>NW_008824283.1:9541939-9549077 GCF_000699105.1 Pygoscelis adeliae | reverse complement strand
GCTGCGGGGAGAGCGGCCCGAGCGGGGACGGGAGGTGCCGGCAGGGCTGCGGCTCCCGCTGCCCGCATCCCGCTTCCCAGGGGGTGCGAAGCGGGTGGTCGCCGCTGCGCCCCTAAGCTGGAGAGAAGGAAAGTTGGCGTGCGCCCTTGCCCCGACCAGAAACCTTTGTGTGGTTGCGGCTTTCCACCCAAATCGGGCATTTTGAAAGCTAAAAACAGATGCCTAGGTTGCCTTCTTTGGTGTTGCGCTCTCCTGCACGCTTTCCCCCTTGTCTGTTGTTGATTAGTGTTGCTTTTTATTCTAGTCTTAGGCCTTGGTCATGCAAAGACTTTACGCATGCGCTTAACATCGTACATGTGAGTGACTCATGTGCCTGAGTTTAAGCATGAGGCTTTCGTTTGTGATGTCCTCTGGACAGGGACATCATGTTTTCTAGCTCGTGTTTGGACTCGTGGGCTCAGCTGTAGGGCCTCATGGCAAAGAATGTGTAACAGATTGGACGAAATTTTGAGAAAATCAACGTAACTGAGTTTTGAACAGCTTAACTGAGCTAAAGTGTTTACACGCTGCACGCTTAAAAAGAAATACAACTGATGATTCCTTCCAACTCCCTTGAGAAGGAAGAATAAATTTAATCTTCCTCGCTTATATAGGGAGGAAACTGAGACAGAAACAAGTAAGTGGTGAGTCAGAATTAGAACTCTGGTGCTTTGGATTCTCAGGGTTACGCTTGCACCTTCACACAAACATTTTTCAAGCCAGAAAGGATGGTTTCCAGAGCACTTGGTGGCGGTCTGTACAAGCCTGTAGTGGTCAGATGTCCTCTCAGTGATCTGGAGAGAGATGAACAGAGAAGAGCAACATCCTTTGAGAAACAGGTGTCCATGAACATGAGCAAGTAACACTGGGTAAGGCTGTAGAAATACCCTTACCCAACATTGCTTGCTCATCTTCAACCCTTTCCTGTAGTTGCCACAGAGGGGTTTGTCAGGCATGTGTGTGAAGGGAGGTGATTCTTGCCGTAGACGCAGCGCGTTTGGAAAAAGCCTTGTGTATCCACCTGGCTGTGTTCAGGATTAATCCAGGGCAAAATTCTGATTACGTGACTTGTAACAATCCTACAGCAGCAGAGACACCCAAGAAGTTTTTCTTTACCTGCAGGTTCAGTAAGTGAAACAGATCCAGTGAGCAAGGAAAACAACAATGTTCGCTTAAATACAGTGCAAGCATCTGCATTTCTGAGTCCTGGGGACCCATGATGTGCTTCAGATCTGTTGCCTCTCCTAAGAGAAGTTCTTGCCAGGGTGATCAGTGAGATAATGCTGGGCGTGCAAACGGGTGATATAAGGAGAAGTGAAAGGCAGCGTATGTGGGAAAGCAAATTGCCCTGTTGTTGGCCACGAGCACCAGATTATTACGAAGGGGTCCTGCCTGATGGAAGAAGCCAGCTTGAAGTCTCACGTGTTTGGCCTGCGTACAGATAACACGGCGTGTAGGAAGGCTCTTAATGTAAGTTACCTGCTATTTACCTGAGTGTAAAAGGTAGGCCAGCATCACCGTGAGCAGTAATGAAGGACTAGCAGTTTTGAAGTATAGTTGTGTAAAAGCAGCAACATCCAAAAGGAGAGGCTTTTTCTATAGACACAACCTGGTTCACCGTCCCCCAGATCGAGCAAAATAATGATCTGCAAAAAGATGAGGCTGAGGATCGCCTGCAAAAAGTCATTTATCCCAAAAGTCAATTATCCCAGAAGCTCATGGTTTCTCCCCTGGGAAGTGACAGCCCCCTACAGCAGCATCACTAACAGCTTTTCATAAGAGGAAAGGGGAATGACTTTACTGCTCCATTGGCCAACTTGGTAAATGAGGCTCTGCTTGTGATTTACTATCAGTGCAGCTTCAGATGTGGTAACGAAATAAAAGGAAATCGATACCCAATGGGTTCAGACATGGGAGAACTTGCCAAAAACAACACAGACTATACTTTGTCTTTTACTCGTCTTTTTTATTTTGTGTTATTTTAAGGATACGGGATTTTTCAGACTGATGCACAATATTTTTTAAAAATATATCCAGTCCTACTTGTTTCATTACTGCGCCCCTGTTCAGAATGTGCTGTAATGGGAAGCAGTGACAAATAACAGCTCTTTGCACTTTGATCTAAGCAGCATGTCACATAAGTGCTCATTAAAAATTGTATTAACCAACCCAACCATGACTTTCTGAACTTGGGCTCCTGGGGCAGGGTATATACCTAATGTAGGTACAATGTAAAATCCTTTACAAAGGCATCTCTCAGCCATATTCTCAAAAATCTCATAGGGTGTCAAAGTATTTCAAAAAGGAAGTCGCCAGCAGAAGTTTGCGCAGAAAGGAGCTGTTTTGAAAAAAAAAACCTAACCTGATGGGAAGTGTAGTTTGTGGCTGGGGCCCTCTGCAAAAAGTATTAAAATAGGAAGAAAACTAACTTGTTGGACTTGTTGTGTGACACTTCAAAGATCTAGGCATATCAGCATAGCACTTGTCTAGCTAAAGTGCCGGCTGGTTGGCTGGCCGCCAATGCCAATCTAGTGCTGAAAGATACTGAAAAGAGAGAGAGGATGGGAAAGAATGGAGGCAGCGAGCATCTGGGATACTTTATGCTATGGAGAAGGATGGGATGGGGCAGCACTCTTCGACTCGGAAATGCTTTGACAGTGCCACAACTATGATTTGCTAATGGCTATATTATGTTTTTAAAAAGACAATATGTTCTCTTGAGTAAGTCAAAGGAGCGGGACGTAAAGATTTATTAGAAAGGAGTGGAATGACTAATTTGCAAAGAATCAAACGCCTGTCAGATTTCTATTTGTGAATTATCCGTGACAAATTCATCAAAATAAGTGAAGGTTTGGAGAGAAGTTTTCCTACATGACCAGCTTGAGTTAGAATCTGCAAGACGAGCCTGGAGCCTGTCTGATACGTAGAAATACACACTATGTGACTTCTTATTTTGGCTTCAGCTGTTTGAGGGAGAAGTTAAACTGGTTTATGATGTAAAGCAAATGGCAATCGGTTTGTTTCTCCTTTCAATTTGGACTGAAAACACTATAGTTTATGGGGTATCAGTTACTGCATCTATCATTTTTATATTTTTAGAATAAGGTGTTTAAGCTGCTGATTTTTTTCTTATTCTTTGTTAAAAAAAGTAACTGAAAGAGCCTTTGGCAATATTTTCTAGATTTTCAGCTCCCAAATTATGCAGAATATTTCACCTTCCCCCACCAGATACTTGATCTTCAATGCAGCCACTGAAGCCCGTGGAATTTTATGATTATTTTAAGGGATGCTGAATCTGGGTTTAGTTTTCTCAAGCATGTGCCTGTGGTAATGCTCACTTGCAAACTGTGGCTCTGAGATGGTGCAGGTTACCACAGAGGTCTATCCTTTATTGCTCTTCCTTGTTTAGGTAGATAACTAGTCTTAGAAGTGTATTTTGGAAATGAATTTATTTTAGTCATCTAAGACACAATGCACATGTTGAAGCTCTGCTACCTGGTAACAGGCATAGAAAATATAGACCAAACGTAGTAAAAATGAAGGTCTTGGGGCATTGTCAAGATAGGCTCTTTTCCCTCTACTTTTTTCAGATACACAGAGACATGCATGCACACACACACACACAGAGCCCATCTGCTAGAATAGACTTGCTGGTTTCACAAAAATGTAGTTATCTGAAGTAGGTTTTTTAGTTTTCCTAGAACAGTTTGAAAAGTAGGTGGGAATAAAGGTATAAAACAACATGAAGAGTAGACCCTGCAGAGCTCGGGCCATCCCAGACAAAGAAATCAAAGAAAGACATAAAGAACTCAAACAAAGCAAATGGCTTTCCATAAAAGAAGCTCTCTCCTTGTTTCTCCACTTGTTTCTGGCATTTAAAATGTGCTTGTGATTTGATTGCTCAGAGCCAAAGAGGAACTTCTCTGTGTAGAATGACTTTACTACAAGCACGGACAATTTCACGGTGCTGTTGCTGCAACCAGAGCTTTGGGGCCGGGTCCAGCTCCCAGTGAGCTCGGCGGGGGTCTTGCCATTGACTGTAGCGAGGGCTGGGTCAGGCCCTGGATGAGGCTGTCGGAAAGGCCAGCTGGAACAGCGAGTGCTTGTTGTACGCTGACGGCATTCATCTGAAAGCACGGCAAACGGAGGCCAAAGATATTTCTTCATCCAGGCTACGTGTGAGCAGCCATCGTAACCCTCTCCAGCACTGCTGATTTCATTCATTCATGACACTCAAATACCATGAAAATGAGCGTAGTAAAAATGCCTTCCTAAGTGTTGTTTATGCCTTCTATTGTTTGCACAGTGGCTTTCTGATGTTGTGACTTAAAAAAAAAAACCAGCCCCACACAGCCAAGCCAGCAGATTGAAAATCTGTTGCAGTCTGGGCAAAAATGCCCCCCATACATCTTCTTGCTGTGCAGCATTGTGCAACAGGTCAGAGTAATGACGGTTTCCATTGCTGTAGACAAAAGAAAACTTCTGGAAAAATTTACACACATGTATGGTGTTGTTCATTGCTGCTTATATTTTCTTAGAGTGAAATTAAACTTTGATTTTGATTAATTTCTCAGAGAAAATGGAAGTTCTGGCAATTTTTTATAAACTATCCAAAGAAGCAGATTTCATTTCCAAACTGAAAAATGGATTAATGTGACCTGCCAAGCTTGTGTGAAAGTCTCAAGTAGCAGCTAATGCACTTGGGAGCTACTGCCTTAGTTTATATTCTTCTTGTGGTCTCTTTGGGGCCAATGCTTCTCCAGGTTAATAACATCCTCGGGGAAAAATTTGCCCGTGGTCTTCCTTCCACTTGGCAAACTTCTCCAGCAGGGGAAACACACAGGGGAGAGACAAAGAGTGGGGGATTGAACCTATTCCAGGCAGCCCTGTTAAAGAGGGAGCTGTTCCTCAGCGAGGAGAGGAGGAAGCCCTCCTGCCCTTCTGCCCATAGCTGACCGGAGTGGTCAGCTGGACTGGGTGGACCCTGAGTGTTGCCTTGAGGGAGCAGGTGGGAAATTTTCTTTCATGGTTTTGGTCAGTGTTTGTATTCAGTAATGGGTCTTTTGTAATGTGCCTTAGATACACAAATGGCCAAACACAAGTTGAAAGTATGACCCTGTCTCGCAGTGCCCCTGGGTTTTTGTAGTGGCACTTTGGCCGGCTTGTATCCAGCCTCATTCTCATGCTAAGGTTGCTTATTTCTCAGTGTGATATTACAGCAGCCACTTTCAATCTTGATCTCGAATCGCAGGTATCACAGTCTTGGAGGTCTGCAGATATGTCAAACATACTCACATACAGGCATTTTTTCTTCGTTCATTATAAAGGTGACTCTTGTTCAAAACATTCACTGGATTTTAGACTCAGGGTCCTGGCTCTCAAAACCACTTGTATGTTCAAGCACAAGTGCATTTTATCAAAGATGTTCCTTCCCAAAGGGGGCTAACCAGCATCTTTCAGCAAAAGAATACCACTTCCATGCACTTTCAAGCGATGACATAATCACGGCGTCATCATGGCCACTGAGGGTACAGTTGGCTCCAAAAAAACATAGAAGCATATGTTTTCCCAAGTAGTTTGAAAATAAGGGGGAGGAAAAAAATTAAGCAATGAGAAGTCTTGGAGAGTTACCATTTCCAGTCTCGGCAGCTGGGATGGAACGGAGGCCAGGGGCAAGCCTCTGCTCTGGCTTATTGTGCAAGGCTAGCACATCAACAGCACTTGCTTTCTCGGGGCCTCAGTTTCCCCAACAGAGGGGAAAAAAGTACAAACCTGTGGATAACTTCATGGACTAAAAGCAATGCATGTACAGTATGAACAGTAACTTAGGGTGGGAGTTCAACCACAGATAGAATGGCATTAATATGGCTTTAAATAAGATATGTCACAAAATCACAGAATGGTTGAGGTTGGAAGGGACCTCTGGAGGTCATCTGGTCCAACCCCACTGCTCAAGCAGGGCCACCCAGAACCGGTTGCCCAAGACCGTGTCCGAATGGCTTTTGAATATCTCCAAGGTGATTGGGTATTCCCAATCGACTGCAGTAAGTTTTGAATTCCTTCCATCATTTCCATCTATTTAGCAATGTAAAACGTATGTTATATACATGTATTTGTATAGGTGGTGAATGTACGTGTACAGTATGTATATATGTATAAAATATGTCTATTTTCTATATGCATAAAGTCTTTGAAACATCTGGATAGTGCATTATCCAAGCACATGCTTTTCAAGTTTATACGCAGCCAGCCAGCTTGCTGACTGCCTGAATTAAACTGCAATCTTCCCAGACAATTCTGTCTGCAGCTGTAAGGTGTTCTCCAGGCTACTTAAATGCTGCCAGGTTCTGTAAGAAAACTGCTTATCTGCTGAGAAAATACTACCCGCAGCTTCTTGGAGAGAAGGTCCAAGTTTCTCAGAGCAGTGGCTAAATTACAGTTGTAGGTAATAAAAAGAGAAGAGAAGAAGGAAAGAAAAGACACCAACCAGCTGAATTCTGACTCATTTCTTTCCTCTGCCGTTTCTGTGCTTGGTACAAGAAGTAGGAGTAAAACAGCTGGGGTGGTGTCGGACATCTCCATGTTTTCTGGGGCCGATGCTATTTAGGCTCCAGAAAATAGCTAGTGGGTAACCGTCCAGAGTAAGAGAGCTGCTCTGTCCCCTTTTGCATCTTTGTCTATTATAGACAACTGCACCAAGCAGTCGCATGGTCTTTGTGTCAGGAGGATACCTCACACCTCCTCTCCTGCCTTTTATTTTTGGTCTGGACAAAGTTACAATTAACTTGTGTCGAGCAGCACATAGACGCACCTTCTCTTCCTGCTGTGGGAGGAATTAACAGCAGCGCAGAAGTCCTTTATCCCTATCCCATCCACCGGCCGTGACCCTGGGAGCTCTGGCAGCCCCTTCCCCAGCCCTCCTCTCGGCCCCTTCTCTTCACACCACTGCCTAGCAAGGACGTGCCTGTGGAGGATTATAACACCTGGCCAAAGAGACATACTCGCACCTCTGTTGCCTTGCGTGGTAGGGGGCTGTGCACGTGGGATGCTCGAGGAGGAAAACAGAGAGCAGAGATGTGGACCATGGAGAAGGCAGCCA
>NW_008824283.1:9532186-9541914 GCF_000699105.1 Pygoscelis adeliae | reverse complement strand
TGTCAGACACACGCACACGCAAATAAACACCCCATGTATGGGCGATCCATGAAACTGTTTTTCCCATCGGAATAATCGCAGCTACTCCAATTATAACCACACGTGTGTGCGGCTTGCTCCTGGCAGATCATTCAGTGATCTCAAAGCTATCAAGTTACTAAAAATATCCCCTTCAGCCCGTTCTTTAATTACTGAACTGTTCCCCATCACGTTACAGAAAGAAAAAGTACATTTGGTAGTAATTGTCTGACATGAAGGAGTCTACACACAGAGCTCTCTGCTCATCATGCAAGTGTGGTAAACTCCCTGAGATGTTTTTAAAGGAGCATTTTGCAGAGGTTGCCTCCATTGTGAATCAAGGGGCAGACAGCTGCTGCTGCTTTCACTTTGGTCTCTGCTCTCCCAGATCTGGAGGAAGCTAATCTTGTCAGAGTGAGCGGCCGGCTGGTGACTCTGCACTGACGCACATGTGGGGAGCAGAATTTTCTTCTGAGCATCATTGTGTGTGGAATGGGAGCAATCTGCCTGTGATGAATGGAGCTGTTTGGAAGGAAAAAGAAGGGGTGAAGTTCATACAAATTCCTCAGGTCATAGCAGATATGCCCCATGGATTTTCATTTTTCCATGGGGACACAGAGAGACCCAAGCAGTGGATAGGAGCTAACGTTTCACTCACAAAGTGTAAAACAGAGTGCCTTTCTGTAGCTACTTTCTCTTTTTATCACTATATATTATGAATATAGACAGTATCACGGCTACTAAGTCTTCTGATGGTGCCACCACAACAGGGTCCACAGGCCAGAGTAGCCTATAGGCTACCACCTCCGAGGAATACGGGGAAGAGGAGTAGGGACGGCTGGGTGTAAAGGGCCCTCTGCAACACGCTCCACTGCTCACAGACTCTCTCCTCCCTTGAACATCGAGATTGGGAAATCAAGAATTCGAGAGAAGTACAATTTAATTGCTCACATGCTTTCATGGTCGGCCATTTCCAAACTGTTATTACTCATGTCATTCCTGTCTGACATGAGTCTGTAGCTATTTATGAGCTCTTCAAACTTACTTTTACTTGCTTATACTTGGTTTTGGGCACCTTGACAGTACAGAAGTTTGCTCTGAAGAGCTATGTATTCCTTATTCGCTGGCAAAACGTCCTAGATGTAAGCACTGGGAATGCTTTATGGCATGATAAGCAGGATAACTTGTATCCCAGGAACAGGGAGATGCACAGTGGTCCTTAAATAAAGGATGGCAATTAGCCTGCTTTTTACCAGCCCTGATGATGATGATGAAAATATTTATCCCTTTACTTGCTTTTTCAATTTGTAAGCACACCTCTACCGCCACGTATGTTGTTCCAGGTTTTGTCCAGGTTTATACAGTTCAGTAGTGTCCTATTGCAGTCAGTGGGAGTTTCACCTTTGGTTTCAACAGAAGTGGGATAGGTTGTAGGGCTAGTGACAAATCCTTTATAGTTCAGTCTGAAAGCAAGTGCAAACAACTAAAAGAAATGTCTTAATAAAGATAATTTGCATGTTGAAACTTACATTGCGTAAATGTGCCATTAATATCATTAATATCTTTCTGGAGATAAGATGCAATGAACTTCTTTGAAGATGAATTGCCCAACTCACCGCTGGCATGACTTCAGTGGAATCTCACCCACTTCTGACAGTGATTTATTTCGTCTGGAGCACTTTCCTCTGGGAGTCCAAGATGTCTATCTTTTCAAATCCATACAATCTAACATCAGAGAACTCAGAAGCAGGACTCTCAAGTTCCAGTGCTAGCTCAGCCATGAACTAGCACTATGCTGGTTATCTCATTTAATTTCTGTGGGCCTTGGCTTATTCATAAATCTCAGAGGCGTACTTATTTCTTGCAAAACTTTTCAGAATCTCACTTTGAAAGGTGTACTCATGAAAAATTTAAATTACCACAAATTAAATGCTTCTAAAATAATTCGCAAGTAGAGAAGGAGATTCATTCCCACTAAAAGGAAAGAAGGAGATGTTCCCTGAGGCTGTTGCAGAAATTTTTGACCGTGCCTAATATGATGGAATAGCAAAGAAATGTTATTGGGGTGTTTGTTTGCAACAGAAAGAGGCCCTGTCTTCAACTTTCTCTGTTGTTGTATTGGTGTTTGTTTGTGTATTTGAAAGTTAAAAGTGTTCACTTCTATTGTAGGAGAAGTGGCAATGGTTCAGGCTTGAGCATAAGTTGTGATGGGCTGCATTTAAAATTTGTCGCATTTGACATGGAAAAAATAATTGTCTGTACAAATGTTAGGTTAAGAAAGAAATGCCAGCGTTTTCATCCTTTATGTTAAGTGAACAGTTGGGTTTCTTCAACCCACTTTTATGCTTCCTTGATGTTGGCTAGGAGCTGTTTTGGGTCTGAAATGGCTTTAAGTGTTCATTTTCAAAGTCCTATGTTTTAATGTATGCTTTGCATCTTGCCTCCAAGCAGGTATGAATAATAAGAATGGGAATGGAGGCACATTTCCGCATCTAAGTTTCAAGGAAATTTGCCTGTATTGCAGCAATGCAACACGGACTTTAAGAGTGGATGGAGCCCTTAATGGTCCTCTGCTTTTGTACCTCCACTCTTTTTTCATACCTTGACTTTATGATATAAGAGCTCAGGGTCCTTTTTCTCTCCTGAAGAGAGGAGTTGTGATAACACCGAGGGACCCCTGGTCCCGCCTGACCTCTTGCGTAACAGAAGGCTTTTAGTTAATAGCACAGCCACTTGTTGCTGAAGTCAAAGAAACCACGATTTAGCTAAGCAGTCTCAGACACTTGGGCAGAACAGAGACAATTCAAAAGACTCATAGGCAAAAAATATTTTGTTATAATGATACAGGGAAGTAACACCCTCACAGATATGGTGACAGTTAACAGAGAGATGTGCTAACAAGTAAAGTTTTATAAGCTTCTTTGTAAAGAAATATTTATCTGCTGATGAAGGACACTTGGTAAATAGTTGCAGCTGAAGAAACACTAAGCAGAATGGGGTACAGTTTATCATGCCAACTACATTATATTCTCCTGTTACTATTTCTCTACTGCATATGAATATAAGTGTTAAAATACTTCAGCTATACCTTAAGTATGCATCTGTTCATATATGTGTTTGTATATATATATATACACACACACATACACACACATACACACACATATATATATATCTATGCCAAATCCTTTTATGTCTAAACTGTAGATTGTGTCACAAGATTAAACAGCATGGTTTTGTAAAACTAAAATAAAACATCTGTTTGGAAAGACCCTGGCATTGTAAGAAATTTTTGCAGGCTGTATCTGCATTCAATGAACATTAGCCCACATAGGTTTTTATAATTATTTAAACTCAAATAATCTCATCACATTACATTCAGAAACTGAAGCTGAAGGATCTGTTGAACTTAAGAAAAGCTTCTCCTGAATTGCAGTCATTAAGTTTGCGTAATGTTCTCTATGGTAATCTGTTGTTTTCACTGGCTCGTAATTTTCTGAGCTGTCTTAGCTGGGTCCCTACTTTAAGGTGAAATACGTTTTTCAAAGACTTCAGCAAGAAATAATTAATTTTCACCACTTCTGTGAAAGGCAAGAGAAAAAGTTCACCTTACTCATCAGAAAATGCCCTCTGTGAACCTGGTGAAGAGGCCTGGGGCTAAAACAGGGGATCTGGGGATCAGAGTCCTTCTTGTACAAGGGAACTATGCATCTTTAAAAAATATTTATTAAACGTATGGAAAAAGGTGACTCCATCTGAGGCACCCAAAATTAGTGGGCATTTAAAAAATGATCCACATGATTTATCCTGGGTCTTACAGTCAGGTCTTGGTACCCTTTCTCAGATGCATGGCACCATTTTGTGTACAAGACATCGTTGCTTCTCAGATGGAAACGATTCCAGATTCTGCTCAGTTCTGTTTCCTGGTGAGCAGAGGATATATTTACTCATCTGGGACAATCACTTTATGATCTACCAGGGAAAAACACTTTGTAATTGCCATACTTTCTTACTGCTGTTGATACAGATTGGCTGCCTGATGTACTGATCAGCAGTAATTGAATAGCGCAGCGTGTGGAGGTCTGCTTCTCCTCTGGAAATCAGATCACTTCATGTTACACCATAATGTCTCAGTCCTTTCTGGATTCCCCTCAATTCTTTCTGGATATCCCCTTTCTGGATAGCTCAGATTTGAATGTTTGTTCTGAGAGCAGCGCGAGGACAGAGAAAACTGTTGTCTTTTCATCAACATATAAAAATCTGTGTCAGAGCAAAAAAATGTGGGCTCTGAAAAAGAAAATTTTTTCACTCTATCTGCCTGAGTAGAAATGAAAGCAGGAAAATAGCAAATTGCATTTGAGAAAAATTTCACATTTTTCAAGCTATAATTGTCTGTTAGTAAAATGCACAAACTGGGAAGCGTGATGGATCCAGTTCTGTGGGTGTTTCAGAGTGGAGCAGGCTGGGTGGTGATGCAGTGTGCCTTTTGCAAATAGGCTCAGTCCGGCTGAGGGACTCTCGTAGCTATTTCCACTCCATGTGGGCCATTTTGTACACTCTTTGTTGCGCCCTACCTTCAGGCCTTGGAAAGATGATAATTTAAAAGCAGCTCCGAGCTCTTAGTGAAGCTTCTAGAAGTAAGGCTATTCAGTCTTCCACACAAGGCTCTGGATGCAATGCCATTGGACCAGGTCCTGGACCTTTTAGATGTACAGATAAAGAGGAAACAAAAATGAATAGAAGCTTTTAGAAGAGCAGAGAACTAAATGTATACCATATTGGTCTACACGTGCAGGTGGGGGTCCTTTAACATCATTACACATCCAAATAATTGCACTAGGCTTCCAATTCTTGCCCGCTTATCCCTATGCTCATGTCCCCTCAACCACGCAGACTAAACAATCAAAGTACAGAATTGCTGTTTTTTAATTTTAGGCCCCCTTCTTTCCCATATGCTTTGTGTTTTGGTTAGGCAACTGGCTAAGACTTTAGAGACTGCTTATTAGAATCCATGTGGATGTAATTTAACTGTCTTTTATTCCAGTCTTGCTTTTATTTGAAATTTTAAAAGATAGTGGTACAATACTAAAAAGAAACAAAAAAAAAAAATTAACACGTGATTCCTTTCAGAAAAGATACATTATTCTTTGAAATGGTGGACCACTGTGCAAAATAAATCAGGCTATTAAAGAACAAGAATTAAAAAGGAGAATCAATAAATAATAACAAGCATCAGTGTCTGGCAAATACTAATGTACTGACTAGGCACCACAGACAAAGTTCAGGCTCCATTCTTGCATGTGCTTATGTTCTTGAATAATCTTACATATATGGGGAGCGTCTATACCTGTGTCTGGAGGACATGGCTCTGTGTGAACAACCCTGCTATGTGGAATGAACTGATGCATCCATTTCACTGTTAGAGCTGTAGGTCAGTGGCACTAAAGCATTGAATTAAATTCAATCAGATTAAAGTGTTCTCATAATAACCTTAAGGAGTAGGTAAGCATTATCACGTACAGCAGGAAAAGACGAGGCATACCGTGTATTTTCATGCGTGTACTCTGTAGGTCAGGCAGCTAAATGAATTTTGACGGAGGTCTATTTCCTGTCTTTGTCAAGTCTATCGGATCCAACAGTGTAATAGACATGCTTTTTATGCGGAATGAAGCAAGATCCCATATCCACATATTTTATTTCTGATGAAATCTCATCTTATATATTTGTAAACATTACTGTTTCCTTTCTGGGTGCTCCTAACATTGTGCATAACTTCATCAATTTCTAGCATAACCATTTCTGACATAACTCATACTCAGGCATGCAACACGCACACAGAGCATTTACAGAGGCCAGCATCAGCTGCGCTCTCACGGAAGGATGGGTTCGCCTTCACTTATAGGGCTTTTGGACTACGGGGAAGCCAGCACGCTATGCGATGGTGGAAGGAGCAGAGCTGTGCCTGTCCGCGGAGGACAGGCAGTTCCCCCAGGGCACCCTCCTGGGGAGCCCTGCCGGGGGCTGCCTGTCCCCCGTGTGTGGCCGCTGGCATCCCTGGGACCAGGACCAAGCTGCCCTCGTGGTGGGAGCTGGGAAGTTCAGCCCAGCCTTCCCAGAGACAGGGTCTGTAATTTAACAAACAGGCACTGAAAGAACTGAGCTGGATTTTCTGCTTTTGGATGCTTGTTCCCATCTGGGAGAGCAGCTGCTTCTTCTGGCCAGCACGAGCTGCTCTCTGGTCACCCGGTGACCAGGGAACTGATCTGCCCCCAAAATAACCACTGCTCAGCCCAGTCACTTTTTAGCATGAGGAGATCATGCCTACACCAGTGCCAGGAGTGTTAGGAAGGACTGGCCAAGGGTTAGGTGGTATCCCAAGGGGCACACCCCTTGGAAACAGGTATGAAGGATGCAGAACATCATGAGTCCGAGACTGCGGTGAAACGGACTTACAGCCGAGGCCAGGGTTGTTGTTTGACTGTTTCTGCTCTAGGACATTGTATGTATGATGGGTGAAGTGAGACAGACTTAGGATCAGTACTTTGCCTATTTAAATGGAAAAAAATTGCATCAAGTTGCATTTTAAACAATTTTTGGTTGACATCTTTGTCCTCTCATCAGTTTTCCAGAGTTGAGTATAGAAAGATAAAAATGTTTCTTTTTATGACCTTTTACTTTCCAGTGCAAAGAAAAACGTAAACAAAGATAACAGAGAAAAGATTGGGAGTTTTCTTGTGCTTTTAAAGTAGCAAATGTCAAAGCTTTTAAAAATGATAAAAAAAGAAATCAGTTCAGATTGTTTAAAAAACACAAACATCAAAACTCTATGTTTAAAAAAATCACATTTTTTGATAGAAGAAAACCCTCTTTAATTGAAAAAATGCCTGCCATCCCGCTGACTGAATTATACAATGGTTTGGTGACAGTTTCAGAAATGAAACCCAGAAAATTCAGTTCTTCATGTCAAGCTGGCCACATTGCCCCATTCTTTTTCCAAGCAGAGCCAATTCTTAGTGCAGGATGTCTCACTAGTGTGGAAGGCCTATTTTGAGAGTCTTCTGAAAATTGGAAGTTTGGGATGAGTCCAGAATAAGTGTTACTGACCCTTTTTAGACTGAATATTTATTAAGCAAGCCCAGAGGATTTTTAGCTAGACCCTGTCAAATTTAACAACCAGGATTGTTGTTGGATGTTCTGTTGTTGCTGCATTAGTGTTTATGCTTTCAGTGTGTATAAATAAATTAAAAAATACCTATTTTGAACATGTAAGTAAACAAGACAGAAAGTTCACAGGCCCTGAATTTTGAATTACAGTTAGACAAGCTTGGAAATATCATAGTTCATCTTGACAATCAAATATATTTACCCATTTCCTCCATAACATCTGAAGTTTTCTCTGTAAGAACTTGGGTTTTTTTAAATTACTTTTCTTCACCCTGGAGGACAAGATAATCCAATGTAGCTCTTGAAATATCATACAGGCATTTATACAGGACATCAGTAAAGCAGGATTATTTTCTGTTCTTTTTTTAAATTGAAATACTTCTCTTTAGCTTTAAACTTACAGGTCGGGTTCAGCCCAACCTATCCTTTGCTCTGACATGTCATGCCGATTAAGTGCCCAAAGCATGGGGAATCAGGTATTCTGTGGATTAATTTATCCATTTTTTACACACCTTCTGTACATTGCAGTGTAAATACCAAAGGCTGTTTGTCATCAAGCATGTGCAGTTCCCCTTCACTTCAATATGGGTGCGGTTCCTTATCAATGGCTGGGATGTTCCTCAGATGACTCCACAGAAGACTTATCTCCAGAAAGGTCCTATTCTGGGGTGAAGATGAAGGACGGAGATGTTGGAAGAAGGGTGTCTAAAGCAAGCTCTTGTTCTCACAAGAAGAGGGTTGACAGGTAACTTGGGTATGAGATAGCTGAGATGCTAGCAAAAATCTATCACTAAAGGTAGTTTTAAGCATCAGAGATAGAAAATAGGAACGTAGGAATGGCAGTGCTGGTCAGACCAGACACCGATCTAACCTAGGGTCCTCTCTCTAACGTTGGCGAGCCATGGATATGTAGGTAAAAGAAGAACAGGGCTTAGTGCTTAGTGAGTGATACTTGCCTGGTATGCTCTCCTGCCAGCCAGCCCCGGAGCTGGAAGTTGCATCTGTAAAATGCAGCCATCCCCTGCGAACCTTTGTTTTGTGAATTTGTCTGGTTGCTTTTTGAAACCGCTGGTATCCACAATATCCCGAGGCAAAGTACTCCAGAGCTTAATAACACGTTGTGTGAGGAGCTGCTGCCTTTCCCTTGTTTTCAGCCTGCCACCTTCTCACTTCACGCTATGCCCCCTGTTCCTGCCTGGAGGGGACACTGCTCCCATTGTGCCCAGCTTGCTCCCCCCCGTGACACGTGTGTGTGATTTATGGACCTCTGTCGTATCCCCACTCGGTCATTTCGTTTGTAGCCTATTCTGTTTAGTGATTCCTGGTTGGGAAGCTGTTCCACACCTTTGATCATCCTTGTGACCTTTCCCTGAACCTTCTCCAGTTCAAATATATCCTTTCTGAGGACGGAGGAGCAAAACTGCACAGGGTATTCAAGGTGCAGGCACATGAGAAATACATGCAGTGGTGTAATAATAACAACTTCTTTTGGTCTTTTCTTTAAAAGCCCCACTCTTTGATTTTCCTTACTGATGGCTTCTTGATACCAAACCTGTATTTATGTGAAAATATCTACATAAAGGATTGTACTCTAGAGGGGTAATTGGCTTAGAGGCCTTCACTTTAGTCTAGACCAGCCTAGCTGAACAGTACTAATACAAAAAAAAGAAGTTTTTTTAAAGAAAAACAGGATAGGATGATTTTTTTAAAAATCCAGAATGAAAATAAGCATTTTTAGGGCAATTCACCCAAATTTTGTTTTCACACTTTTGTTGGAAAAAGTTTTCTGTGACAGTTTTCTTTATGTTTCTGTCTTCATTTTTTTAAGAAATACTATATTGGTTTAGAGATGATTCAGGAAGCTTCAGGCTATGAACCTTACATTCAGACCTTGCAAAAGACTTTGAACTAATGAAATAAAATGAATCTGGAAGATCATAATGGGTCTTTGCAGTGGGAGATTGTGCTGGACGAATTCTTGGACTTCTTTGAGTATGCCAATGAAGTGGCCAGTGGATAAAGAAAAATGAGTTGGTGAAATTTATTTAGACTTTGAAAGGCCTTTGACAGCAGCTACAAAAAAATAAAGTAGTCACTGGCTCAATGTCTAAGAGTTGTTATTACTGAAAAAGCAGGAAGGAATCAATTTCCATGAGTGACCAGTTTTCATTATTGCAAAATCCTAAGAGCAGGGTCTGACATGTTTCCATATTAGGGCCAATGTTTAGTGTATATGTTAATAACTTGGAAATGATGGTGAAACCAGAGGCAGTAAGTCAGCACATGGCCCCCAAATAATTCAGGTTAGTCAAGGTGAAAGAAGTAGGTAGGAAGACAGACTGGGAAAAATTTGGTGAACCTTAAGAAATCTAGATAAATGAACTACTTGTAGCAAATGAAGTGCAGTATTGCTAAACGCAATTTATAAATGCAGTAATAGTTATAAAAACAATGGATAAATGCAGTGCAAATGTACAGAAGTGCTCTGTACACAGTACTATGTTACAGGGATTCAAGAAAAAAAGTGAAAAACCTCTACTCAGCAT
>NW_008824283.1:9522931-9531995 GCF_000699105.1 Pygoscelis adeliae | reverse complement strand
ACAAGAAATAGAAACTATTCAGGTAGTCAAATCACTCCCTTTTAATTTACGAAGTCCCTGAACCACACAGGTTTGAAAGAGAAAACATTCATAAAGCACATAATTTTGAAGATGCTGCTTCCCTTTGCAAAATTATAGTCTTGGTAACTGCTAGAAAAGTGTTCTGACTGGCCAAAACCCCCACTTTGACTGAATTAGGTTAATTATCATTGTAAGTTGTTTGAAGATTATAAAGATAACTATCTTCTGGTGTACCGATACTACCAGTAAGTTTGAGAAAGTTCTCACATCACAGGCTTAGTTTACTTGAGACTCATGGAATTGTTTCTATTTTGTGACTGACCAGTGTAATAATATAATCCTGCTTCTGTAGAGTTAGGGGATAAAGCACATTTAAAATTTGTTTTTCCTCAATATGCAACCTTGTGTATTTCTGCCTTCTACAAACATTTGAGCTAGTAAAAACTGATATCATAAATATCCAGAAAAAGCAAACATAAAAGAGCAAAAAACAGGTGGGAAGCATTTGTTTAGGAAGTTGATCAAGTCTTTGCAACTCCCCCTCCCCCCGCCCAGTATTCACTTTCCTACGTAGGCACAGAGGTAGCTTTACTTCTTTATGTAGGCAATACTTCTCACCTAGAGAATTCCAACCCCTTTTACAAACAACAAACGATAAATGAACTTCAATTCAGTATTACATTGCTGTCATCTGAACTGCACTTGCCCATGGTGTGAAGTAGGCAGGGCATACCAATTTGAAGCAACCTCCCTTAGTTTTGATAGTGTGCCAATATTGTATCAAAGGGGCAAAATAAATTGTAGAAATGGAATTTGACCAGCAGACTTGAATCAACACTTTCGTTGCAATGAAGAACATCCTGGAACTTCTTGTGACTGCAGATGGCAAGGGGCAGCATTTCAGCCAGACCCTCTGAGTGATTCACTGGTTCAGGGAGGGGATGGGAAGAAGGTACAGAGGGCTGCAGCATTTGGATCAGAAGTTGGTCAGAAGTCCTGCGGTATCGTACAGACCCCTTCCAGCTGTTTTTAATCTGGGAGGAGGTGTGTAAGGCATCAGAGAGCAGTCACTGTGGATCGTGCACGGGGCACTCAGTGAACTGTTGTCCGTCTCTCTTTTCTTTCTTTCCTTTTCTTTCTTCTGCTCAGGTAGATTTGCCACAGCTTGAATCAAATAGATTCCATTTCTCAGTTTTCAGGGTTGATGCAGTATCTTGCCTTACATCTTGACTGACTTTTCACTCTGTGCTTTTTGCTCTGCAGCTGCTCACAATTCTTTACTGTAAGTTGTCACAGATGTAGACTTTGACTCACATGCTTGCAAAGTGAATCAGTGGCAACATCTGTTCCCCCAGAGGGATGGGTGCACCAGCCTCAAACCACCCACAGCGGCAATGCCTATGGAAGTTGGTATTTCCTGGCTTGCGTTCTGGCAAGCGTGTTCGTTAAGGGGGGGAAAAAAAATCAATCTGTGCTTCTGTGCTTTTGTGCACAGGTGTCAAGATCTCCCCTATATTCAAAAAGACAGGCTCAGAGAGGGGGAGTCATGAGGCATTACTACTAACATGCATCTGAAAGTACCAGTTCAATCCAAGGTTCCCTGTATGGTTATCGCAGTCAGAGATGACATTTTTTGTGTATGGCAGATTGTAAGGAATTATTTGTTATTAAAACAAAAATAATTTTGTAGGATGCATTTTCCCCTCTGTTGCTTTAGTGGACCTGCACACACATACCTGAAGCTGACCTGTATGGACAGTCCATGCAGAACTGAACGTGGATCCTGGTGGGGTTCTACCAATCTGCAGCGGCATCTGCAGTCTGACAAATGAAACATAGTGGGATTTTGGGCAGTTCAGAAGAGGAGATACCAAGAAGAGGAGATCATGTGTGAGGCTGATTAAGCATCAGTTTCAGTCCTAAATTGTGTCCCAAGTCTACAGTTCTGCGGTTAGCTGTGTATTCTCCTTTAAAGACTGCCTCTAAAAAAGATCATACAATTGAAAAATCTCCAACTTCAGTGGTAAAATGGAGGGAAGCCAGAGATAAATGGCCACAGAGTCAGGAGCAGAGGAACTGATTTATGAGGAAGGATTAAAAATGAAGGGAGGTTTACCAGGGTGGCTTAGTTTCCCCTATCCGCTACTAGTGACACAAAGAACATTGCGAATTGTGGGTGAAGTGATTGTGAAAGAGTTGTGGCAAGATGTGGTTTCACATCCTCTTTGTGGCTGCATTCAGCCCTGCAGCATCCTACATGGAGGTCTGGGCGGTCAGCAGAAATGTCCTCTTGATTCTGAGCAATCATGGGCCATGGATGCAGGCTGGCCAGGGGGACACTGTGGGCATCTTGGCCCATGTGTATTTTGAGGGTTTAAACATCTTATTTGTATAGTTTTAGGACAGGGGTGCATAATATCAGGACCATTATTCTCCAAGACAAAATCTTGGGTGGAAATATCTTCGTCTCTGGTGTGAGCAAATACAGTATATGAGCAGGCAACCTGAGATCTCCACTGTTTGCTGGCAGCAGCTGTGCGGGGGAATCACAAGGGAGTTACCTCCTTACCAGACCCTTAGGACATCGGTTTACGAACAAGAGGTCACGGTACTTAAGAGGTGGCTTGATGGGAACTTGACTGCAGGAGTAGGGCTTGCAATCAGAAGTGGGGTCATGAGCCTGGAAGTGCACTGGGAAGTGAGGTCATGAGTGGAAAAATCTGAGAAACTGCTCTAAGAGCTGTGTTTAGTGCATAGTTGCCCTTGGCGTCTCACATGCTCCCATCGCGGTGTCCTTAATGCTTCTACAGAGGATTAAAAAACCCCTTCCTGATCCATGAGAATATTCACTCGAATCCCATTTCTTTGGTACAGTTCAAAACACTTGCCAGCAGGCTAACAACAATCTCCTTTGTCAATGTGAGGAAAAACCTGGGAACTTTGTGATCAAGGACTATTTCTCATTTTCATGAAAGCAACAGGAAAGGGTTGAGCCACAGGGGAGACATTTAGAGTCAAAGAATAGAACTTGCCTCAGCAAAGCTATAATGCATATACACACACCAACCAGTGGAGCTTAGAAATCACAAAGTCTTGTAGCACCAGACCAGCTTCTCTGTGAGAATGATCATGCATAAGGAATGAGACTTAATAGCTATTTGTAATTAAAAAAGGCTATTTGTTTATATGTGCTGTTCTCATGAATCCAGAAGGCAACTAGTTTTTCTGTCTAAATAAAGAGAAAGTCAAATAATCTCTCGTATTTTCCTTTGGAGCTGTGTTAATAGAGAAACTAATGTAAAGCATGTAAAAAAGGTGGTGAGATGTTTAATTAATATTAAAGCATTAGAAAGGGAGATGGCGCATCGTTCCATGCAAGCAATATAATAGTTTTATATAATAGTCAGTCCTTTTACTGCACAATATTTATGGCCACATAGTTTATGTTTTATTAGGAACATTTTCCTGCATGTGCAATAAGATCCTTATCTGTACATATTAACAATGTCCTCTTATAAGGAGGCCTTAGAGAGGGTTTTGTGATCTTCAGGAGAGGCAAGTGAGATGCAGGATTTCCTTAGAACTGCATTTGATCTATAAACAAAGTTCCTCTCTGTATCTCTGAAAGTTTAAATGCCACCTCTTAAGCAAGAAACAATAGGAGTATCTCAGAGTTTGCCAGTTTTGAATAATTATTTTAATTTAAAGTGTTGGGTTGTGTTCCCATTCCTACACTGAAATGTCTTGCAGGCACAGAGAAGAGGAATTATTTGTGGAATGCAGCATCAGCCAAGTCTCAACACACATGCTGGGAGGAATTGGCGTAGGCTCACCTGGTTTTGCGTGCAAGGGAGTGTTGAAGTGTAGGAGTTTGGACTGGTTTCTCTTTTTAATTCTTTTCATTAATGTTAAAGAACAACAGATCCAAATTGCCCATTACTTGCTTGTTTTTCACATTTCTCTAAGTCAGAATAACTGTGGCTGTCAATGGGACTTACCTTGTTGCAGACAGCATCGGACAATAATGGGACTTACCTTGTTGCAGACAGCATCGGACCATTTCCTCCTCTTCTTTCTCTTCTCTTCTCTTCTCTTCTCTTCTCTTCTCTTCTCTTCTCTTCTCTTCTCTTCTCTCTTCTCTTCTTCTCTTCTCTTCTCTTCTTTCTTCTTCTCTTCTCTTCTCTTCTTTCTCTTCTCTTCTCTTCTTTCTTCTTCTCTTCTCTTCTCTTCTTTCTCTTCTCTTCTCTTCTCTCTTCTCTCTTCTCTCTTCTCTCCTCCATTTTCCATTTCTCATTTTCACCTGTCTTACAATAATCATATTGTCTTCTGCTTAGACGTGCTTGGCACACCTTTTCCTGTTGCAGCAATTTGTTTTTGTAGCCTGGAGTTCTTACAGCAACTGAGCAAGTGAGATCTAGCAATTGCAATTGATTGAATGTATCTTTAAGGCTATGTGAAGAACTGATTTTTTTTCTCGGGTGACTGGGCTAAAAAAACCAAGATTTTGGTTTGGATTAAAATGAATCTAGACTTTTTTTCCATTTTTTTTCTCCCCAAGGAAGAATGATAACTCCCAAAATTACATTTTACGTTGAATGAAACATTCTGTTCAACCCAAAATGAAACATTTCATTTTCCAAGCATTTGCAAGAAAAGCAAAGGAAATGAAGGGATAGATTCACAAAACTGGAAAAAGAAAAGGAGGAGTTGGACACTTTTAACCTATTGCCGGAGGACTCTTCTGTTTTGTCACTTTTCAACTTTGTATAAATATTTATTGGAACACAGAAACGAGCCCAGAGGAGTGTTCCAACTTGCAGGCTACCTACGCCTCCTCCTATATCTATTTCCCTTGAAGATTTTAAAAAATATTTAACAAAAAGTAGACCAGAAGGCAGCACCTTCACTCCAATCCCTGTTCTGGTAAAGGAGGGTGAGTTTACGCATGCCTTCTTTGCACGGTGTAGCCATTAACCACTTCTGACATGTACAGCTCAATTTTCCTGTGCTACCAATACCCTGAATCAGAAAGCAGTGAATTTTAAGTCAGACCTCTGTAGTAAACATTCAAACTGTCAGGTTTTAGTGGGGCTCCCTCAGTCACTTCTGTTGAAGCTCTTCTACCCTGTATGGATTTTTAGAAACTGAGACAACTAGAGCAAATGAATGGGACTCCCTACTCCGATGGGTAGGATGCTCAGCTGAAAGGTGGGAAACCTGCAGTTTTGTCGTTTCTTAAGTTCTTTAATTGCTAGTGAAACTAGTTAACAGGGCAGTTTGAGACAGATACCCTGCCCTGAATATGAAAAGGGTTGATATTACGGGTGAACTTCTGGGAGGTGAAGGCTATTGGTTACATCTCCTCTGGCAGAGGGAGGAAACTGGTGTTTTCTCACATCCACCTGAGTTCTTAAGCTGCTATAATACTAATTAAAAGAATACCACAACTAATGCTTTCCTGAGTCTGGCTTTTTAAACTTTTCTTCAAGCCAAAACGATTCGGTGAATTTGACCAGTCTGCCCTTTGCTACATGTATCACATGGCAGATATTCCACCAAATAAAAAATGTCCTTGAACTTGTGTGGATTTACAGTACAAGTCCAGAGTAAACAGCGGGCTGAATGAAGCCTTTAAGGTGAAATTTACCTTTTCTTTCAGAACGTGCTAGAAATCAAGACTATACATGGCATTTCTCTCAACACAAATAGAGCTATAGCAGAGTGGTCTATAGGCAATGAAGGACTTTTTGAATTGGAGATTTTGTAGGGTAGATACCATATCCTCTAGGTATAGTTTTGTACTTGGTCTAAGACCTTGACTGAATAAACTATGTTGAAGTTGCTTTTGGCATTTGTGTGTCTATGGAAAGAGTATTAAAGAAGAATAAGAGGAAACAGCCACTTCAAACTACTCTACTGATGAGGATGAGCTGAAAGAGGCCTCGTTTAAGATTGAATGGATTTTCCAGAACTGTACGTCTCTGTGGCGGCGTCTTCATGAACATGGAAACTTCCTATGTTTTCCTGATGCAGACAAGGAAAAAGGCTGAGACCAAACCAATTGCTCTGCATGGAAGTAAGGTACTCATCCTTTAAACTGTGGAGCTATTTAAACTTGCAAGCTATTTCCAATTCAGTTTTAAGAGTTCGTTCTTGAGAAGAACTCTTTCTTACTGCGTTTTTGTAGAAAATGGTACTCGTATATGTGTTTTTGTGTATGCAGATGGAGAACTTCTGTTGGCAACCTCAACTTATGCTCAGAAGGTCTAATGTAAGTTGAGCAAGCTGCATTAATAACAGTCAAGTACTAGTGTTCATAGCTTGAGGGAGAGAATGAGAAATGAGATTTTTTCATTCCAGTTTTCTGCTGGAGCTAGAAGATGACAAGTAATTTTGGAAAAGTGAAAAAGTTTCATTTTGTCCATAAAAATCCAGAAAATTTAGACAAAAGTGAAAAGGGAGAAGCAAGCCCTGACCCAAGTGTTCCATATAAGATCTCCACTGAATTTTCAGTTTGGTAGCTGAATTGAGGATGCTGGAATAGACTCTTGCTATAGTGGTGACCCTAAGTTAAAATTTTTTCCTGTTTTGCAAGGACTCAACATCAGGACTTTCTTGTGGCATTAAAATACAAAATTTCAGTATATTTTGGAACAGGTAAAGAAGAAAATGCTCTTCTCCGCACTTTACCACTGTGGCTGAGTAAGTAGATACAGATAATTTACTCTATGTTTGATATAACTGCATATGTTTACAAAATATTAATATTCATGCTAAAAGACACACACCCATATGTAATTATACTATAAAACCAAAAATAATTTAAGATTGATCAAAACCTTTCATTTGACTCAAAGTCAAATATTCAGTTTCCTTTGTGGGATTTTAAACTCTTTTTAAAACTCTTTAAAGTAATTGGACAATTTAAAAGTAAAAAATACCATTTTGAAACAAAAAAGGGAAAGAATACTGAAAATATAAAATTAAACACTTTGCCCTGTCATTCATCTTTGTGAGATCTCACTGCCAAGCTATTAATTAAATTTAACCTATCCTCCCCTGCCCCTTGCAAAGTGTTTTTCAGCAAGCAAAATACTCACTGAGAATAAATAACCAAATCTACCCTAGAGTCCTTATGCTGTACTCTTTTCTCTAGTTCACACATGTTGTATTTGCTATTATTTGCATGCTCAAATAACTGCCCTGATATTCACTTACCCATTGAGTTGTGCACAGAAATGTATGACATACCCTTCAAAAATTTAAACAGAAAAATCTACCATAAAAATATGCTCTGACTGCTGCAGAATCTGAACAGCTGTCCTAATAAATTTCTGAAAGTGCAGTGAGCAATGTTAATTTAACTGCTGATAATGCCATGCTATCCTGCCTTCAGTGAGCTGCCTCCGATGGGTCTTCCTTTTCTGCCTCCTCATGGATGACCATGCTGGTTCTGCTGAACTTCAAGTTTAGGTCTGTGTGCTTGCAGAGGAAATTGGATTATTTTTTGCACATCTGCATGCTTGTTTTGTTTTCTTCCGTCAAAAACATTTTTTACCTGAGAAAGACGGCCTTAATAAAAATAGGCTTTCTGCTCTTGAAATGTCAGCCACAGCTTCTCATCACCCCATGAAAAGCCCTCTTGTTTCCTTGTTCAGCTCCTCCTGAACTTCAAACAGTCCTATAATCCCTTTGACCTTAGAAGGTCAAAGATACATAAAAAGTATCATTCTTTGTGTAAAAGCACGTTAATCATTCTTACCTAGCCCTTTATTCTCTTTTGAGGACCCTGTGATATTTTAATTCAAGAACCCCCTTCTAGCATTAACATATATAATTTCAACTCTTTTCTTAAGCAGGTAAAAGAGGAGAAATCCTTTCTGTCCCTGCTGTTGCTGACTCCCTGAGTATAGGCATCTAATTTATTTTCATAATTAATTTTAATTGCAGAATTTAGAATATTAATATTCACTCACAATGCACATACGTATGTCCAATTGTACTATAAATATTGTTTAATTAAAATACTTTAATGAGTAGAGGTAGATTTTTAAGCATGCTGCTCTCCATTTCTATGAATTTGGCAGGACTTGAAAGTCCTAGGACTAAATTCTGATGTCAATGTAAATATGGAGTTTAATTTAGGTCAATGAAAAAAACCTCTGGATTTTCACCTGAAGACAGAATTCATCTCCCTTGAAGAGCTGTATCCTGCAGTGGAGGGGGAAAGGGAATAGGCAAAATGAAATCCCCGCTAGAAATGAAGCAACTTAGAGCCAAACTTAATTAACTGTGTGGAGCCTGTCAAAGGTCAGGGCGAGACCACTGCAGGAAATGCAAGTGCAAGACTGGAACCACATTGGCAGCAGGAGAGGGAGGGCAAAAGGCAGAAATGAGCCTTTCAGGCAGGCACGACTTCATGCTGGAGAGCCAAGCCAGCCCACTGGTGAGGACAGCGTGCCTGTGAGGGAAGAGCTCGTGTCTCCTTAGGTCCTGCCTGTGACAAGCAACTCAATGTGTTACTTACTGAGCAGTAACCATGCTTCTCATTAAGCACGTGCTCAGTGCGCCGCTGTATCAGGCCCTAAATTCAGAGCAGGCGGTGGAGTGAGCTGCACCAAGGAAGTCGGTGAGAATCGGGCAGGCGCTGAAGTTGTTTTGAGCCTGACTCATGCTTTCTCAGCTACCCATACTTGGTGCTTTTGGAGGAGTAGCTTTTTTGAACTAAAGTGCCTGTGCACTGCTAGTCTGGTTTTCTTTTTTTTTCTTTTTTTTAAGTAGGATTGTTTGCTAATGGATTGGCACGACAGTTTTTAACTCCAGTTTCATGAACAATGTTGAGACTAGTATGTTTGACTGCATATTTGAAGGATGTCTGTGACGAGATGCTTGCAAAGGGAATGTGCAGAAGCCTTTCTGAACGGCGTGGTTTGAAGGAAAACCACAGGCTGCAGAACTGCATCAAAGTGTCACAGCTGGGGAAAAAAACCCAAGGTGATTTTTTTTACCTTTTGTATTGATTTTATTTTTTCTGTATAAACAG
>NW_008824283.1:9521871-9522879 GCF_000699105.1 Pygoscelis adeliae | reverse complement strand
TATACTGATGTGTCCAGACCTGTCCACCTTTTTCTGTCTCTGCTGTTTTAGGACTGGAAATCAGTTCTGGGGACACATGGGGGCAACAGCACTGCCCTGAAATCTGGGTATCCGACACGGCTGTTCTCAGCTTCCTTCAGCCTTCCTGGCATTATTCCAAACCCGGCATAAAGCGCTCACTGATCTCCTTAAATCTTTGGAGCAGGATAGTGAGAAGATGAGAGAAGGACCACTCAAAATACATGAAAAATCCCATGAAAAATGTCCATTTTTAATGTGTTCTCTTTCCCCAGCGGGGGAGGCAAAATGCCTCTCGATGATCGTTGTCTCCCACTGGCTACAGAAAGGCTGTTTCTGGCAGTTGTACGGTTCCTTGGTATTTTTATCTTCCCTTCTCTCTTGCCCTTGCCAGGAAGCAAGGGGAGATGCAGCAGCTCTGACTTTTCACCAGTAAACTCTGTAAGCTGAAAATGAACTGAAATCATGGATTGATGTCAGGAGGGCTAGGGTGCACTACAGACAAATTGTTATCTCGGCTGATAGCATGAACTGACAAGCCACTGGCCTGTTCATGCCGGGGGAGAGCACGTTGTAAGCCAGAGGACCGGACGGAGAATAGGAGGAAACGTTCTTGTACCTGCAAGAGAGTTATGTGACTCTGAAATTCTCCTGCTTAATCTCCTGCTTAATCTCCCATAACATGGGATCCTGCTGTCAAATTTATCTCAGACCATCAGCCCATGACCCTGTCACACACTTGTCTTCTCAGCCCTTTGGCACTGCCACTCTTGTAGCATGGCAGCTTTCTTGAGCTGTTAGTGATTGGCACCCTAAGCTCAGACCCACAGTTCCCTTTCCTCCTGAGCTTCCCTGTTAGCCCTTTCTTCCCCGTAGTGTGGTGAGGCCCAGCCTCCTTCCTGCAGCAACTGCCTCTTCTCTTTTCCCAGTATCAAAACTCAAAATTCCCACCACCGCCACCCACCGGGATAAATGCCACAAAGGGCTCTT
>NW_008824283.1:9519408-9521817 GCF_000699105.1 Pygoscelis adeliae | reverse complement strand
AGCGCTGTGCCCCTGGGCTGTCTCCACGGGTATTTTTATCTTCTTTCTTCTGAAGCTTCAGCTACTTTTGTCCTGAAAGAGTTCAGGCATCTCTCTGCCCCCCAGGGACGTGATCCATTCTAACCTCCTACCTTCTGCACTAAACTTGGCTTTTATCTACCCCCGTTATGCATTATTTTGGCCACTGAGCCAACTAACTGTACAGGAGGGGCTTTTCCCAGTCCTTTTCTCATCTATGAGGACTCAAAATCACATCACAGGAGCTGTGTATTTACTGTTCTTGGTCAACAGCTATTCCTTTGTCCAAGCCGTGAGTGGCTTGGTGTCCTAATCCTGCTAAAGGTACCATCTGAGCTGGCCCAGCCATTACAAATCCCCACCTGGCTCAGACATCTGATATTGGGCATGAATTTCTCTAACTTGCCTCCCAGAATTTGAAAGAGGTGGGTCAATAGTTCAAGCCTGATTTGTGATCCCAGCCCAGCTTGGAAAACCATTGAAATCAAACCCTCCCCTAAGGTAGAGAGGACAGAACTCTCCTCCCTCCTCCAGAGACTTGTTGAGAAAAGTATGTAGTTGCCTGCAGGTTTATTGGAGGGAAAAAAAAGCATAAAAATTAACCTGGGAACTGTCAGGCCAGGTGCTTTACCCGGTGTTATGGGTTTCAGGGTATTGGCAAGCTCTGATGTTGTTAATGGACGTCCCAGGTTTCCTGCTGGGACACAGAGAATTGGGGCATTTATATTTTAGCAAAGAGCATTTCCAAATACACGTGTGAAGGAAAGAATTGAAATTGCAAAGGCTTGCGTGAAAGTTAAAGAATCTCTTGTTTATATCTTTGGGAACAATGCACAGTTTATTCTGGGTACTCTGATGTGCAGGAAGGGTCCTGTCTAAGCCCCCTTGCTTCGATGGAATCTCTGACACACTGCCTGCCTTCTCCTTGCTCAAATCCTTCCCAAATCCAAGAAGCGAGAACACACCCTGAGACATGTGCCACATACTGAGCTCCTACCTGTTTCTGGCGAATATGAGGAGGAGTTCAAGGGAAGGATTTGAGGCACGCTTCTCATCCAACCCCTTTGCTTTCTTTTCACTCCCCTTTTATAGCTGGAGCAAAGCTAATAAGCCTGCCTATGAGAAAGGCTTTTCATGTGTTGCAAAGAAGCTGGCTGGAGGAAGTTGACAGTTCATTGGTATCCAGGAAGAGGTCGATTTCCTTCTTTATAAACATCTCAGAATAAGGCTATAGAAGTAATAAAATATTAAACCTCCACCTATTTAGTTTCTTGTGCAGTCTGTCAGGAGAGGTGAGGGAGAGGGTCAAAGAATCATCAGTGTGCCGGTGCATACAGATTGGATTATTTGCTCATAAAGGAAAGAAAAAAGTCAGTCTGTGAATATCTTTTATGGGTAAGGAGGAAAAACACACAACTTCTGGCTGTTAGATTCACGAACGTCCACCCAGCCCTACTTCCTTTACTGGAGAGGCCAACAACTTTCTGGATCACACTGCTTCACAGATATCAGGAGATGATTAAAGGAAGGATCTAGTACAGGCTCTAGAACCTATTAAAAGTTGCCTGTGACTTTGAGAAGGTATATCTTCGCTTTGCCTGGCAACGAATCTGTGCATAGTATCTGCCTTGTTCTTATTGGGTTTCCAAATATTAGTCAGAATAATTATACACCTATTTTTGAGTACCCTGTGTATGGGAAACTGTCCTGGTTTCCTGTGGTGCTCAGTTGCCGGCTGAGGTTAAACCCCAACAGTAACTTATTCTGAATAGTCAGGACTTTACCAACAGCAGCTAAAGCTAATTTTGCTTTAGTAGCTTTGAGCTGATTCTGAGTTTGGTGGTATGGAAGAGGACAATGCTTTTCCACCAGTCCCATCCCCAGTTTACAGCGTTGTCTAATTTAAGCTGTTTGGGTATGTGGTAGCACCCAGACTTCCAAAGAACTTGGGCATGCAGACATGAAGCATCCCACCTTCTCCACCCAATGCCACTGGAAAGAGCCAGCAGATCCAGCCAGGGTGTGGACAGAGGAGCTGCATTTGTCAGTGGGGTTGGGCTTCTCTTGCTCAAGAATCATAGAATCATAGAATCATAGAATCATTAAGGTTGGAAAAGACCTCTAGGATCATCGAGTCCAACCATCAACCCAACACCACCATGCCCACTAAACCATGTCCCTAAGCGCCTCATCTACACGTCTTTTAAATACCTCCAGGGATGGTGACTCAACCACTTCCCTGGGCAGCCTGGTCCAATGTTTAACCACTCTTTCAGTAAAGAAATTTTTCCTTACATCCAATCTAAACCTCCCCTGGCGCAACTTGAGGCCATTTCCTCTCATCCTATCGCTAGTTACTTGGGAGAAGAGACCGACACCCACCTCGCTACA
>NW_008824283.1:9502828-9517246 GCF_000699105.1 Pygoscelis adeliae | reverse complement strand
AGATGTCCGGGAAGTTGAAGTCCCCCACGAGAACAAGGGCTTGCGATTGTGCGACTTCTGCCAGCCGCTTGTAGAACGCTTCATCTGCCTCTTCATCCTGGTTGGGTGGTCTATAACAGACTCCCAGCAGGATATCTGCCTCATTGGCCTTCCCCCTTATCCTTACCCATAAACACTCAACCATATCATCATCACAATCGTTGAGCTCTATACAATCGAAACACTCCCTAACATACAGAGCCACCACCGCCTCTCCTTCCTTGCCTGTCCCTTCTGAAGAGTCTATAGCCATCCATTGCAGCACTCCAACCGTGAGAGTCACCCCACCATGTTTCTGTGATGGCAACTAAGTCATATCTCTCCTGCTGCACAATGGCTTCCAGCTCCTCCTGTTTGCCGCCCATGCTGCGTGCATTGGTGTAGATGCACTTGAGCTGGGCTATCAATTTCGCCCCCACGAAGGGGGTGAACATGGGAACTACTCCAAGAAGGAGTAGTTCAGGTGGAGAACAGGCACCTTCAGTTCAGGAGAGGCAGACAAAAGGAAGGGCAATGCCCTCGTGGCTGCTTGGTGTCCAGCCACTCTGTGATATTGCCAAATATTCAGCTGTGTGACAGGGACCATATGCTGTGCAAGATGGGGACCAATAACCCCATAAGAATCCTCTTTTGGAAAACACACTTGTTGGACTATGAAGATCAGGATGGAAGTGGGAAGGAGATGTAAGGTATCACAGGAGAGTATCACAAAAGATATGAGACTGGAAGGGTAGCATGAGACTTGGACATTTGAATGGTTAGCACTGCCTTGGGCTGATGCTGTCCAGTGCCAGAGTGGGAAATGCTTTTTATTACAAAACACAGAAAAAGACATCTTTTACTTGGAGTGTGCAAAGTAGATCCAGGATATCTGCTGATAGTTCAGGGCCTCTACTGGGTTCAAATACTTAAGTACAGGCATGTAAAAAGAAATGCAAACAATTTCAGCCCAAAAAATCTTCCCAAAAGGGGGAAAATTTTTGATATGGAACAGATGGGGTGGCTTAGCAATGAATGTAGGCTGGATATTGGTAATCATCACAGAAGACGCAGGAGCTACTCTGCCATGTTCCTCTGCCCTGGGAGGTAAAATGCAGGTAATCAACCCCCCTGACAAGAGTCAAACTGGAATCAGGTTTGGAGATGGGATGAAGTTACTGCAGTCAATTAGAATCTGGGAAATAGGCTGCGCTTAGCCAGAAGGTCCGGTCAAGAAGGTCCTCAGAGGCTTAACCACAAGATTAGGGACTATAAACTGCAGAGCAGATTCTGGGATAGCAGGTGAGATAAGGTTTAAGCAATGTAAGACAAGCAGGTCAGGATTAAGAGGAATAAAATTAGCAAAGGTCAAATCAGAATTCTGTGAAGAAGGGTCAAGAGCTAAGTTGAGAATTACAGATGAGGTTCAAAGGCCAAAGCAAAGACTGAGCACATAAGGAGCACTGTATGCTGAAAACATACATATCCCCCACGGCAGAGTCTACCTGTACTGGATTAACTAGGACCAGAAAATCTGATTTTGTGCCGGGTCTCAAATTCTTACAGGGACCAAACTTGGAGGCTGCACTTGTCTTTCTTCAAAGAAAGGACATTTATTTATTACAGACACAATCCTCTGAGATTCTTCTTTTTGTAGACTCTATGAAGATAACTAGCTTTAAAAAGAAAAAGATCTGAGGCACATGATCGTAGTTCTTTTTCCTTGCTTGAGGCAAATATTCAAAATAATTTCCAGTGTCAAACCCTTTTAATCTAGACCTTCAAAGTCACCCAAAGGTTGTGGTCTGACTGCAGGAACTGCTGAATGACTTCTGTGGTCTGCATGCTATAGGCGGTGATCACAACAATCCCTCGTCATCAAGTGTCAAGATGCTTTGGAGAATGTCACACCTTGTGGCAGCTGCAAGGGCTCCTTACACATTGCTGTTGCTTATTCTAGTTAGTCTTCTCTTTCATCTGGGTTAAAAACTGGCAAGCAGAGAAAAAAGGGTAAAGCCATTGCCATTTTTCTTGGCCTCAACAGGCTACAGATCCATCTTATCGACTGCAATAAAATGATGCTGGAAAGGAATTGAATATTTTGGTGCAGAGTACTTGAATGAACTTCAAAATCTTGTGTGTTCCAGTTGAAAGATCAACATCATTTTGGTTTGAAAATGCTGACGCTGCTCTGGAGGGCTGCTACCATTATGACTTCATTAGCGTGGCACAGATTCTTGTCTCCCTCACCCTGGTTTTACGCTGAAGTAGATCTGTCAGCTCACAGGAGGTACATCTGATTTAACTCAATAGAGCTGAGAGGAGAATCAGGCCACAAATGTCCTAGGCCTAACTCTTTCAGACAGGAAGGGACTTCTGGTTTGGATCCCTTTGGGTTAAGAAAAAAAAAAAAAAGAAAAAATGCTTTTAAAACCTCAAAAACAAACATAACCTTTCTTTCCCCTCAGCAGCAGGTTTTGCTTATGAAGTGATAGTATATGATTCTATTTAGCGTGCTGGAGCTGCCCCACAATGATACAGTACATTTTCTATTTTCCTCCTGGGAAAGAGCCGGCTCCCCAGCAATGATATGCGGACACAGTTCGGTTAGCTGTTGAACCAGGGAACAGTGGGTTTGCAGAGCTGACGCACTTTGGCTACCTCTGCCATCTTCCATCCTCTGATGGCATAGACAAAGTTCATCAAGGCAGACATGACCTAGAAGGATGTTTATGCAATAAAACAATGAAGTATTTGTTTCAGGCAGCTCTGATTACACTGAAATGATATCACTAGAAAAGCATCTTTTCCGATGGTAATTGCAGCCTACTGCTAGATCTAGATCTTGACAGAATTTTTTTAGTCTTACTGCCTGTATGACATGGGTGTAGTGCAAAACATCAAGTTAAAGCAGAGATGATGAGAATGGCAGAGCATTGACATGGCATGGGTAAGGTCCCACTGCAGAGCAACGGCAGAGCTGGGAGTTTGTTCTGGGTTTCCAGCACCTAAGGTCTCCTTTGCACATGAAACCGTGATTGCAGCATACAGATCTGGTGGTTTGTCAGAGGAAGACAGGATATATCAGTTCTTCTCCAGTGTGAACTCTGCTTGTTGGTGCAGCTGAAGATGTTGATACAGATTTCTGTGCGACAACCCGACACAAAGGCTGTTAGACTCAAGGATTTTTGATTCCTTACACAGGTTGGAGGAAGACCTTTTGAACTGCTACTTGTCTTGCCAAGACAAGTGAAATGAGTGGATTGTTAGTATAAACAGTGGCTTATTAATATTAATTGATTACGATCAACTAATGGTAGATCTACTAATTGTAGATCCCAACCAATTATTCTTAAGGAAAACTACTATCTCTGTAACTTTTCATCCCCATTGATCTAGGAGAATTTGAGGTTACTGACCTTCATGAGATGGTACAAGGCTCAAGTCACTCCCAGACTTCTGTCTGATGAATGGGAGTTGTTGCCTGGATGTTGGTTTTATTCAGTAGTTTGGTTTAAATGAGCCTATGACATTGTCTATACACACTCAGAGGCTTTGGTAGTAGAGGCATCTACAAACCAGTCAGTATAGTACTTGGCAGCCTGTGCTACAGCTCGTGCAAGCCAACACTTTACTACACAACACAATGGGCTGGATTCATCAACATGATAGCAGGGTCAAAAGGGTAGAGTTGCCAAGACGTAACTCACTGCAGTTTAGAGGTAATTTTAATTTTATTTCCTTTTTGATTAATGTTTAAACTTTGATTAAGAGTTTCCAGGGGAGAACAATAGAGCTGTGGGATAGATGTTTAAGTCCAAACTGATAATGCAAAACAAGTTAAAAAAAAAGTCCCCCTAAACCTCTCAGCAGAACTTTTTCCAAGAGAAGTCCTTAATGTCAAAACTAAACAGGCTGTTCCGCTTCCATCTCTGCTGTTCTGTGAATAAGGACTGTCTGTAAATAAAACTAACATGTTGCCCATCTGTTATGCACAGCTAAAGGAAATTTAAAGACAATACTACTAGAACTCCCAAAGATACCATCTAACCCCGTAAATAATTTATTTTCACAGCTCAGATCAAAGAGCTCATGGATATTGGACTCAGTCCATCGGTGGCATGTCCTTTGGAAGAAAATCCCACAGTCATGTGACTGTTTTGCCACTGCCCTCTGAAAAAGTCCTCAGGCTCAGAAGTTCCCTTTGCTCTGTTTCTCTCACCTGTCCCCTGGGTTATGTTTCACATCACTCATGCTGTGGCCGTTCACACCAGCCTTTCTAGATGAACAGGGGTTTTACTTTTCCTGGATGGTGCTGAGATCCCCTGTTGCCCTGAGGAGGGTGTTGGGTCACAGTGGGAGTGGCGGACTGTCAGAAACACCTTAAACTTGAAGAAGGAATTTTTCACCCTGAAGTGGGGCTGTTTCTTGTCTTTAGTCTTACAGAACTGGCTGCTAATCTGTGCATAACGCTGATGAGACGGCTTGCCAGTAACCTTGTCTTAGGTCTACCAGCTTTGGGAGGCTTTATGAAAATGCTGGTGCCATTCATACTTCTAGATAAAGCAAGGAGCACTTAGCACTTTGGACCATGCCATGGCCCAGGCGATCAGCTCTTGTGTAGTGGATTAGGTGTGGTGGCATGATGTTATCACACATGGGAAACTTGCACCTGTTGCAATGTTTTTAAAGCTGGCCAGAGCATACAGGGTTATGTGTTATGTTGGGTTATGTGTCAGGTGCATCAAGCCACAAAAATGTGGAAAACAGGCTGCATGGAGGGGCAGATAAGTGTCAGCTCAGGCATAGTCATGATGGTCGAAGGCCAGTGCAGTATGACCAACCAAGAAATTGGCTTTCCAGTGGTAACTGGGAGGTCTGTGGCTGCTCTGTATAGATGGACAACTTAGGGTTCACAGCCAGAGGCAGATTAGTGCAGAGGAGCCACACAATAGCAGTCTTGTCCTTTCTGGTTAAATGGTCACTGCTGATTTTCCTCATGAAATGAGGAATATTGCTTCATGTATATGGCAACCATGTATACTGTCATACTGCTCCCAAGGAGTACTTTTTGAAAACTGGTCCTTTAAATTTGGTAGAGCAAAACATCTGTGGTTCTAACACAGGCGTTTTGTGACTTGACCTTCCTCTCAGCTGGTAAGCTTTCTTAAGTCTTTTTTTCCCCCCCCTTCTTTTTCTTTAAAGCATCGCTGACAAAACTTCTATGATTTTAACACACTGCCTGTGATAACTTTGATAAAATAATCTCTGTAGCAGTCTTGAGTCCTCTGAGAAGCAGACTGCACATCCATCGCAGACAGTGCAGAGCTCTGACAATAGGAAAGTGTGGCCGTGGCCCGAGATGTATGGTAAAACAAGCCATGTTTCGTGTAGCCTGTTAAAGCAGGAGAGGTTGAGGAGAACGGCCACACTCAGATGTATTTTGGCAGCTACTTAAGTTTCCCTCTTCTTAGCCACTTTTAATACTCTGGGGATTGAGGACTTGATTTGGTGGACTAGGAAAATCTGTTTTGAATTGCCATACAATGTACGTCTAAGCAGTGAGATGAACAGCAGGGCTATTTGTAGTGCAGATCAGCACACATTATGTTAGCTCTCAAAATACCAGGAATGGGACTGCTTATTTTTGAAAAAGCTCTGCATCTACATCCTAATTATTTACACATATACAGAAACAGAGCAGTTTCTTAACATTGTATGCTTAAGGCAGTAGCTAAGAATCTAAAGATCTCATTATTTTAAAATTCTTCTTGCTTTAATTTACCTGCTTTAATTTATTTACTGTGTTGGATCTGTATCTTTTAAAAGGGCAGAAGGTGATATGAGTAATTATAGACCAGCAACATCTGCATTGAGTGATTCTTCTTGCTTAAAAAGAACATTGGAAGTGAAATAAAATATTAAGACTATCATGATATACTTGAATGTAACTGGCACAGCTTTTGCAGTCTATTAATAAAATTAAATTGGGCCATAATAAAATAACAGATAAAGGAAAGTCAGTTGATACTTTTAATTTAATTGTTCATCTTGGTAAAAATCCTCCACAAAAGGTTTAGACAGTCATGGTGTGAGAAACAAAGTGTTTTGAGAAAACAGGAAAGTCAACACCCCTACCCACCCGGCCAAACACCAAGAATATTATAGCAAAATATTTACGAAAAAAGAGTTGAATTCATATCCTGGGATAGAAGTTACCTTATTTGCTAATGACATGAAACAAGAGATGAAAAAAGAGATTAAAAAAGCCATATAACAGCACAAAATTATTTCAATGAATGTGGCTGGGGAGAACGTCAGATGGACTTAACTGACTTGAGTGAATGACAGATAAAATTCAAGGAAAGTATAAAGTAATGTGCTGTTGGAAGAAACATTTGGAATTCTGAATTAACCCCATCACCACAGAAAAAGATCTTGAGAAAAGCCAACCAGCAGTGATAAGGGAGATCTCCAGCATGGGAGGAGGGAAGATCATCTCAGTTACTTGCTGTAGGCCTCATGTGTCTTCCACTGAATCACCTAGACATTGTTGGAAACAAGACTGCGGACTGAGACTGACTCTTACCCAGTATGGCAGTTTTTATATCCTGAAAATCAGTATTTGGGTGTCATTGTGAAAGCTTTACGTTCAGCATATAAAAAAAGAACTCAAAATCAAACTTATTCGTCAAATACCTAAGATAGGATGTCAAACGATTAAATGCTCTGATGTCTTCATGGTGATGTGACCTCATCGGAAATACTGTGTTCAGTTCAGTCATCCACTCTTAAGACCAGTTTTAGAGTTTATTCTAGAAAGGAGATAAATGCCTCTGGAGATGCTGATATGGACAGGTCTTGAAGATAAGGCCATGGGCTAGCTGGGGCAATTCCTCTGATTTGGTCAACAGTGGTGTGTTTCTTTTGTCTCTAGCATGTTAAATATTTAGGCAATGACTGTTTCATTTCCTGAACTTGCATTCATCTTGTTTAAAGATGCACTTAACTGATGTTTAATAAAATATCATGGATAGTCTTGAATTTAATGAGTTGCCATGTCAGATTTCATTTAAATCCTTTGATTTTTGTCTTAGGTTTATAGCCTAAAGCTCTGTGTTTCATTTTGACCAGAATTATTGCTCTAGCTATTGGCACTGGATTGCCTGTATTTACATACCTACAAAATAAAGATTGAGCCAAACTAAATTAAAACTTAATAATAATAAAAACCCCTCAGAAAATGAAAACAACAACTGAGCTCCATACTTCACCTCCTCAGAAATCCTAAACCACAACACATCAGCAAAAAGTACCTTTTTTGCTTTATTACTCAAGGCATGTTTATGTATTTTGGGCCTGAAATGAATGGGCCCTTCTTAAAGACGACATTTGGGTATTTTAAAGCAAACTAAACCTTTCTGTGGGGATTATGCTAAACTGACACCCACAGAGATTACAAACTCGTCTTTTCATGTGGAGAGGATGTCACCCCACATGTTTGTTTTTGTATGCGTGTGTAACCCATGCTCCTGCAGTGCCTAAAATAGCTAGTTTGCTGGGATGGATTGAGGGATAACACAGCCCGTGTTGCTGGAGCTCCAAGTCTGCTGGTGTTTGCATGCAAGCCTTTGCACGTAAGCAGTCATGGACATATGTGCATGTACGTGCCATATGGGTACGTGGCCCTGTTGTCGTGATGTGTGGCTGAAAGTGTCCCGTAGCTACATCCACACGTGAACTGGAGTGCCATACTTGTGCATATAAAAAGCAAGCACAGGGCTATGTTACCCCACTAGAAGCCATGAGGCCTTTTGATAAGACAGAGCAAAACAGGAGGTATTTGCCGTCCTTGCTGCTAAAGGATTGGTCACAGAATAAAAAGTCTCTTTTTCTGTGTGACTGACATTTTCTTTTAAAAACTGTTTCTGCTTCAGCAGAATTTTTGCAACAGAGAATAAGTTTTTAAAAATGCCTGAGATGATTACTTTTTTTTTCACTAGAGAAATTCTTGGGTGTTGTGCTGTTTCAGATTTCCAGGGCAGAGAAGCTTGAGGTTCTGCCCTTTGAATTATGTTTTTATTCTGTTTGGTAATGTCCTTATTTTGCAGCTCTGTATACACAGGTACGTAAACAGAGCGGTCACCAGTACACATGCAGAACGGCACAGATGAGCAGAAACTCCAGAGTTCCAGCAGCTACCGCAACCATATTCTGAAGAAGCAGATGCTCAGGTGTGCTCTGGTCAGATAGAAGCAGCCTGTGAAGTTAATTGGTGCATGTTCTTTACCTTTGATGTAATCTCTTGAGAAAAAAGATCTGCTGGAGGGAATGGCACTACAAATTCTCCTGGCTAAATCAAGAGCCATGTTAAAGTTGTAATCAAGCTTTTCCCCTCACCCCGGACTCTGTTTAACTAAGTAGCTCATGGGAGAGGTTTATTCCCCTTTTATAGTGAGTTCAAGTGGGACAAAGGATTTGTGTGGCAAAGGATTAAGAGGAAAAGACCAAGGTAGTCTTTCTAGCATTGTGTCCGTCTCTAAACCGAAAACCAAAATGGTATATAAAATACTTTCCTTTTGCACTTCAGTAAATCACAAAGTTATTTCCCCAGTTTTCCTTTACCTCAGCATACGGCATTTTACTTTCAAAGTAGAAAATGTTATTTATATACTTCTGTATTTTCCCACCCTTTCCTTTAAAGTTTTTCCAGGGATTACAAAATAAGCAAACCCTACAAAAGTAGTTTGAGAAAGTGCACTAAACTTCCCCTTCTTAATGAAGGAGAGGTGATTGAAATGAAACATAGATGTGTCTGGGGCTTACTCTTTCAGGGTTGATAATGAGATTTAAAAAAAAAAGATAAGTAAATGCTCCTTAATTAGGCACCTGTTATGTTCCATCGTGATCAGGGCTGTATGGGACAAAAATGCCAAATAACAGTGACATTTTGCACAGTTTTGAAAAGAGACCATTTCTCCTCACCCTTTGCTTAAGAAACACAGTGAGGCTGGCCTTGTTTGCTAATAGATATTTTAAAATCAGTTTGGGAGAAGTTATTCCATGAGGTAAAGGTCCTGTTTGAAGTCAAATCTGAAGAAACATCTGTCACAAGACATGGAAAGAATGATTTCTTTGTGACTGGGAAATCAATGAGACATCTGTTTTAATGTACAGCCCAGAAATAATGCAGCTAGTTCAAAAGGGAATCATAAAGAAGGCTGCTTTTTGTCTCTTCTCTCCAGAGTGTTTAGGATGGGATTCAGCAAGGTATTTTGCATGAGCAGGACTTCTTGAGTTTGTGTCCTTAACTATGTGGTTGAGGCAGACCTTTTGAGGACACTGACTTTTAGGGCTAGATGAGCTATGGGGATTCATGTTTACTGGCCTCATAAAAGAACCCCTTTTGGGGCTGGGTTTTGCCCCTGTTTTCCAGGCACAGATTGCTCCAACGGCTGATCCTGTCCTGTTCTTCGTGGGGAGCAGGAGCTGGAGGCTGTGCAGCCGCTGGGATGCCTGGCAGGAGGTCAAAGCGCCGGTTCACCACGGGCTTGCTCTTCCTGAAAAGACTGTGCCTGGGCTGTAGGCTCCTCATCCAGGGAGGCAGCGGAGCATGTGTGGGCATCTCTGCACGTGGTATGATTGCATCCGTTTGTCCTGCTTGCTTCCTTTCTCTCCTCTGGAGCTCCTGGAAAACTTGCTGGGTCCCTGTCTCTTGTTTTTCAAGTGCATACACAATGAATTTACGTTTTCCCTTGCAGGCTGTTCTTTGCAGTCTCTTTAGCTTTCCTGAACAGTAATGGTGTGGGAAGCAGCAGAAAGAGGTTTAATAACAATATACATCTCCTCGTACCGGAAGGACCCTCCTCACAAACCCTAGACACCTGGAATGAGACCTAACCCCTTATTTGTAAGGTTTTTTGAGGACAAGAAGAAATTAAACATCGAAGACTCAATTACCTCAAGGCACATCGGATTGGTAGTGTTTTATAGCTCCCTGGTGCATACGTACTGTATAAGATACAAGACCAAGAGGAACCCCCAGGCATTAGGTAATGGGCTTGTTAGAACCCCACTGGTGTGTGTAGTATGGAGTCTCCTTACAGCAAAGCTGGGCTTGCAGACATGTTTTTCCAAAAGGAGGAGAGAATAGCAAGAGGATACGCAGCTCTGGCAATGTTTGAAATCTGAGATCAATGGTCACCCTGGAAACAGCATGTTGAAAGTCTGAAAAACCTCCTGGCAGTGCGTGGGTGGAGTAAAAACAATCCTTGGGGTTGTGTGTGCAATTCCAACAAGTTGTGCTCAGCAGGAGGGAAGACAGCTACTGAGGGGACACATGCATGCATTCTCCGGGGAGCCATCTTATCACCCCTTCACACAGAAAGCAGCTGAAAATGATTTTGTTTAGGACATGCTTTCCCTTGGGAAGTGTCAGTGAAATGAATGCATTTTTGTTCCTGTCAGCACAGTCCCTTGGAAAAAAAAGTCTGTGAAGAGATACACAGAACAATAAAACAAATAGTCAAAGGTGGGAGAGCTGTGCCCGACCAAAGGCAGCAAAAAAACCTTGCCATTCCCACTGAATAAGATGTTGGCATTGCAAATTCCAGCCTGGCTAGTGACAGAACAGGGTCCCAAACCTCCCTATGCCCTGATGTCATATTTACCTGTATTGGGGAATGTTGCAAGCCGACATTTGTGGATTGACTGTTGAAGCAGACCCATGGGAGACCATGAGTAGGAGCTGTACAGCCATTCCTCATGTACACACAGCTCAATGGTCTGACTTCAGTGCTAGCTGCTGCCCACCAGACAGCTTGTAATGATACTTCCCTGGTGCACTCTTCAAGCTTCAGTGAGATGTAGCTCAGGGGTTTCCCGAGCCGGTGATGGGTGTCTCGACATCTGACAGCTCATGAAAGATTTTTTTTCCATGAATTGGTCTAATTATGTCTTTTACAATGTAAACTTTGGCATCCACAATACTGTCTGACAATGATTTCCCAGTTTAAGCATACGATGCTTTAAAAGATAACCTCCCTCTCTCTACTTTGAAACTACAACCTGATAACTTCTTTTGATGCCTTTAGTTCCTATATTATTGGATATAATGAAGTCTTTGCTCATATCCTCCTTTCCACTTGTAATTTCATCATTTGTCTCTTTTCCGAGATGAACAGTCCTAGTCCTTTAAATCACTTTTTGTACAGATGTTGCTTCATGCTTTTTGTCACCCTTATTGGCTTTTTGTGGGCCTTTTGTAGCTTTGTTGTGTCCATTTTGTGATGGTGGGATGAAAACTGTATTCAGTATTCAACAAGTAGGTGCACATAGACTCATGCAATTGTATAACAATATGTTTTACTTTGATGTCTACTCCTTACCTAACAAATCTTGGCATTTGATTTGCTTTTATGATGGCTATGGGGCAGTCAGGTGAATGGAATTATCTAGTATGATCCTAAAATCTTGTCCCTAAGTGGCAATAGTAAAGGTTAAGTTAGGATTTGTTTTGCCCATATGCATTTGTTTACACTGAATTTCATTTGCCATTCTGTCACTCAGCCAGTTTTATGAAACCCTTGTGCAGCTCCTCACTGTCAGCTTCATCTTCGCTCTGAATATCTTTGAAACTGCAGTAGTCTCATCCCCTTTTACAGGGGCATGAATATGCCGGTGGATACGCTGAACAGCATAGACAGTGCCTCTGGAAGGACACTGAGAAACTGGTAGTTTATTCCTACCTTGTACTCCCTGCCTTTGAATCGGTTACTTCTCCATGGGATTATGTCTTTTCTTACCTTACTTATCCAGTTCAGATACTCCGTTTTTTAAGAGCCTTTGGTGAGAGACTTTTTGGAAATCCAAAATGACCAGATCCATTTGATGTCCCCTGGTCCACACTTGTTGAGTCCTTCCAGGAGCTACATCAGCATAGTGGTGTGACTTCCTTCTACAAAAGCTGTGTGGACTCTTCCTAGCATATTGTGTTTATTTCTGTGCCCCCCCTAATTCTATTATTTAGAATAATTTTTACCAATTTGCATGTGCAGCTGTGCAAAGGAAGTCCCACAGCATTAAAATTTAGCGACTTTCCTTTTGAGCACTGGTAACAGGAAGCTCTATGGATGACATAGGGGAAATCACATTATTATGCAAAGGAAGCTGATGTATTTCTATCTGTGTAAAGCAAATCACATTTTTCCACTTTTTAGCCTTCATTCACCATAGATATTAGATAGGGTATGGGCGGACAATACTATGATATTCCTGTTTTTGTTGTATTGGTTCTTCAGCAGCCTTGCTGGACTTAAGAACTAAAGCTCTGAAGACTGGAGCTCTGTGTTACTTTTGAATACACCACATCGAGTCTTTCTTTTTCTTTTTTTTTTTTTCGGTGAAACATGTAAATAGTCTTTAGGCTTTAACAGAAGTAAAGACTGGTAACGAGGCCAGCACTGAAGTATTAGCTGAGAAATGCAAGACTCGAGGGGAGATTTAAGTCTTGCAGAATGAACTTGCAATTTCTAATGTTCACTGGGTTGTTTCCTGCAGAGACTTCCTAAAGAAATAGAAAAAACTCTACAAAATTAAAAATGGTTACTGTTTCTTGTTTCACTATTTCCACACCCTGTGATGATTAAAAAGTAGCATCTTGCCTTGATTTGCCATCTTTTTTTTTTGGGAAAAAAAAAAGTTTAACCAAAGTAAATAGAATTTCCCCAGACTTATGGACTCCTTTAAAACATAATCTTTATTTAGGTTTGCTTGTTCTGTGGACCTGGGTAAAATATAGACTACACTAAGAAGAGTCTGTTTATTTGGTACCTCAGAGACTTCCTTGACGTGTGTAAAAATGGTCTCTGTGCCAAGGATGCACAAGCCAACGGAGATGAAATAAGCAGAAAAAAGTAAGCTGAGTGCTTTAAACTAGTGAGAAAGAATGATGTGTGTAGGAACATTAGCACTGTATTTGCTATATCAACTTGTGCTCTGAACATTAAGGATAGGTGCGATGCAATTTATTTTCCTGCTATTGGTCCTTCATTGCTTGGTGAATCTGTCAGCTAGGAAAGATAGAATAAATCTGATACTAAATTTACAATGCACGGAAAACACCCCGCTTTCACACTTTATGGAAATATATGTATCAAGCCTTTCTTTTATTTATGCGTACAACTAATCCCACTGAACTCAAAATACTGCATGTGAGTAAAGCTATATATACGTAGGCACATTTGCAGAATCCAGACTTAAGTGCTGAGTTTGTTCTATAGAACCTAATATTTTCGTATGTGTCCTGTTTGTGTTGTTTCTTTTTTTTAACAAATCATAATCTATGATTTATATTCTGCGAGAGACTATATTTGCATTCCCCCCCAGCACATTTTATTGACTGCAGTGATTGCTTTAAGGAAAGCGTATGTCCCATTATTTTTCAGCGGAATTTGGCTTAGATGGAGCATCTGGTTTTCAGTGAAGCCGTTTTCCTACCTAGTTTTCCAGCTGAGCTGACTGAGGTGTAAGAAAGCTAAAAGTTGGGCCCAAAATCATGCAATGGGTCAGAGGCTCAAAGAGGATTAAAGCTGTGGGCCTTTTGACCCTGGAGTCCTTTGTTTAAGCCTTACTTGGCAAAATGTATCTGAAACCCTTCAAACTGAGGGAAATCTGAAGTACAGATTTGAGCATAGGTCTGGGTGACTTTGATTATCTCTCTGTAACAGTCTCTAAGCCAGTAGATTTTGCTCCCTGCTGTGAATGAGGGTGACTTATCTGTATCTAGTTCAAACATGCCACTTCTGTAAGCACTGGGTTTTACTTTACAACAAAAACACCCATGGGAAAAAGTAAAGGTAAACTTTAGCTTGCCTTTTCTCAGCACTTCTTGGCAGAGACCTCAGAAAGCAATTGTTTCTAGAGAATTGTTCTCACCTGCCTCCCTAATTTATAGGGTTGATAGGTTGTATTAACTCTTTGTGGAGAGTACGAGATCTTCATATTTGCTGATGGGGCGTTTCACTAGGGTAATGTTGGTATCCTTTTACATGGCAAAACTACAACTCTTTATTCAATAGGAAAGATCTAGAGAATGAAATAGCAGTTAAACAGGTAGGATTCTGCTGAAATATTTTTTTCCATTTAAACTTAGAAAAAGTGAAAAAAAACCCTTTAACTGTAAAAAACAAGGACATTTCGTGGCTTAGCGACCATGAAATGGTTGAATTCTCAATTCTTGGTGAAGTAAGGAGGGGGGCTGCAAAACAGCAACCATGGACTTCCAGAGGGCGGACTTTGGCCTGTTGAGGACGCTGGTTGAGACAGTCCCTTGGGAGACAGTCCTGAAGGGCAAAGGGGTCCAGGAAGGCTGGATGTTCTTCAAGAAGGAAGTCTTAAAGG
>NW_008824283.1:9498601-9501196 GCF_000699105.1 Pygoscelis adeliae | reverse complement strand
ACAAGTCTTATGAGGAGCGGCTGAGGGAACTGGGGTTGTTTAGCCTGGAGAAAAGGAGGCTGAGGGGAGACCTCATTGCTCTCTACAACTACCTGAAAGGAGGTTGTAGCGAGGTGGGTGTCGGTCTCTTCTCCCAAGTAGCTGGCAAAAGGACGGGACATGGTTTAGTGGGCATGGTGGTGTTGGGTCGATGGTTGGACTCGATGATCTTGGAGGTCTCTTCCAACTTCAATGATTCTATGATTCTATAAAAACAACTTACAGTAAGTTTCATTTTCCGGATTAATCTTCATAGGCTTTTAGAATCATTAAACATCCTTTACTTTTTAGTAGTAGAAATTAAATTTTCTGATATAACCTGTGGAAGTGTATGCAACTTCTTAGTTTTGAAACCTGAATGTTTCTATGATTCTATGATTCTATAAAAACAACTTACAGTAAGTTTCATTTTCCGGATTAATCTTCATAGGCTTTTAGAATCATTAAACATCCTTTACTTTTTAGTAGTAGAAATTAAATTTTCTGATATAACCTGTGGAAGTGTATGCAACTTCTTAGTTTTGAAACCTGAATGTTTCAGTTGAACACTTATATCATCATAAAATCATAGAATGGTTTGGGTCAGAAGAGACCTTTAAAGACCACCTAGTCCAACCCCCTGCCATGGGCAGGAACATCTTCCACTAGATCAGGTGGCTCAAAGCCCTGTCCAACCTGACCTTGAACACTTCCAGGGATGGGGCATCCGCAGCTTCTCTGGGCAACCTGTTCCAGGGTCTCACCACATCCCCATAGTAAAGAATTTCTTCCTAATATCTAATCTAAATATACCCTCTTTTAGTTTAAAACCATTATCCCTTGTCCTATCATTACAGGCCCTGGTAAAAAGTCCTTCTCCATCTTTCTTATAAACCCCTTTAAGTATTGAAAGGCTGCAATAGTTGGTTCCTCTCTAGTCATATCCGAACTTCCCACAGGCATTTACAATCTTTGCCTCTGCGGTAGTAGCTGTTTTCCCTGCTGCAGACTTTGCTGTCATAAATGCTATGTAAGCAATGAGGTATGGTGCCACGTGCTCCATACACACTACAAAAGCAATAAGGTATGTTGCCCTTCACTAGTTGTCATCTCTTGTTGGATGCCAGGGCATGCACATAACAGGACAGCACTCTCCAAGTTCTCAAATGAACCCTTGTATATGGGTTCATTTTCAGCCTATGCGTTTATTTGTAGGAGTGGGGCCTCCTAAGGAGCTTGCTAATAATTCCTTTTGGCCTTTGTTGGGGAGGAAAACATTTGCAACAAATGAACTTTTATTCTTGGAAAACATATACTTTGCCATCTTCAGTCTGACCTATTCTTGCATTGTACATCCCTCTGACTCTATAGGGAAGATGTCTTTTGGGATGGTGGAAAAGAATATTAATAAATGAATGATCTATAAATAAACAAATAGAGACCGCTGAAAGAGGAGTGAAGTTGTTTAAATGAATAGGACACCAAAGTAGGATAATTGTTTCCGGGAATAATCCCCTATTACAAAACACTTAACTTTTTCCACATTTCAACTTCTGGATACAATTGTCCTTTAACACAAATTTTAGTTCAGAATACAGCATGAACTCATGTGGCTTCATCTGAAGTGCTATGGAATTCTATTGCTTCATGATTTTTCTTTTTGCAAATTGTTATTTATTACCATGTGGACACTATAGAAATGCATTTTAAATTTATTTATTCAAACTGAAATGAAAAAGTGGAAAATTCCTCCTAGCACAGCCTAGCACCGGGGCTTCACAGAGAGAGTCTTGATCATGTTGAATCAATGTCTTGTGGATTTTTAAAAAATGAATTCAGGTGGCTGACCTAGTATGCATCTAATTCTGACTGAAGTTAGTCACTTTGAAAGATTAGTGATTATGTAGTCGAGCCTGAAAGTCTTAAGTCAAGAAAAATTCTTGGCAAGAAATGCAGAAAAACAGCTTTATAGATTATATGTCTCCCTTACACATACTGTACCACATAAGAAAAAATCAATTCTGTCCATATTAATTTGGCTTGAGGTAGGCCTCAGTTTGGCAGCTTACTCGATCTAATTTGCCAACTTTATAACATACTGGGTTTACTTATCTTTTTCTCAGTGCATAGGAGGCTAGGATGCTTGTTAGGAAGAATACAAAATTACTGGACTAGAATGAACTTTCTGAGTCGCTGAGTGCATCTTGCAATGAATTATTATAGTTCTGAAGTTAGGGTCAGAATACTGTTTCTCTACTTTTTAGAAAAATGCTTTTAATGTACAGCTTAGATGCATTCATGATTATTTTATACCTTTTGCTCTTATGCTGATCTTGTCTTGTAGCTTAAGTAACTTTTACCAATATCTGCATCTGATGTTCCCTGCTGTTTTTTACTGATAGCATTTACATCTGCTTTCAACCTCCTTATTGTAGGGTGTATAAGTCAAATTGTCTTAGCCTCATCCAGCCTAGCAATCCACACCTGTTCCAGTATGTGTTTTCATGCATGACTGGGACTGTATGATATTACAGAGGCGGTTTCATAAAAGTGTTGTATAATGAAATCTGTATTCCT
>NW_008824283.1:9489813-9498586 GCF_000699105.1 Pygoscelis adeliae | reverse complement strand
CCATATATATCAGGACCACATTTTTCTTTCACAGTGACATCATATGTGTGGTTCTTGCTCCTCCTGTTACTGATTGACTCATTCTTTTTTCTGCTCCTCATCAAACTAATGAAATCCCAGCCTATGACAAAAAATCTTAGGGATTTCTAACTGCCTGGCCTTATGCTTGGCACTGCTGAATGCTGATTTCCAGAGCTCCACGTGCCAAGGTCATCTGATTCTTCTCAATGTCCAGACAGAGAAACTAGGAATTGATTTCCCCCTGTCCTCCACCACCAGAAAGTGTCGCAGCTTCAGCAGTAGTGGTGGGTATCCAGTGGACCTACCGTTACTCTCATTGGCAGCTTCTAGTGGCATGCCAAGCCACACATCGTCTACTGAAATATCTGTGCACAACACACACTTTTTAGGTACCCCACTCTTTGATACTCTGGCTGTCCTCTTGATTAACAGGTCCATCCTTCTGACATTGCTTTTTAAGCCAGAGGCATGAACGAAAATATACAGTTTCTTGAAGAACTCCAAGACAACCTCCCCCCCAGACCAATTGTTTTGCTGTCAGCACATCCTTCCCTGTAGTTAGTTTCTTACCATCTTACAATTGTTGAATTCAATTCCCATTTTCTACAGCATAGTCTTTTGCCATATGACACTGTAGAAAGAACTTTAATGAAGTCCAGATATATGAAAACTGTTCATTTCTCTCTTTTGAAAATCTATTATTCTGAAAAGTTCAACCTTTGGTAAACCCATCTTACTTTATACCCCCAATTTTCCACTTTCTTCCATGTTTTTAATTTCTTTCTTTCCTTCAAAGTGCGTGCTAAAACTGTGGATGAGGTTTTGCAGTTCAAAGGCCTTTAATTGTCCAAATAATTTTCCCTTTTTTCTTATAGACAAGGTTTTCCATCTGGTATTTGCCAAAAAAGTAGACTTAGTGTGTCTTATTTTGAATTAGATGGCAAATAGAATAAAAAACCAAAATAATCACAGAATCGCAAAGCAGAATAATGCCCCAGTCCAGGAACCAGGAATAGACAAGCTCATTCTGGTCTTAGGAGGGGACTTAAAGAGGCTCACATCATCAAATATTCCTATAATAATCAATATGCACACATATATTTATTAAATTAAGGCCTCACAACTATCCAAATCTGTGCAAAACTCATCTAATAAAGAAAACAAAGACTGAGTAGTAAGACATTGATTGTGGAGCCTAGGAGACAACATCCTTCAGCAAACTTCTTGCTAATATCAATGCAGTTGAGGTTGCCACAGCTCAGAAAGCACTCATCAAACCCAAGTAATTGTCTGCATAGTCTGGAGATCTGTATGTTCTCTTGTATGTTCCCTTAATATTCCCACCCTCTTTTGAACTCATTGGCCAGTTTCAACCAAACTTGAGAAGTCAGTAATAATCAGAAAGCTTTTACATTTCTGGAAGTTTGGGCAGATGGAGGAGAGAGAAATGTTAGCATTGACACTTAGGGAGGGGCCAGAGTATGAGCACTGGTACCATAGGTAACGATGTCTTGAAATCCCCAATGATGAGAAGAGTTTCAAGTGGACCTTTCATCTGTATTGGACAATGAGGACTCAAAAGATGAGATTGTGTATCGCTAGTTTTTCTGCCTGTGAAACAACTAGTTTAAAACTGCTGATGGGGCCTGACTTTTGCTTTTAGCTTTGAGCATTCCCTATACTGAGCAGATACCTCCTGTCAAGTGACCATGTTTGAGAAAGGCCCTATTCAGAGTCATGGGATTGCAGGCTTTTGCCCAGTAAGTGTCTCAAGGTTTTCGGACATGGCTGACAGTACCACAAAGTTTTTCAGATGGTAGCTGAGCTATGATTAAAAAAAAAGATCCTCTTATGGCTTTCAGATCTTAAGTTCCTCTATCTTTGTTTGACATTGTCCAGAACATTCATCTGGATAATTTAATTCTGCTGTTCCTCCATGTGCAGCTATGCGATAGGACAGTTGTCTCGGGAGTAAAAAAAACCATGCATGTCTTTGTATCAGTTACCAGGTTATTCCTCCATGCTTGAGTGGTCATATTGACAGCAGGTTATGGGGTTAAATTGTCTGATTTTTATTGCTTCATGGTTAGAATGCGCAAGACATTTAGAAAAAAAACTTTTTCTTTGTTGTAATTTGGAGATGGGATTTTTCTCTTCTTATTCTTCCTGGAGAGGGATAGATTTTCCACCCCTGTTGTCTGTACCTATGGCACTTATTCTTGAGCATTTAATATCTTTTTTCCTTACCTAGCATGCCACGTTCCATGGTATCAGGCATTTGGCAGGAGTGTGGGTCTCTGAGGAAGGCCAGCTACCCATAAGTTTCTTATCTTCCTTCTCATTTGTTTTTCTTCATTTGTGTTTGGCTTAAATTTTTCCTTATTGTAGTCAAAAACTCCATAACAACTGTGATTTGTGGCTAGGAGATCTCTGCCATTACTTTTGAATGAATAAGCCTGTAGAACTCTTTTTCTGATTGGAGGTAGGAACGTAAAGGAGTGATTGAGTTAACCAAGGGGATGCTTGGAGAATGGGCTTAGAGAAATGGCCTGAGGGAATGGGATTGAATTCATTAGCTTTGAATTCAATGGTATAGTAGTAGTTGCTATTACAAATCCGGGGTAGTATAGTTAAGCAAGAGCTACACAAACAGGATAAGAACAACTGGTTAGACAGCAGTTCTTGCAGAAAAGTATCTAAGGGTTATTTTGTGTCACAATTTGAATAGAAAGTCGCGATTGTCATGTTTTTTCTAAAAAGACGGACTTTGTACTTTGATTTGTAAACTAGTTTTTGCCTGCAAGAATGTTCCTACTCTGTTCCAAAATGGTTAGGATTCAGCTGGAGTACTGTGTCTGGTTTTGGACATTTCACCTAAACAAAAATGACAGGGGTTCAGAAAGAAAGGAAAAAAATGACCCAATTAAAAAAATTACTATAATATAGGAACTACAAAAAAATGTTCAAACACTGGGGTTACTTAGCTTAAAGAAATGGAGACTGAGAGGAGATAAGATTACAGTTTTGAAGTGTTTAAGTGACTAGTGCAAAAGAGAAAAGAATAACTTTTTCTCCAGGTCTCTGGCAAATAGGGGCAAGCTACGAAAGGTTTAGAACTGCAGCAACAAAGATGCAGGCTAGATATTAGAAAAACTTTCTAACAGAAAGGACAGTGATATACTAGAATTAATTGCCTGGGGAGCACTAGAATAAAGTCTGGAGCAAGAGTAGCTCAGACAAATGTCAGTCAGGAATGACACTGAGAGGGTCTCAGGGTGCAGAAGGTGAACCCGATAATCTCCTGAGGTCCCTTTTGGGACTGTTTTCTCAGTCATTGTAGCTCTGCTGTCTTATAAATCATTACTAGCTTTTAACATAGCCCTCTATTACTGCACTGAAATATCTATTGCTGGAGTTAAACAGGTATTTTAAGAACACAGCTGGTTTAGTTAAATATGCATCAATTCTAGCTTAAAAGTTGTTGGAGTTCGGAGAAAGAGTATAATTTTGAAAAGCATGATATGAGCTGGGTACAAAATGCATTTCAATGTTGAAGCATGCATAAGAATTGTGTGGCATCTTCCGACTGATCTGCACATGACATACAGTATTTGCGATTTGGTTACAGATGAAGGCATTGTTTTCAGCTTTTTGAGCAGCTGAAGAAAGCCCCGGTGAATACCACCCTGGTTCCCCCGAGACCACAAGCAGGGTTTGGGGGCTAGCAATACTTTGATTGCTGATTAACGTGTTAAACAATATAGTTGACAGAAGAATCCTCTAATATTTGTCTTTTATTCAGGGACTTCTGACTAGCTCAAGATTTAATATCAACACTCATGAAAATATTTTGTTCCTTCTCCAGGTGTGGGGATATTGCAGAAGTAAAAACCAGCAGACTCTAGCTTTGGCCTTGAGATCTAGATGAAGTTTCTCTCTCTGGTACATTTTTGTTCTGTCCCAATTAGATTTGCATTTAGAGAAACACTGCTATATTCGTCGTCTTTATTTTAAGAATCATCAGGCATAATTGCTTATATTGCTTCTGCCTGATGAGCATGTGGCTCCAAACCTACATTTATTAACAGAATCAATAAATACTGTAGAACAGCTACACAAATGTAGTACTATTCCTATATGGCAGAAAGATCAGCTTTTAGTAGCTTAAAAAGCGCTGCTCTTGCTGTGTTAGATTTCCAGTGTCTGTAGATATTTTCTCCCTGTTGCGAGAGTTGCCATTGTCCTGTGTGCGAACAAAAGTCTCTGGGCTTGAGTCAGCTCTGATTTGCCCTGGGGTAGGAGAAACTGATTTCAGTTCACAAAATGAAGTTGAAAGGGGATAAGCAAAGCCACGCTGCTCGCTTCTGAATAAGAGTAACTTTTCGGAGCTCACATGCCATTTGACAGTGTACAATTGTTGGAAGGGAGAGTGTGTTAGCAGATGGCTTGTTTATATGGGTTTTAGTGGAAAAGCATTTGTTTACAGCAGCCTCACTGTAAACTCTGGAGGAACTTTGGCTGCAGCAATCAGCCAGGCCCAGCGGCAGGTTGCCAGGTCGTGGTAGAACAATTTCACAAAGATGGCTAGTAGGAGAATGATCCTTCCCATCTTCCCATTCCCCACCTGTGCACTGATATATGGTATTCCTCTTCTAGCTCCTTACAGATTTGTTTCACACTTTCTGGGTTATTTCTGTGCCGAGGGGCATTGCAGGCACTGCCAGCACCTCTGTGAGGTATTTGCTTCCTGTTGTGCTCTCTTCTTAACATCTCACGACACATTCATTCAGTAAATCCTTTGATCCCCTTTCACCTTCCCTTTATAGTGATATATCTATTAAGACTTCCTAAGGCTCTTTTTTCCCCTAGTAAAAAAGTCCATAACCCCTTTTCTAATGGAGTCAGCATTTTTACTTCCATAGGGCTGAAACAGTCCACACATGGTGCAGGCGCATCTGGAGGGACATACCGTGAACTGCCTAAAGCCATTGGGTGGGACTCCAGAGAAACACTGGTGGCTTGGGCTGGTGGGTTCCACACAGTGGGAGAAAAGTCCGACATGCATTTAGCGTAACATGTCGCCTTATGGTACGTTTGGCAAGGACTTGCCCAGGCTTGGGTGAGGACGCTCTCTGTTCTCTGTCTCCATGGGCTGGAGAGGTCTTAAACTCACTGTCGATTAGCTGGGTTACGTACAGGCTGGAAGTGGTTGTGGGGTGGGCTAGTTTCCTCACAAGGTCCTAAAAAGTGGGTACTAGTAGGAAAGGATTAGTGACGTTCTGAGCTGGGTTTTAGGGAAGCAGGTAGGAACAGAGTGGAGATTTAGGATTGGGGGGGAGCAGGAAGAGTGGTTTCTAGACAAAAGCATATAAAACAAACAGCAAAGTTATGAGCAAAATCAAAGCCTCAAGTTAATGGCTTTAGAGAGAAATGCATGCAATCTGGTACGGGTGCTTTTAATAGCACTTTACCAAACCTGTTAACTTTAGTACAAAGTAGCAGCTGAAATGCTTTATAACCAGATGTTTGTGATTAGAGAGGGAGTCCTTGGGCTAAAGGGTGGGGTGAGCTTGTGCTCACCACTAGGTTTTAGTAAGATGGAAAGTAGCTTTGGAGCCTTAGGGAAACCATGATGGGTCTTGGGGTGGGTGGCTCCCTGCTGTGGGGATTATTATTTTTTCAGAGAAGGCACATCTTGGTTTTGAGTTGTGATGTGAACAGAAGCCTAAAGCTGGCTTAGGATTTAGATATATGATGGGCTGAGAGACGTAGAGAAGGCAGAGTCTGACAGATCTGTGTGAAAGGTGCTTATCTGTCTATAAAATGGGTGGGTTGCCTGTGACTGCAGCATCATTTTTAGGAAAAAAAAGAAGTTGCTTTCACCTTATTGTTTTCAAATCTGCTACTGCACCCCTGCCTCTCATGCTGACCTTCTTGCCCATGAGAATCACTGAATGACCTTCTCCACACAGTAAGCACATGCTCCTTGCCATTAGCTCAAGGCTGCTTGTGACTTTGCAGTGCTCCGCCTGTCACTGCCACGTGTTTAGCTCTCCCACAGTCCCAAAAAAGAACTAAAACCCCAACTTATCTCTGCCAAAGGGTCAGCCTCTGTTTTCTGCATTTCCTTACACTTCAAGCATACTTTGCCCATTATGCCTCACAAGAGGAGCAAATCTGGCAGTCTGAAGCTCTTCCGTCACCTTAAACGTATAATCCTGAGCAAGGCTGAATGGTGCTTGAAGCAGACCTCTATCACAGACTCATCGGCTTTGAGCACATTTCATTGTTGACTTGTACGCTGCCGCTCTCCCCTGTGAGGCCTGCTCTCCACCAGCAGCCGGTTCTCAGGAGGGCACTATGGGACCTGCGATGTTTTCCTGTAGTCTGCCTCGGTCTAACATGTCAGGCAGCAGGGTTCAGGGAGCACACCTGCCCGGCAGGTTAAGCCCAGCTCTTACATCCTAAGTAGCGTCATCTAGAAGGGTCTAGGCAATTGGAAAGTGAAAACCTGTCTGTCTCACTGTGCTTTAAAAATGCTTCTGCCCTCCCACTCTATTTATTCTGTGTTTTGGTTGTCTTGTTATAAACCTGGATCATGAACTCTTTAGTCTAGGAAATACACTTTTATCCTGTGGTTGGAGATGCATTTCTCCGCTCATTTTGCTCTTTAGTGGGGTGCACAGTTGTCATTTTTGTACAAAAATGATACTGAGGCAGCACTGGTTAAAAAGAGAGGACAATTTGCTATCAGTCACGTAGAAGGTGGACCAGGATCGCTTGTTTAAAGTCTGCTGTTGTGATCCTTGGATATCTGCCTGTTCTTATTTCCTGACACAATTGTGAACATGTTTGAAATTACCCTCTCCCTGATAGGAACTAGGCTGTCAATATGTGAGGAACCAAGCCTTTTATATATTTTCCAGTGTCACAGTGGGAGCAGCTGAGTCATAAATGTTCTTGAAAATCTCATCCTGTTTGGAGACTGCATTGCAAAACGTGGCAGACAAGTGAAATGGCGTTTCCCATGTGATCGACCTTTTGTGGACAAAGACTCATTTGAGCAATGCTATGTTCCTATCAACTAGCAAACCCGCCTTTTGTTATGCAATGCCACAAACGTTTCTTTTTGTAATCCTAATTCTATAGGTAGGGTTTCCTCGGAAATGGTCTCATACAAGCACTTATGCAGGAAAGAAGAGCTTGCCTCTGTGACTGAGTAATCTGCCCTTGCTTGCTTCCTTGACAAATTTGCACCCGATTCATGTTCTTAAACCCTCCATCGTCATCAGCCCCCCGATCCTCTGCCTCTGAGGGGAGAGGCAGGGCGTGCATTCAGTGATCATTTTGAAGATGAATGTGTTGGATAGTTTTGATTACTAATTTGCTATTTTAAGTCCGCATTGTGCTTTGATGGCTCCTATGGGATTTTTCTCTCACAGTAAGGGACAAAGATCTAAGGGGTGCCTGTTTAGTTTTTCTCATCCTGTAACAATACAAAATGTAATCTTGGCCTAAGTAGATACACATGTCACCAGCCCCATGGCAGTGTACTGAGTAAAAACATTACCCTTCATACAAATACTTGAATATTTAAGTGGACTTAAGGGAAAGGAACCAGTAAATGAAATCCTTCTAGAACATGAAAGTAGTCTGCTATTGCCTCATGCTCAGTTTAAAAGTAAAAACCTCTTAAAATGTCTCCTTTTAATTTTTCAATGCTTATTTTTAAGCTCAGAACAATTAGGAGATTCCCATTTCCAGGCCGGTATATTTGACAGGTTTATAGCAAAAGACCAACTATATGTCATCTTAAATCCAAGTATTTTTCCCACTAATCCAATTAATTTTTCATTAGATGTCTTAATCTAAATATAATATCTAATTCTGAGTTCAATTACTTTAACTGTTTCCTCTTCCCACTGTAAGGTATTCTTGGTTTTTACTTGCCTCTGCTCTTGTCTAGACCATAAGCTTGCAGAGATGGGAACTATTCATAGTTCTGTATTTAAGGTACTACCATGCTATTAAACTCAATACCTTTTTGCTTTTTGCCTATTAAATTGATCTGTATTAAAAATGGTGATTTGTCATAATGCTTTGTATTTACATGGAAAACACTTTGAAGTTAGGTCCTACCACTCACAAGCTGAGAATTACTTTACTCTGTAAATAGTCTATATGCAGTACTTGTTCACTAAAAACCTTGTCTGGTGTAAAAATTAAGTGTGCAGTTTGCTTTAATGGAATCAAGACTATTTGAAGTCTTGAAGTTATGCATGCACTTATATGCTTGCTGAGTAAGTGCCATGGACGCAACTTGGTAATCTTAACGTCTTAGCTGTAAGGGTGACAGTATCCAGTCCTAAACTGGGGTCTGATGCCGCAGTTGCCTCGCGCCTGCGGTCCGTCTTACAAATCTGAGTAGTCTAGCTGAAGCTAGCACATTACTTAGGTTGTCAGTACTTGGAGGATGATTCTCTGATGGCCCCAATCCTTTCAACACTTCTGCATGTGCTTAATTTGGGATTACTGATGAGTTTACAATGAAATGCATATGTAAGAGCTGGCAGGATTTGATGTTCCTAATTTGTTGCTACTAAGAGAGATTTCTTAATATACCTATTGTATTTTAATTTAAGATGATTTTTTTTCAGTAATCAAGACATGTTTACTAAAATCAGCGAACATTTGCTGTGACCAGGACACTCCATATTAGCAGAAACCAATATGCCTGCAAGAGCTGGCACTA
>NW_008824283.1:9483764-9489625 GCF_000699105.1 Pygoscelis adeliae | reverse complement strand
CTACAACCAACATATATTTAAAAAACCCCCACCATTCTGAAGGTTTCAACTCCAGCTAGTGCACCAGGATGAGCCTCAGATGCATAATTTAAGAGGCAGAGCAAGTGTGTATCCCATGAGCTGTACTTTATTACCCCACTTTAATGTGAACCATTCCTGAAAACAGTTCTTTGACCATCTCGATGCAGTTTGATTAGCTTGGTGCGTGTCCTTATTTACCTAATACTTGCTAACTGCTGACTTAAATAGAGAAACAACCAATGTATCTTGGATTCTGACAAGTTTAAATTTAGAGGCATTAATGCTTCAGCCTTTTTAGGATGAACGGGGGAGTCTGTGCTATTGTTTTTGTGTGTTGCTTTTTATTTTGACAGATGTAGCCACATACTATTTCTCCAATTGTCTACCTTGTAAAGCCACCTTTACCAGATGAAGGCATGTACATTTACATGGCACTCTGCAGAAACATTGAGAAACATATAGCTGAGAAATCTCTTGAATTCATATTTTGTTTTAAAAGCAGCCCTGTAACTTTTACAGATGGTGATGTCGGGCAGAATTCTCCCCTATTGTGTTTATTCTGTAGTCGCTGCAACGAAGTCTGAGTAATTCAACCTCTTGTCATGGGTTATGTCCCGCACTGCCAGAATGAGTGGTGATGACACGATGATTGTGGTACATGATTAAATGGGGTGTTGTGATGATCATCATGATTTATAAAAAAAAAACCAAAGAAGTGAGAGAAAAAGCACGACTGGCTTAGATGGAGGATGTTAATGTGTCGCATTGGGAGATCTGTATAGCAGTCCTATTGGTTGGGGGGTTTTGGGTCTGAAAAAGGCATTGATTGTGTGGGCTTTTCTTCTTTTTTTTCATTCCTTTTAATTTTTACTTTTGCTGTGTGGTCCCGTGCAGATCCCACTGTCAAGCCCTGAAGCTCCTTCCCTGGTGGAGCAGCTTTGTAGGGAAGCTGGCATCTGACACAGTTTGGTTCCTACTGTCATCTGATTTGTACTCTTGGATGATGGGAGGGATGGGAGCACTGCAGTGCCTGTGCCAGCTGCCGCTCTCCTGCAGCCCTGTCCTGCCATGCCAGCTCACTGCTGCTCTGCTGTGGGCTGTAGTTTCCACCTGCTTGAGGATGGTTGTGCTGAGCTAGTAGAGATCGAGGTGTTTTTACAAACTGGAGCTACAGAGAGCCTGGATGTCTTAGTGAAAGGCTTCCCTGCACTTCATCCCCCCGGCTTTCAATCAAATAATTCCTTTTTTCTCTACAAAAATTCAACTTACAAACTTTTTTTTGTACAATCAGCAGTCTCAGTGAGAACTTCTTTTTGTTTCTCTGCCTTTTTTTTTTTTTTCCCCCTAAGAGTATACTTAGCGAAAACTGCTGGATTGACAACGCTGGAGAAAAAAGTTCACAGGAAAAAAACACTGTAGGAAAAAAGATGTAATCTCCATGTAGTATGGTTTGACACTGCACCTGGGGCCCCAGATCTCCTTGGTTCTTTACACAGCCCCTTATGCAGGCCATAAGGTCTGGCGCTTTGCATCCATTAGTATATCTGCTCTCACAGTAGCTGTGAAGAAAGGTAAGCATTACTGTGAATTTACAGGCTGGAAACAGACCCCGTGGCACGCCTACAGAAGCTGTTAAGCCCAGCCTGGCCTATGGCAAGGGGAAGGGTATAATGAACGAGGGTTGTATGGCTCAGCCTTCTGGAGGTGGCTGCTGCAGCCAAGAGGAAAGAGCAGTGTGGAAAGAAGGGGACAATCAGTAGAGATGCTGGTGCGGGGTGAGAGGTATCCAAACATCCCATTATGGCTCAGTTTGTGCTTTCCACTGCTGGGCAGGGATTGTGTGTGAACATCTCAGGGTGCAGGCAGGGGAGCTGCAGGTGAATAGGCTTAGTCTGGAATCACTATAGGGTAGCCTTGAATACATCGTGCTGTACAGATAAGCAGCTTTGGGCCTGTGCTGATCTGGGGATACATTTCACAGTGTAGACATGTCCTAAATGTGATTTTGTCACTCTAGAAATCTGCAGAAGAGCAGACTTGAGTGTTTAGACTAGAGTCTCCCAAGTTCTAGGCTGATGGTTTCGTTAGTTGACTACTTCTAAATCACCGACACCCACTAAATCAATGCATACTCCACTGAAAAGTGCTGATTTTGGCAACGAAGATATTTTAAAAACAGAAAAGATGTTTAGAAAAGATGCCACTGCATGTCCTCTCAAGAATGACTTGGAAGTGTTGGAGGGAATTAGCTACAGTTTCTTCAAAGCAGATCCATGCGTTGACCCACAGTGCACCATCCTTTTAAACATCCTTAGCTTTGCTCAAATGTTTGCGCTGTGGAGGGAGAATTTTTGGGTTATTTCAAAGGTTACCTGATACTTTCTGTTTATAAAATCTACCTACTGAATCACTAAAACTGGTTGTTTGCTTCAGGCTGATCAGATCCAGGCATTACTACCTTATAAATATGGTGAAGAGACGTTTCAGTGTGGCTTCTGGCCTTTGGGTTTGATGTATGCTCATACTATCCCTTCTGGAAGAGCTAGGACAACCTAATTCTTGCTTTACAGTGTGCTTCTGCATTTGTTTAGAGGTGATGCAATGGGTAGAATTTCAAATCATAGAAAAAATAAACCAAAGTAAACTTCCATGAGAGGAGAGCTTGAAAAACACATGCAAAAATAATTCTTTGATTATTTCTTTCTTGGTACTTCAAAGTAGGTGCTGGTGAAGAGTGTGTCCAGTTGCTAGCATGAATGCCTTTTTTTACTGCTTGCCTACATATTGAAGTTTTTAAAAGTCTTGCATATATGACTTAGTAATATCTCTATTATTTAGTGAAATCTCTACCCTTTGTTTTCAAAAGGGTAGAGATGACCCTGAAATAATGGCTCTATGACCACCTGTGATCTAGTTTTTCCAGGTGAAACTTCAGCCTCCACGATAAAGACCTGTGCGGCCACCAAATTTTCTGTGGACTATGGGGCACTTTACATGCTCTGGATTTACCCTAGTTCTTTAAACCTGTGCTGCCATCTGCATCGTCCGCCAGGGGAATGGTACGGTGTTGCCACGAAGTGTTTCTGCAGCTGCTATGAGGAGATGGTAGGAAGGGGATGGAGAGAGGGCCTCCACCTCAGCCTCCCCATCTGGCCTCCTGGTGCTGGGCTGCCAAGAGGGCTCACGGTGGTCTATGCAGTGCAGTGTGTGTGCTCTCTTCATTTTCTAAATATACAGAATTAAATATTTACCGCAGTGCTCAGTGCACAAGCCGTGGCTACGTGCACTCTGGCCCTCTCTCCATCACCCTTCCATGATACGTTATCATCTCTGGTAAACATGTTGCATCCAAAATGAGGGGCACATCTTTTCACTTTACTATTAGTACACAGATGCTTTCTAGAGCAATGAAGGCATTTCTTTATTCTTCATGTACTTCACTATTTATTTTCAGTGTGTCCTTACTGATATATCGATATACTTTTGTGGCCATGTTGTGAAATTTATTTTTAAAATAATACAGAAAAGAAACCCTTTTGATAAAAGTCTTGTGATTTGAGCATCTAAAATGTTCTTTAAAACTTGGCACGGGTCAGCTTCATTGCATTACAATGTTTACTCTGGGCATGTTGTTTGTCACAGTGGTAACTCATGCTGCTGCACTGTTAAGCCCTGGAAAAAACTGAGTGAACTCTTTCCAGCAGGAGATGACTTGGTCAAATATATTGTATCTATAAGAAAAAGCAACATTTTAAGTTAATAGTTGAAGTTAAAAATGAGAAAATTGCACATGCTTCAAAGAGATTTTTTCGTGGGGGCCAGATTTTAGGAGTATCATAAAAAAACCCAGGACATTTACAGTAAAATCAGTAAAATATAAAGTCTTTTTACCGGTACCAGGATGGAATATGGTATCCAACAGGAAGGCATTTGTCTGAAACCACCACCATGAACAAGAAGACGAAGTAAGAGCTGTGGTATATGTGTTTATACAGCGAACTTGGAGAAGGACTGTGCTGATCCTGCAGAGGACAAGTTGGTATGGCTGAGCTGGAGGAATTAGCTGGGGTTTCTGCTGAGCTCTGCATTTTTATTATTTAAGTTTTAAATGTGAATTTGTTTATTTCAGTGTAGTTGTAATTCTTTGCTTATTATAAGCGTGCCCCTTTCTTCTGCCACACTTAGCACAGCAATAGCATGAAAGGGAGCAAGTTTTCTCTACAGGGCACAGACCAAACTGGTAATAAAGTCCTAGTTAATTTTTGTTTATTTTTTGGCAATTAAGAGGGAGATCTTGTTTTTCTCATGTTTTGCTGGGGTGCCCACAAAGTCCAGTGATGGTAGGTACCACATGAAATGCATGCACCAAGAAACATTTGTTTTATTTCCATGTAGTTCCTCTATATTCTGGAGCAAACATTCAGCTCTCTTTTCTAAACTGCATTAAAAAAAAAATCCCCTCAACCCCCCCCAAAACAAAAGAAGTTTTCCTTCTCAGAAGAGCATCTGTTATTTAGCAACATCTGAATTTCCATAAATAATCCCAGATTTCCCCTGCATAAAGGTAAAAACAATTGTTCCACGCTCAAGCCTCCCCCTGTTTCGCTGCCTTCCTGTACGAGGAGAGTAGGGGCTGGTGGGGGGGTCTGCAATGGGACCCACATCGGGACAGAGGTGGGGCAGGGCAGAGGTGGCTGCTGGGTCCCCATGGGGTGGTAAAACTCTTTGGCTTTGTGGAAGACCTCCACCAGAGGGGATTTCTGAGGCTGTTGGGTGTTTTGACCAGCCAGCCTGCCATGTGAACTGGTGATCCTGCCCGGCTTGGCCATGGGTTGGAGAGGGTAACGCTGGGATGGGGGGATGCCACCCTCCTCTGACCTGAGACGTAAGACTGATGTCTCCAGTGGGGGCCCACCACAAAGCTACTTGGGACTGGAGGCTTCCCACCAGTCCTGGCTCTGGGTTTCTTTATATTTCTGCAGGAGGAGGCGGGGGGGGAGCTAACATCTGAAAATTCTTCCCTTTATTCATACACTAGGAGGTTGGTTTGTTTTGGGTTTTTTTAAGCACTCTATTAGCAGGTAATTAAAAAGAGTAGTAATTGAGCATCAAAGGATAATGGCATAAAGAGAAATGAGCAGTTCTAGAGGCACCAACTGCTTCATAAACTCATGAAATTAATGAAATTCTGCTTTCGGCTCCCTTCTGTAATGATACTGTATTCTTAATACATGAATATACAACTTGAGAAACAACTTCCTTTAAAAGCTTTGTTTGTTCCCCTTGCCAGAATGTATTTTGTTTTTTATGCTGGGCTAAAGTTGCTGACAAATTAAACCATGCCTTCAGCTAGCTTAATTTTCCCCCCAAAATTATTATTATTATTTAATTGCAAACTGTCAGGATGCTTAAATTTCTTCAGTGATTCAGTAAACAAGGACACCACTTTTTCCATTAAGGCCTTGGGATGGCTATTTAATATATCTTATACGTATACAAGAAAATCAATTTATCTGGGCTAAGGTGCCATTTCACAGTGAAGCTCATTTTTTCTTGCATTGACCTTGTCCTATGATTATTTCTTTTCCATTCTGTCACAGGTGATTACTCCAGACATCTTTTCTATGCTTTGAAAATCCTGCAAAAATTAATTTCATTATTAGTCTCAATATTACTCCTTGACTCTTTAGCGGATCCCTCACCTGCTGACAGCTCCGGTGGGTCTTTTTGGGGCCGCAGAACTGATCTTCCAACTTACTTCCATTGGCACCAATTTTCTTTTAAATGTGAGCTATTGTGCACTGAACAGAGCCTGAATGAGCATGCCTGTTCAGTTTTTT
>NW_008824283.1:9471843-9483725 GCF_000699105.1 Pygoscelis adeliae | reverse complement strand
GGGCTGGATGGAACGGCTGGTTGAGGCTGCATTTATGTGTACGAAAATCTTGCTGTTGCAGCCCAAGCCCTGTAAGGGAAATGTGTACAGAGAATGACATTCACTTTGCATCTTAATATGACAGAGTGATGTCATCCCACTGTCAGCTGCTGAAGTTGATTTGATTTGAATTCAACAGAACCTTAGAAATGCTTTTATACTGCTGCTCTGATATTTTTATATCATCTTAAAAAACTTCATATAGTGACTCTTGGTTGTTTCGTTTTCTTTACAGTTTAATGACAATGAAATAATTGGCTGTGATATGCAAAAAGAAAGCAAGAATATCTTAAACAGAGTACTTTAGCCCCTTTGAATACTCTCTATCTGCTTTTAAAACTTATGTATCCATACGTAAATTAAATAAAAATTATAAATTCGTATAAACTGAAGTTACCCAAGCTCAGCAAGAAGTTTTTACTTTCTATGCTAGCCTTTGTTCTTGCCAATGTGACTGACTGCTCAGAAAAACTAATTATTTTGCACTGGTACCTGAAATGCATCTGTGAATAGGACCCCTAGTCTCCTGTTAGCCAGACCAGCTTTTTATCTCTTGGGTCCTGCTGCTTCTCTAAATATTTCTCTTTAATCTGAAGAACTTGTTTTTCTAGAGGAAGAGATTTCTGGGGAGGGATCCAGGAGTTACCAGCACTCAGCTGGACTCAGAGCTCTTGCGGTGTGCAGGATCAGCAGCAGTGGGTGAGGAGCTCTCTGATGCTGTGAGTTAAGATGGGAGGAAAAGATTATGAAGCCTTCCCTTACCCCAGGATTTGAGCAACAATACTTCTCATTCTGCACCATCCCAGAGGGTGGTGGGATGTGATACAGTGGCTCTCCTTCCGTTCCTGTTGTAAAAGCTCGCCAAGAAGCATTTTGCTAAGAAAAGTATTGTTTCTCTGAAAAACCTGATATGTTATTAGAAATACTATTATTTTAAAGCGTCAGCCACCTTCATGGTTGCTTAGTTGTTTCCTTTCCCCCTGCCCTAATCCCCCAAAGTGACTATGATCTTAAAGATGAGCACTGTTTTTCTTCAGCAGCACCCGTGACTTCAGTCAGCTTATTTGGATTTTTGCATGACATCAGTTGCTGAGGTTTTGGTGTAACTTATCAATATATAAAATGAAATTCAAGGTTTTGGCTTGGACATGTGAATGACCTGAGATCTAATTACCAGAGAGACTGCTCTTTTCCCCTCCGTGATGCTGCTGTGGGAACTGGCAGATATGACCAAGCTAGTGCCCTTTCCACAGACGGGTAGTCTTCTGGCTGTTTGTCATCTTCCCCATCGAGTTTTATAACCTTCCTGGTGAGCTTCAAAGTCTTATCCTTTCTCAGGGCCCTGCAGAGGGGGATGGCTGGCTGTTGGCTTTACTGGGCTTTAGATCAGGAACCGTGCTCAGAGTCTTCTTCTTGAGCGTCCTAGTCTTCCACAGTGGTGAAAGCCATGAAGTTTTGTTGTGATGCAAAAGGTGTATTGATGGAGTCTGCATCAAATGTCTCATGTACAGTGTGTAAAGCCTGAGAGTCTCATGTACGGTGTCTAAAGCAGTAAAGAGGTAGAGGCGGTTAATGTGTGCAGCCGAACGTAGGAGGTGTACACGTGTACCTGTGCCGATGCCTTCCTCTGAACATCCTGCAAAGGGGGGAAACGCATCAGAGTTGTACAAATACACAAATTTGGGAAGATCCTTGATCAAGAAATTTTCTCTATTAAGGGGAAAGAGAAAGATGGGTGGAAGATAGTCCATGCCAACCCCAGCCCTGCTAGCTCTTCCAGGTGGTGAAGCTTTGGTGAGCCATGGGGGCCGACCTGTTTGCTGAAAAGTAAATCCTGGCACATGTGTGGGTACAGGATGAATGACCTTTTATCAGCAGAAGTGCTGCAGCTAGCAGCTTGTGCAGCCAGCAGCTTGTGCATTGTAACAGCTCAAGCTCTGATCCACCTCCACTGCCAGCAGTGCTGGGGCTCTCATATCGCGCGTGCAAGTCGCCCTGTCAAGGTACCAAACACAAAGCACCCCATGAATGTGCTGGCATCAGTGCTTTCTTGGGCAAGAGGCTTGGAGAAGAAAAAAGTGCCCATGAACCCTCACTTTGCTGCAGTGCCAGCAGCTGTCCCTCTTTGGGTACAGGCACGCACTCACAGTAAAAGCCTAGTGAGCTGGAGGGCACTAAGGGACAGCAGGCTGCTGTGCAGAGGACGGGATGCTGTGCAGCTGGAAGGGAGGAAAGTGTAAGGAAAGAGAGAAGGGATGGAGGTGGATTATGACACTAAACCACACAGAACTCAAGTCCTCAAGTGCAGGCTTGGCTGTAGCAAAGATGTATCTTAATCTTTGTCCAATACTTGAGCCCACCCAGAACAGACTCTTTCATGAGGTTTGAAAATGTTCCACTGCTTTATTATGAATGAAAAAAAATGCTGTTCTGCTCAAACACACCCTCTTCTTACAGGAGATATATGCTATTAATTTATGCTAATGGGGGAAAATATTTGTCTATTTTGCTTTGAAAATAAATGCTGAGACTTTATGATAGAGGTCCTTTTTGTAGCTGTGACTTCCCCAGCGAAAACTGAAATTGTGATAAACTTTCTGGGAGAATCTTTTCTGAAAAGCCTTCTATCTATATTTTCTTTTCTGTGCCCTCCCCAAAACAAAGCCGCACAGACTTGGTTTGCTTGGCTAGGATTCAGCTCAGCTTTTGATTTTTTATGGCATTTACATGAATTCTGTACTTGTGTGTTTCATTCACACAGCTTAAGAGCCCTGAGAAGGGATGGAGGGGTATGTCCATCCACTGTTCAGCTACTGAATGCATGAACAGTCCCTTACTATCTGGCATGTAGGTTGGAAAACATTAAGATCCTCATGCAATCTACCATGCTTTCTATAGTTACACCCTTCTCTGCTTCAGCTCCTTGGGTTTATGACACAGCCTGCTCCTGAGAAGAAAATTGATGTCAGAGAAAAGGGCGATGGGGTAGGACAGCATCCTGCCAAATCTGCTTAGCTTGCACAGTAGGAGGCCAGGAGACAGTGTCGACTGCAGGTCTGAAGAGTGTCCTGTGCAGCCAAGCCCTGTTAAAAGCCTGTCAGAGTTTGTGACATGGCTGCTAAGGAGAATAAGGGGCAATCCTGAGGAATAAAACCCAGGAACTGGTGATGTTAAAGTACAAGCGATGCAAAAGAGAGAAACATTTTCTCTCTGCTTTCTAAAGGTGAGGCTTGCTGCCATGGCTCTGCCCCCCACGGCTAACCACATCTGTCCCCCAACAGCGTCTTTGCACTGCTTCCCTCCTCCTGAGCTACATCAGGGAGTGAAACCGGTGCAAAACTAACTCTCCCTCCTGCTGTCCCCCCTGCCCCCTGAAGTGCCAGCACTGCTCTGCTGGCCCCCCTAACCAAGCCAGGGCAGCCTGTGGCCAGAGGGGCCGAGTGCCAGTGCAAGGGGAAGGGGGAGCACAAGGAGACTGAGAAAACGGTGGTTTCCTGGGAGTCTCAAGCTCAGCTACTGGGGCAATATTTTACATATTTATTTATCTACTCAAGGTTGTCTTCTAGATTTTGCTGTCTTGGAAATCATTTGGTCTCATGTTTCTTTTCTGTAACAGTACCAGACTATCTCTCTCTTTTGTACTACCTTTCCAAGATCCTCAGACAAAGGCTTCATGAAAAAGGACTGGGTTTCGGAGGTTTACACAGACCCCCCTAAGCACCATGTGCTGACTGGAGGGCTTGCAGGATTGGCTTTTTCTAACAGGTAGGGTTTTCTCTGCTCTGCTGACCAGCTGTAGTTGGTGTGCAGTTGCAGAGCCTAACCCAGTGCTGTCTCCTGCAGTGGAGATAAAAATAGGTAAGACATCTGTGTCACTAAAATGCCTTGACAGGAATTCTTCCATTGCTGCCTCTGACTGAAGTGGCACTGGCAAAAATCACAGCCAGATCAGGATACATGTGGAGGATTGTGTCAGCCTGGGTTGGACCTACCTTGGTCCCGTTCTCAGTGGATGTAAATATTGTAGGAGCTTCACTGAGTTTGGTGGAGCAAATATTTAGAAATAGAGTTGCTTTAAGTTCTCTGAGGTGCTGCTAAAGCTCATGTTGCAAAAGTTTGCTGTTTACCAGAATCTTGAATTACTTTAAGGCTCCCAGGAGTTCTCTCGCCTCTTCTGTAATGGAGACCTTTGCAGGCAGAGATGCCCACTGAATTTCTGCCAAGAACAACTTTCCTACCTCCAGTACATGTGCGGCAGGGAGGAGAGGGCACCTGGAGCGCTGGTGCTCCTGTCTCTGGCTGAGGTACCAGCAAGGTTGTGCTCATTTATCTCTGACTTAGTGTGCATGAGAGCAACGAAGGGGAATATCTGAGGTTCTTGTATCTGGCCCCTGTTTGCCTTCTAGGCAAATACCAAGTTCAAGGGGGGTAAAACCTCCTTCCGTCATAGGCAGTACCCCATTTCCTGCATAACCCATTTCCTACACATCCCCTGTTGGGGCTCATCGTTCCAGGCTTTACTCAGCGGTAAAAAGGAGCGTATGTATAATCACTCGCAGGTGCTCAGAGCCAGTGTTGCTGCAGAGGCCGGGTCCTCGCGGCAGGTTGGGCAGGGCTTGGCAGTTTGTGTTACTGAACGTGGTTAAGCCTCCAGTTAAGGCTGTGGCTGTGACACAGGGAGACTCCACATGTTTTCACTCTTGCTCTTTGGTGAGGATGGCCGCACGGGTAGCATCCCGGGCTCTGTAAGGCTCAAAGGATCAGTTTATTTTTCTTTCTACTTACATGTAGTTCATTTTCCAGAAGGAGTTTCTGCTTCTCTCCTGCAGCACTGGAGTACTTACTAAGAGCCAGTGCCTTGACTGCTCTACTCCTGTGGTCCCAAAGGCTTAGCGGTCCGCAGTAGGGTGATTCAGTTTTCTGCAGCAAAAACAGAAGCTACGAGTGAAAGAGAGCAAGGGCATAAGCTCTTTTGGCTACCACAAATCTGGGTGATTATTGAGCAGTGAACTAGTACTGAAGCAGCAAGTTTCAGGGTTTCTCAGAGCTCAGGAGAACCTTTGGTATATGTAATGGCCATGTTTATGCAAGTATTGCAGCTTGTTGCACCTTCTGTGCAAAAAGATGGGGCTGTGCCTAATTGTTGCAGTGCCATTTCTAAGTCTTAGGGGTGCTTAAATTCTGGCAAACACACAACTTAGTGATTGTTAGTCTCCTTCAAAATGATGTGCAAGAAAATAAAGAACAATAGACGATTTGCTGTCTTTTGTGCAGAGGAGGTGGGAGAGCAGCTGAATGTGTTATCCTGCTTCTCCTCATGATCTAGCTCAGAGCTGAGACATGTTGCTACAACCCACTGCTTCCATGAGAGGAAAACATCTGACCAGAGAGATTTCTGCTCCTGTATGTGTGGCCCAGCACAGATGCCCTTTGTGACTGTGGGGTCTGACCAAGGGCAGTGCAGGGGTCCCTGTCTACACCAGTCAGGGCAACGTCCACCCTCAGCACATACTAAATGCCGCTGTAATTGCATGTGACTGCACCTTGGTTATGTGATGTAGGAGTGAACGGGCTCCTCCAGGGAGTGCTAATACGTGGGTTGCAGCCTCCCTACAAGATTGACCCCTACCTCTATCTCCCAGGTAAATTGGTGCTTGATCATTCATGTAGGAACACCGTGGTCAGTCTGATGTCTGCTTGCTGTATCCCCAGGTTTTATTATAACGTCATAACCCAATGGCCTGTGATACTAAAAACAGTTAATAACTGTTTTGTACCTTGTGTTGCTTGCACCTGTGCAGACTGGATTTAAAAGGCTGACAGGCACCCTGTGCATGCCATCTGTGCACCCTCTGTCCCTGTGAATGATTGCACAGTGTGAATAACCCTGGTAGAGAATTGGGCCTGATTTGGGTTTCATTCTGTTACCATAAATTCCATGAGTTATCACAGCACAAGAGAAGAAATTATGCCTAGATTTGGCTAGGTTTATCCACTAGATTTGGAGATGGAGTAAGACCTTTCAAAATCCAGGCAATCTATCTGAGCCCCTCCTACCTCCCGTTATAAGTAAACGTGTTGATTCTGTACACCGATAAAGCTTCTTCAAATCTGAGAGATTGGCTGCTTCTCTCCCTCCACTGGAAATAACGCATCCCCCATCCCCCCCCATCCCCTCCGCCCCACTCAAATTCTTCAGCTGCAGCAGGGCAAGCAGCCAACTCCTTTTCTGAGCACCTCTTGTCTGAGGCTCCATCCAGATGCTTTGGGAGAGAGGCCTGATCAAAGCAGACAGTGCTGTGATTCAGCCTGTTCGCAGGGAGCTGTGAAATGGTCCTGTACTCCTTGGAAAACGCTGCAGCTCTCTGTCAGGCTGCTTTGATGAGGCCGGGCTGAGCTGCCCGGACAACCTCAGCAATGATGAGGTTGTCCCCCACATCCAGGACGGCACAAAGGACAGAAAGAGATAAACACAAACATTTGGTTGGTAACGTGAACGGTGGAAAGGATTTCATTTCTCGGTGGCAAGGCTGATTTCTGAATCCTTTCTGTGATATGATTTACCCTTCCCTCTTTTCTTCTTTTTTAACTACAGCAAGTTGATGACCTTACTCAGCATTTCCTTGGCTGAATGATACATATAATTTGATGATTAATACAGCAGCAATAGTAATTATGAACTCTACGAGAGAAGTTGCGTTTACAATGGAAAGTTTTGCCAGCTTGTGTTTAGTAAAGGTTACATTTACCACAAAACGCCACAGTGTATATCGCAGCCTATAAACTCCCCAGCATTTTGAACTGTTACCCACATACAGTGCTGACAGTTTTCTGAAAGGCTTAACATAAAACTGTTCAGCCAGCTGAAGTAAGATGCACTTGTCCACACTGTAACCCATACATACATATGGCATTTAGAGTCATGCTTTTCTTTCTACTATATATGTCATAATCTACAATCACTGCTACACTCAATTTTATTTCAGACAGCTTTAACCGTGCATGTGAAGTGAGTCTGACAGTAGGCTTAAAAGAAGCTCCCCATCCCCAAAACTGCATTACCACAAGTAGCATAAATGCTCACATTCTTAGCAGGGTGAGCAGAGACACCCCAGACAGCTTGAAGCACAATTGCAGGACTGTTCAAGCTGCTGGAGCCGGATCTGGTGGCTGGTGCTGTTTAGGATGGGCACGGGCATTTTGCTGTTTGGGTAGTCCCTGAATCACTAGGAGGCTATGGTTAGGCGTCTCGACTGCCCCTGCTACTGTTTTGGTTAGAGAGAAGGCTTCATGCTCCGGGATTGCAAGCCTGGCTACCTGCATAAATACTGGATTAACGCACAAGCGCCCAAGTCATTGACAGTGACGGGTTTTTAAGTGGGAATCCAAAATTACAGATGCTTTCTCAGATCATGCTAAACTGTTTCTCCACCTAACGAACAGGTACTGATGGTCCCATTTCAGCATGTCTGATGTGTGACAGTGCGGTGGGCAAGCAGCTAAAATCCCAGGTTCTTACCACAACCCCATGTGGGCTATGTGACTGTCCTGGGCCTGCCAAGTGTGATGGGAAGTTGGGTGAACGTGCTCCATCAGGAGAGCTCAACATAGACAAAAAAAGTGGCAAAATCATCACAAATGTGTAAATCCTCATTTTTCTGAGTGCCTTGGTGAAAATTTACATTAGTTCCTCTTTTGTCTTGGTAACTTACTCATTCCTCCTAATTTGGGCTGGAGATGTTCCAAATAAGGTGTTTGTGTGTCCTACTTACCTGGTCATGATTTATCCTCATGTCATATTGATGACCCGAAGGTGGAGTTATCATGAGACATGAAGTGTTTTTCCTCATAATTTAGAAAAAAAGAGTTGGAAAAATAATTTGAATTTTTCATGAAAAATGAAAAAGAAATTCAAGACCCAACTGCGATTATTTTCCTTCCCTTCCCGCTTTCTGTTATGAAACACATTTACTATTTGTGAACTGCTCTGGTAAAGGCCAAGTCATGTAATTCCTGGAGAAGGATGATCTCAGGATATGAAAGACTCTAAAGTGAATCCAGATGAAAAATAAGGATTTGGGTGATTTGCTTTTATATTTCTCTCCAACTTGCCAGTGCTTGTGGAACAGGCCTAGGTGCTGCTTGTGCCTGTGTGTTTTCTGAACTGGGGCCACGGCAGAAGTAGCAAACGTGCAACAGAAACCTTGCCTAAGCGTATAGGCGATTACATGACATGTTAGAAATTTTTAGGCAGATTTTGAGCCTTATGTCCAATGTTTTCTTCCTCTGTGTTTTTTTAAATATAACCGCAATCCTGATTGAAAATACCAGGGTCACAAATGATGGCCTGCCAGTTACGCCTCCTGCTGCTAGCACTTCTGCTCACTTTGCATTTTGTTAAGTATTGGGAAATGCACCACTGCTTCTCTGAGTGGGGAACTTTGCTGATATATTGGAACATTTTGTGTGCATGTTAGGTGGGTATTGCTGAATGCAGCCTATGTGATATATACTATAGCAGATCTCTTGACTTAAAACTGGTCTCCAGGTAACTTTGAAGAACCAATGGGCTACACTGCTATCCCCCTTGTTGCTGGAAGTGCTGGGTCTTTAGAAAGTTGGAACATTCCTACATTTCCAATATTAACACAGTTCCATTCTTTCATGTAACTTCATGTTGAAGTGACAAGTTTGGAGATGATAAAGTAGTTATGAATTTTGATATAATTTCCTTTACATTATCTATGGCTCTCCAACGTTCTGTCAGCTGCAAAGTATGCGCAGGTGCTACTGCTTTTTAGCCCAAGACCATCGCGTGGCAACACACACCTCTGTAACCCCACAGATAAGTTATGGTGTTTCTTTTGTGGTGGTATTTCCCCAGATCTCCTCTGTCAGGCTCAGAGGGCAGCAGGACTGTTTGCTCTCCAGCTTTAAGCTGCCACGCTCAAATTACACTTGTCCTACGTTCTTTATATTGCATCCCTATAAAGTGGCAGTTTGATTTTAAACTAGTGATGTTAATTTTAGATTTTGGCTGCATTGGATGCTTCCTCCTTTGGCTGTTGCCTTCACAGATATCACATGAAAATAGAGTTTTCATTATCTTGTACTGACTCAAGGGGTGACAGGACCTTTGCTGCTAGATGAAACAGGCTCTGTCTTGAAATTTGTGTGATTCTCCTTTATATGTATTAATCTTTTGCATCGTGAGTTTTGGCGGGTTTTTTGGGGGTAATATTCCAGACTTGTTTATTTTGACAGGTGTTGGACTTTTTATTTTTCTTAATTTTTTTTCCCTCACCTGTTTTTTGTGGTCTTTTTCCGTTCAGATATTTATATCCCCATCCAGGAAAGCATCAAAGTCCATGTGCACATCACTTTCTGCTCAGGAAGGTTCTTAAATATAGCAGGCAGGTGCCTAGTTCCCGCTGGGGTCTCAGTCACCTACTGACATGCTTAAGCTTTTGTTTGTGTGTGTTCTTAAACAGCAACTTCTATTTAATTTTTCTGAGAGAACTCCCCTTTCATTAATAAATTGTTTCATTTGGTAGATGAAACCACTTACCCTTTGATGGATGATGAAGTGGCATTATAAATGACTGGTAAGACCTGAAACTTCTTGCTCTGCTTTACTGCTTTCATCAGTACTAAGTAAGTGCAATAGCCAGGCTTGGTCACCCAGCCAGGTGCCTGGCATGGAGGGGAACAGACATAGCACAGTTCACATCTATGTAGCTCATCTCTTCTCCCACCGAAGCAGGATGGTCCTGTCCCTACTGCTTATTGTGGTCATCCTTGGCTCACTGCAATTTCCAGAACGATGGTGGAAAATTGCCTCTGGGAGGGTTATTACATCTACACCGGAGCAAGGGATTGCAAGGGTGGTGCATGGCCCTCCGGGTAGGAGTATTTGGTACCTGGGTTGGAGGAAAGGTTGGATTCTGGATCCCGAGGCAGGTTGTTCAACATTCAGTATGAGACATTTGTGGTTTTAAAAGATTTTTTAAAAATCCAGCTCTGAATTTTGTAGCTCTTAGTTAATTTTGTTAGAATATTATTACATGAGTAAAATACTGAACTCACACTGAGCAAAATCTAATTAAAAGCATTAGAAGATTTTGTATAAGCATTATAAGAAAGAGATCAGTGAGGATAAATTTACAATTACTGTGTTCCCATACTACTTTCACAGTCCCATTCATCCTGCTGTTGCCTTCTTAGACAATATTTCAGCATAGTTAAAAGCCTCTGCAGCTTGACTAAACTTACTTGGCCCACGCTGTCAAAGGCATGAGTACGATAGTGCAAAGGATGCAGACATGCTTCTGCATGCCTGCAGAGAGATAAGGCTTGTGTTGTGCAAAAGGAAGCAAATAATAACCTGCTTCTGAGTGTAAACTAGAGCAGCTGTGGACTGCAGCAGCCACCTAGCCAGTTTAACTGGTTACATACAGTGGATCCATGTGGTAGCATTCAGCATGAAATCCCATGCCTGCCTTTCTTAGTAGGCTTTAGGAGGTAGTGTTTGGGAGCTGGGGGGAAGATGAGGTAGGATCCAGAGGCAAAGATGGAAGTACACCAGGCAAAACAGAAGTGAGACGGAGATTAACTTTCACCTTTTGAGCATGATTTAACATTACAGTTCAAGAAAACTGTTTATGCCATGTTTCGAGTGACTGACCTGGCTGCTTCACCCCAGTTGAGGGTGAGGGTGCCATCTTTGCACACTGGGGCGTTGCAGGAGCAAGGCCTCTGGCAGCAGTGGGCTTCAGCTGCCAGGGCTGCAGAGTGGAGCAGGGGCAGACCTGCATGGGGAGGGAGAGAGAGGGGCTCGGCTATGGTGCCGCTGCCAGTATCCATTTCTCTCTGTCCTTCATCCAAAAATCTCATTTATCTGAAGATATGGATGTTGTCCAAGTGGTATACATGGTTAGCTTTCAGTCCATGAATAATGTGGAGAAGATTGCTTACAAGCTGGCGAAACGCAGGGCTTGGAGGTGCCTGTAGAGAGTGTGGTGTTGCACAGTGACACTGGCCTTTCCCTGTCCCCTGACACAGTCATTGGGGGTTGTGAATGGAGGGCTACAGGCACTTGCTCTTCTCTGGCTGACAGCTACGACCCAGGATGCTGCTGAATGGTAGCTTTGAATGGTCCTTTTCTCAGTACATGGTGTCTGTCAGTAAGAAACCAGGGTGCTCATCACTTGGTAAGTATACTGACCCCGGTGTCATTCAGGTGTTCGTATTCACTTACCACTGCCTGACGGTGGAAAAAATGGAAATAAATCCCATGTATCTTATTTTGAATCTGTGAACCACTAAATGACATCTGATGTTCTGGGGTATTTGTCCAGTAGGATGCAAAAGAGACCTGTCATCTCTGGCCTCTTTAAAATCACTGAGAGCTTTTGGAGGGAGTCAAGGGGGCAGGACAGGGCAAGAGGGTGCGTGGGGGAAGGCTGGGTGGCTTAATAAGCACTCCTCTCCCACCATGGCGTAGCAACAGCAGCTCTGCCTCCCTTTGGAGGGGATGGTATTTCTACTCTTGCCAGCTGCGGGCTTTGGCTTTTGCTGCCACCTGTGCCGTGGGAGGGTGGGAGAAGCAGGAGACACGTAAGGAGTTTGTACGATCTCTCTGAGAGATGCAGAATAGGGCAAAGCATAAGGAGCTGCTCTGGGCCACCGAGGGCCGGGAGCAGAGAGCTGGCACGCATGGTCTGCAGGTTGGCAGTGTGAGAACTGTGGTGTCCTCTCACTGCAACTTCTGCTCAGCGTCTCACCCGGCAGAAGGACTCACTCTGAAATATCCTGCTGTGGGAAGGCAGGACCTTGCTGCAGAT
>NW_008824283.1:9457462-9471815 GCF_000699105.1 Pygoscelis adeliae | reverse complement strand
GTCGGCAAATGGGTGCTCCTTACAGGGAGCGACTTTTGAAAGCTGATTCTCCCCCCACCCCATTGATCTGGATTTGCTCCACTGGCCAGTGAGGGGGATCAAGAGGAGAAGGAGGAGCACAAGGGTGAAATGCAGACACCTTTTCATATGAGCAGCGATTTAATGCATGAAAACCCAGGTGATAACCCCTTTCCTGTGGCGCCATGGAAATCTCCTCTTGTGACCCTCTTACCGACCCCTTCTACATAAAAACTTTTCTTTTTCCTCCGCTATATTAAATAACGCATATTTAACCAAGCCTTGCTAATGTCTGAGCCGGAACTAGGGCAGGGATTTTTCCAGAAAAAATGGGAAACCCTTTCTAACGTGATTATTGCCTGTGTGAAGTGTGAGCTGTCTCAGGGAGGGGGGAGGCAGGAGGGCGTGAACAGCAGCAATATGGTCTTTAGCAGGTGTCAGGGACAGCAGAATCTAATGAGAATCATAGAAACACTTGAAAGCTTTTTAACTCCATACAGGATTTGCAGGAGCTGTTGATAGGAAACAGTAGTGACCCAACTGACAGTTAAAGAGATGAAAGGAAGCCCTTTGGATTAAATAAGATTTAGGAAATAAAAGGATTAGTGCTAGACAAAAGCTAGATTTAGGGGTTTATTTAACCAGTGTAGTGTGGCATGATGGGATGTGGGGCATCAGAAAGGAGATGAAAGACAAAATAAAAAGACGAATGCAGGAGGTAGTAGGGAGGCGAGGAATCAGCACAACATCTCCAAAAACCCTTCACAAATCTTCTTATAATTGAAAATGGCACAAAAAAAGTAGTTTTCATTAGCAAGCCCGGCTTCTTTACATAGTAACAAGAAATGCTACAATGACGAGAAATCTGTGATGGGGCTGTCAGTTCAAATCCCTGCCACAGGAGAGAAGAGCCTATGTTGTCAGCCTATTTGCACTTATAGATTAGATGTCTGATGAGGTAAAATCAGATTTATGTGAAACTATCACTCTGTTAGATTCATAATTCATTGTGCTTTCAAGTAGGTGCTGCTGAAGGACTGTTCTTGTTTAAGAGATCTCTATTTGGAGGTCTCTAGTGAAGTTGATGGTAGTCATATAAATTAGGGGTATGCACGTGTTGGTGGAGCCACCAGGCAGCATCTGTTGCAGGAACATTTCATCTTGTAGCTGAAAAACCAGGACTGACAGGTTTCCAGAGCTCAACTTCTCAACTTCTGGCTGAATCATCTATAGGTGACCATTCGTACTATTAGGGAGGTATAGAAAAAAGGATACAGTAAAGAATTTGACTTGAATGGATCAGTTGTTCACTTAGCGACTCCTCCAAAGTCTGCTGAAGACAGTAGAGTGGCTACCAGTGGGTTTGGCTCAGAACTTAAGACAGCACAGTCAGGTAATTGTGGATGTTCTTGGCTTCTAGCAAGTGCTAGGTGGAGAAAACACTACATCCTCTGTTCTAAAGATGCTGTTACTCCAAATCTCCAGGGTAGTTATGAACATCTCCAGTGTGATAGAGGCTATCAGAAGATGAACAAATGCACCTTTTTTCCCCCCCTTCAAGCCTCCAAAGTGAGATTGGATTCTTTTCTTGTCTAGGTGCAAAAGAAAATGTGTTTTGTGGCCTCATTTTACCAACAGGAAGATTTTTTCACAATCATAGATAGTTATGACTGGACTAGGAAGGTTTATAATGCTCAGTGGATGTTCAAATTAAAGTAATCCAGATTTCTTCTGCCAGGGTTTCTGGAAAGATGCTAGCATAGAAATGCTTCTTCGGACAATATTTTCTTTTCACTTGTTCTGTTATCATACAGGAATGCTAATAGGGTTAGCAAATAGCTAACAGAGTTAACAAAAAAATTAAAAAGTTAGGAAATGTCTTTATTTAAGTTTCTTGGGAACCTCATGGTTTGATCCCTAGGATGGCCCAGAGTAGATTTTTCACTGAACTCTGACCTGAATAAGAAACCTAGATATAGATAATAGATTTAAATTTTATTTTTGATTGCTTTGTGTCTTTTATACTGCTCTCTGTAAAGAGATGTGTGTTCCAGTTGGTTGGCTTTGAATGTAAATGGAAGTTTGACTGAAAATTTACAGAGAGTGCCTAAGAGACATTGAATTTGTTCAGTAAAATGACCTTCAATATACTGACTAAATAAGAAAATCTTCATAATTTTTTTTTCATCTAAATTACCCCTTTCATTTATTTTATTATTGGTTTTGTCCAGTTGAATGAAAGCAGTTAAAACTTTGTTTTTCTTAATAAGCTGGTCACCACATTATTAATACAAAAGTAATATGGTCCCCATGCAGACATGATTTTCAAAGGTACTTAGGTGTCTGCTTGGGTTTTCCAAAACACCTAGCTGGATGAAGTGTCTAATAACTCATGATGTCAGGGAGCGCAAGTCAGCATCTGTAAGTGCTTAGGTACCCTTGAAATTGGGGTTTTCAAAGTTTGCTTTAAATAACTTGCAGCCCCGGACTCCTTGACTGTGTCTTCCCGCTTCCAAGCAAATGCAGTCAAGTCCAAGGGGTGAAGTGTCACTCTTCAGACCACTCTGCAGCATAAGTCCTTCCTGGCCTCTGCAGCCTTGATCATGTCATGTCCTTGCTTTTGAGGGCTTGAATTTACAGCCCGAACAAATGTCGTGTAACAGTAGGCTTTGTTCATATGCACTTCAGGAGGAGGGTGGGTTTACTGGCTTAGTTGATTTATTTTCCCCCCTCTTTTTTAAAAATCATGATGTACACCCACCAAATTCTGTTGCAGGGCACCCAGGTGACACCCAGGAGACACAATGGCTAATTTTTCAGTGGATACGTTGGTTGCCATTGGGGTTTCTGTTTGTTTTTGAATCTGAAATCAATTATCTGTCATGGAAAATGTTTTCCTGGATAAGCAACATTTGGAAAATGTGTTTTGAAAAAGAGAAAATGAGGGTTTTAATAAAGGGAAGTTTGGGGCATCATATTAAACAGTGCCACTCTATTGCCTATAGGTAGTACATGGATGCTTGTGTTAACTATTATTTCAGAACATCCTGGAACACTAATTTTTACATAGATGCATGTTTATGATAATTTATTCCAAACTTTGAAAAGGTTCCACCATTACTTTCTTTTAAAATTACACTTAATTTGAGTGTGCTTCTGCACTGCTGTCTTCTCTCATTTTTGTCTCCCTTCCAATTAGAGTGGAAGAAATGCTGAAATATTGTTGTGGTGGACTTGAAATTCCTCAATCGGAACATGCCAGAGGTTTTGGGAGAACAGAAACCCCTTTTGTCCTGAGCCACGACAGCATACTTTTCTGTTGTCCAAATGTCTCCCTGGGGACAGCCTTCACACGTAAACAATTGTTGCTCACTAGTAACAGGGGCTTACCTGGCAATTCCTGCTCTCTGTCCTCCTGCCAGCTCCCCTGGCCCAAGCACTGCTGCTAATGTAAGCTCGAAGGAGCTCACACCCCTCTCAGACACTATCCAATATCTTTCTTTCAGCCCCGAAATGAAATTGGCAGAGCAAGCAACAGGCTGTTCCATGCTAATCACATATTATAAATAGCCACAAAATAAGACAGCTAAGGAAAATGCATGTGTTTTTTCTTATCTCTGGTTTATTCATTCTCCAAACACACTTTTTCTCCAGGTGATACATGTGGTTTAAGCTTAGAAAACTTCTGATGTCAGCTTGGGAAACTACAGGGCATAAACTATATGACTTCAGACTCGATGATCTTAAAAGTCTTTTCCAACCTATATGATTCTATGATTCTATTCCTGCCTGTTTTTGTTAGTAGACATTATATAGGAAAACAATTTTTTCTTTTTTTTTTGTGTGTGTTCTGCTGTGGTAAACAGCAGCGAGGTGGAATGCTGAAATCCCAGCTGAGATGGGCTGGCTCTCTATGTAAAGGCATCAGATGAAGCTTGTTGAACTCAGACCCTCTCTTTCATGAGGTCATTGTGTTGATTGTCTCAGGCCTCTGGTCAGCTTTGATGTGAGCTGCAATATTTCTATGATCTCAGCCTAGGGATAAGCTGGTGGCCCCGTACTCAGCAGTGGTTAAACATGAATATAAACAAAGTGGAGATTTGCTTTGTGCCAGACGAGGTCACTTTCAAGTGTACCCACAAACTCATAGAAAATTGATATCTTTGGTTTATTGCAAATGTGTAATGGTACCAAAAGAAACAGTATTCCAGGCAAAATAATATTTAATGCTTACCAGCTCACATGCCTTGACTCCATTATTTCAGCCTGCAGAACAGACAGTAACTCTGTAAATACTGGTGGAAGGCTTTGAATATATTGTCAGCTTCATTTCTTACAGATTAAAGGGTTTCTGCACTACCTATTTCAGCCCTTCATTTTCATTTTTTTTCCTTGAGTAAGTCACTGAAGTCAACTTTATAGGGCATTAGATAATGTATCAAATGTGTGTTTATAACTGGATAGACACATTTTTTTTGTCCTTGTGGGTATTTATTTTGAAGGAAGTTATGTATAAACTGTCAGCAGTTCTTAAATGACTGAAGCATTCAACTGCTGCATTTTGGGGAGCAGATGGTTTGTCTGCAACTACTGAAGGATGGTATCCTATGTTTTATATTTTCAAGCCAAGGGAAAGGGAAAATGTAAGCTTACAGAAAAGATGGTGGCATGGAAGGGATTGCTTAAACGTTCCTAAGTACTGTCATCAGTAAATTATATCAAATTGGGCACATCAGAGGGAATATGGGAAGCTTCTGTGGTGGTGCAGAGGAAGGAGGAAGGATTTTTGCAAAGGCAGAGAGACATATAAACTGCTTTAGTAGTCAACTTGAACAGTCAACCCTATTCCTTGGCCTAAGTCGAAGCTGAACATAAAGCCGTAACCTCTGGAGAGAGGCTTGGTTTACTTCTCTGTGTCTCTGTGTGCTGTGGGGAGCTGAGCAGCACGTTCTAGCGCTGCTTTAATGTTTAGCAACTGGGTTTATTTTTTAGCGTTTTGGTTAAGCTTCACAAAGTCATGGAGATTCCCTTCGGGTCTGCAGTTGTTGAAGAGTAAACTTAAAAGGTGGTCTCAAGCTGAAACCTGCTGAAGCTGCTTCCCTGCGCGTAAACCGTAGGAGAAAAGACCTTTTTGGGAGCAATTCTTCCAAATGATAATGAAAAGCTATGAAGCTGTCAGTGCAACCCCTGAAAATCAAGACAGTTTTGAAATGGTAATGTGTTCACTGTAACAGGTAATGGGAACATTACATCTGGTCTTCTTCAGGATGAGTCACACACTTTTCCTCTTTTCTAATTCTGCAGAGACTTGGCACCTCTGTGTGATGAAATCCATATACTGGCTGTGGTTACAGGGCTGAGCAAAACACAGAGCAGATGAAGAGATACAGGTCAGTATGTGCATCTATAGCTGTTTGCCAAGATGACACGGATCCAGAGGAATGTTTGAATATCATCCAGAAATTGTCATTCCTGAATATACATCCACTGAGATGACCCTAGAGAATACACACCTGGTTTTTACTTAACCAATTGCAGAAGAGATACCAGCTTGAGAGTCCTGAGACACTGGAAATTTTTCAGACAGGTCAATGCTGTTGCTGAAATATTCTGGGATTTGGGGTACAATGGGCTGTGTTTTTAATTTTGTTCAAAAAAAAAAAAAAAGACTCTGCCCTAAGAAAGAAGGCAGAAAATGTACAATATTACTTCAGCTTTAGCATTGTGGTGAACAGGCCACTTCATTTTTTCCACTTGCTTGTTTTTGTTTTTATCTTACATAAGCAATAGATAATTTTTAGAAGTGATTTCTGCAATGAATGATATTCCCTGCAACCAGCAGGCCCTTTATCTGGAAGGTGATGCTTATGGAGAGAAACCCTCTCTGGTTTCTGAGATTAACAGTGCAAGATTGTGTCCTCCACACTGACTGACTTTAAACTGGGGGGATAAAACTGCATGTACTAAACAAAAGTATTTCTATGCAAGTCCCTGGGAATATTCCACTTCCTAGGACCTGTCATGGTAAAAAAATATTTGATGTTTAGTCTAAATTTTGCCTTTCTTAGTGTTGTCATTATTTCTAGCTGTTGCTCTTTTACTATCCTAACTTGTTATTCTTCTGCTAGCTGTTTATTTCTAACAGATGCTTGTAGCCAGTTAACATATGTCCCCTCAGTTATTGCTCAGCTAAGCTGTACATACAGCAGTTACTCCTTTCAATTTTTTTCCCCAGCTGAACCCCCTCTTCAGCTACTTAACATTTTCTTTGGTTTCTCATGGCTTCTAATATGTCTACATTTCTGCAGAGCTGACTGAAGTATCCTGGGAGTGGCAATTTGGTTTTTAAAAAATATAAACAAATAAATAAAAACACAATCTTTTTTTAATTAAAGCTATTTATTATTTTCAGTGTTGTAGCTCATGGGGCCTCATTGTTCTGGAAGGCTGCGTAACAAAACGAGAGGCCACGCTCTACGGAGCTATTGCTTCTACGAGGAACTTCAAAAAGGAAAAAAACCCAACAAAACAAAACCAACAACTTACTCTACAGACAGAATAGCCACTGCCAAAATTGTCTTGGTACTTGGTGGCATTCAACAGGTGCAATACATCTCTCTCTGCTCAGTTGTTTTTTCCATCCCCTCCGCAGCCTTTGATAAATGAGTTTTTCATTAATTAATTCAGTAATTGCAGGTATACTTGGGCTTCACTCCACAGTTTGGCCGTGGCTTTTTTTCGCATCGGGAGCCTCCGCTTAGTTTAAAGCTCACAGTAGCTGGCAGCTTCTTGTTAAAACCAGTTGATGATGAATGCCGCTGCACTTGAGGTGCTGCGCGTGCCGAGGCAGACAGACCGTTTCCAGATCGAGTCTGCGTGCAGCAGTACAAAGCAAGCTTTGGTCTCATGCCTGGAGACTTCCTTGGAAAGTCAAAGGAAGACGTGGCACTGTGCGACCATGGGAAAAGCAGCCACCTTGTCCCAGTGAGACCTGGAGCACCAGGAAGGCTCCTCTTCTTGCAGATGGGGATGGGAACAGTGGTTGCCCTTTTGGGATGGCAACAATACCAGCAAGAGCTGCTTCCCTAAGCAGCTGGTGTCCATCCTGTGGCACTGCGGGCAGCCACCCCGGTGGCCTGGGAGGTCTGCTGAGATGGAGCAGGCGGTGGGGCGGCAGTTCTTTGTGTGACCTTGGAAGTGCTGCAAGCAGGCACAGCTGGGTGAGCCTAACCGAGGACTGCGAAGGGTGCCTGTGCAAAGGGTGCAGTCAAGCTGAAGCCACATGGGACTGACTTCAGTTTCTTCTTCTCGTGGCTATGTTCACGTGTGAAAATGGTAACATGGAGATTTGAGGAAAAGCAGACCATAAATGAAAGCAACAATCGGTCTTGAAAGCAACAATTGGTCTTAAAGGGCCTTTAAAGGAAAGTATGAATAAGTATCCAGTGTAGTGGAAAACACCTAGGTAAAACACTTTCCAAGAACAAATGAGGGATGATTTCCTCTGTCACTGACACCAGTTAAATGCATATGGATAAGCATCACAGCCAGCAGCAGCCTTGCTGTAATCCACAGGGCCACTGGAGGAAGAAAACTCTTGGGTGACACTTCCAAGCAGTCAGTTAGGTTTTGTTCTCCAAATGTACCTAGACAAAGGATCTGTGATCTCCCAAATGTAAGAATTGTGCAGTCTCCATGTATAACATACTTTTCCAAGAGTTGAAAGGTTGCTATTGAGCAGCTCCTGTTACCTCTGATTATTTCCTCCGATGGGAAGAGCGAGGTGGGCATTCGCACCCAAGTAGCGCTGCTATTTCAGCATTAAGTCGGGAAAGGTGCAGGAGAATATTGAGAAGCAAAGCTGCAATTTTCTCCAGCATTTTGCTGTCTCCCTTCATTGTAGGTCTGGGAGAAGTAAACAAGATCTGATGCATTTATATTGAAAACAGTTTTGGCAAAGTTGGAATCTCTCAACTGCAGATGCTGGAGGTAGACATGATGCTTTACATTTCTGGTCTACTGCATAAGCAGGGCTCTGCCTGCCTTCAGTCCCAGCACTGCTTTGGCCCTCAGATCATTAGGTTCATTTTGTTCAGCCTTCAGCAATGTGGCTCCCAGATGTGTTTTCCGGTATTTCGTTTATAACTGTGAGGAATCTACAGCATCCAGTCACCCCTGTGTCTGTCTTTTTTTTCCTGGTGTTGAAGTTCTTTGAACAGGACATTCCTATTAACATCAACAGTCAAAAAATGAAATAAAACCAAAAAACCCTGTCAGGTTTTCATTCTCACCAGGAAGATCTTTAAGGTAGAACTTCAACACACACTTTTGTAGAAATATTTGCTGGTAAATCTTTGGGTTTTTTTGTTCACCACTACGCTAAAACAGTTTTCAGCTGACATCTTACATTCATATGCAGTGTGCCTTTTCAGTCTTCAGCTTTGTAAGTATCGGTATCAGTGTTGTAGCTATGATAGTTTTGGGATGTAAATGGTTTATTTTATTATACCAACTTATGAAGTTGAGAAAAAAAATGAGCTAGAGGAAGGCTTGTATGCCTGAAAGCTTGCCTGCTTTCTCCAGCTATATGGTCTTGAAAGATATTATCTCTCTGACAAATCTTGCCTTCCTTTGTAAGCATGTAGTTGGATAATTATCTTCAACTATTGCTGGATAAATGGTTTCTAAGGAATTTGGGCACACAAAGTAGCCTTTGCTAAATTGTCTAAAGTTGATTTCTTAAAAGAAGTGATTTTTTCTCTAAGTTTATTTCACAGACACAAAAAAATGTTTTTTTGCCACATATATTCCTAGGCCACTTTTGAAGCACTTGTTCTTATAAATTTTCACATGCATAGCAAAAACTGCAGTAATTTTTTTTGTCTAAGTCATTTTGAAAAGGTGTCACTATGTCTGACTTCAAAGTGCCTGGTAAATCTAGATCAGAAAGGCAATGAATTTGAAATATTAAATCATGCATCTCAGAGCACTGGGGAAAATTAAAAAGGGAGGCTGACTAAAAGATCAGAAAAACATAGCTCAAGCAGGACTGTGGGAGTTTGATTTTCTTTCTTTTTTAAATTGATTTTGTTTCACAGGATCTTTCTATTCCTCCCGCCGCAATGAGAAAATAGCTTCAGCACACTTTGCTTCTGCAGGCTTTGCATTTGCAGACTCACCAGCCGGATCCTGAAGGAGGTTCATGAACTTCGCAGCAAGCAGCTAGTCTGATCTTGCACATAGTTCTAATTGCAGTATCTAACAATTGGTTTGTACTCTAAAGCGTAGGGTATACCTCTCTTCCGAAAGTATTGCTGTTAATGATGATAACTTTGCGTATTTTCCATATCCATATCCCAGTATTTAAATCCTGATTATGCCTCAGCCTCTCCAGCTTTTGGGACAGTGTGCTCCTCATTTTAATCCTGTGCTTTACAGAGAAGCACTGTGTTTAGCTGCTTTGGATATTTAGCTGTGTTTTATTGCACTGACTGCAGAGTCTGGGACAGAATGAAGAACGGCCCCATCCAGTCTTCTCAGAATATGCTGTATTTCATATACTTCCACCAAGTCCCAGACTACCCATCACCTTTCTAATGTTAGTGATTTCAGGCTTTACAACCTTGCTTGACAGGAGAAGCTCTGCCTCTTGGCTAATCCTACCTCTACCCTGCAATGCCTTCGCTGAGGTGGTTAATCCTTCCCTTCCTTATGAAGCCAAACTTTTCCTTTGCTCTTGGCTGCCATTGAATGAGAGGCTTTCTCCAAGCTCCCTGCCATGTCTCACACACTCTCTCCTTGAACCGAAACGGTTGTCAGGTATAAGACCAGGTTATATTTACTTTTTTGCATTTCAAAAGGGTGCTTTTTCTGTTTTACATTTGGCTTTACCATTGTGTTTCTGGTTTTCTTGACCTCATAGTTTGCTCTGGCCTGGACCAAGCCCTAAATAACCAAATCACCTGTCAGTGCTGGCTGGTTCCTTCCCCACCTTTTTACAGATATTACAACATATTTATTAAGCAGTGCACCATTTCAAGGCTCTGGGTGGTGACTGCTGCATAGAGAATTCATTACTTGATCCTATCCTTTGTTTTCTAGCCTGTTTCTGATCCAGCAGCAATTCTCTGCCTTTCTCCCCGTAAGTATGTAACTTGTACATACGGCTCCTTGAAAAGACATTTCAGGTTGTGTCTCCATTGTACGCCAGGGCAGGACCCAAATCACTTTCAGGAGGATAACTTTTTAGGCCCACCAGTATGACCACCGATATGAAGTGTTGTCTTCAAAAAGGCTGGAAATCCAACAGTTGTAGTTTCAGACTTGCCCAGCAGTCAGCTGAAAAACATGTACAAAAGCTCGCTAAAAAAAAACCTGCCAAAAATTCAGTTTATGATTAAAAAACAATGCTGCATGAAGTATTGCATTTCCCTAGGAAATACTGAACCCCAATTCTGAAGCATTTCATGATTTAAAAGATTGGGATATGCCATGGCAGAGCCTCATGAGGTTTCTAGTTCTGTAGCCTCAAGTCATTATTCTGCCATGTGGGTAACGTTAACCAGGCTGACTTAATCTTCTTTGAGGCAACATAACAACCACTCTGGATCTAAGTATTTTCATTCTTATATTATTTTGGGTTTTTTTTTTGTGTGTGAAAAGACTGAACTGTCTGTAGTGGGGAAGGGAAAGGAGAGAGGGATTTGTGTTTGGTTTTCTTTGACCAGCTTCTAGTTAAGCTTTCAAGTGCTGTTAAAAAGCTAATGTACTCTCCAAGGCCTTGTTCTGTGTATTATAATCTCTAATCATATGTGCTACAGTTTTCACAGAAGTGCTAAAACCATTTTACCACCACTTCCCTGGCAAGACTATTCAGAGAGTCTTTCAAAGAATGAAACTTTTCATGAACTACAATTCCAAGACATTTGTGAGACATTTACAAAAACTTGGCATTTAAATGACTGTGTTAAGTCCAAGAGTAATTTTCAGATCTGCAGTATATAAAATCAGTCCTCTAGCTCCTTGTAAATAGGAGCACAGAAAGAGGACTGTGAAAAGTCAATTGTCTGTATCATAATTAGTAGAAGAAAGTAAGCGGATATTAGGGGCCAGAAAACATGTTTGCAGAGGAGAAAAGGTCTCCACACTTGTTTTTTTTCCAGAATTGTATACAGAATTGAAAATTCATCTCTCTAACTACAAATTTGTATGTTGTGGATATTATTGTTGTAATAAAGATATCCACTCTACAATAAAAAAGACTTTAATTCAGGACAAATGTGATTTCATGTAGAACAAAGCATGTTATTTTACCCATTTTCTATACCAAAATTTTCAAGTTCACAATTTGCAAAGGAGAAAAGTGGGGGAAAGTAAGGTACTAACTTTTCCAAAGTGAAATGATGTAAAATGGAAATTTGACAGATATTTTTTCCCCCATTTCCTCACGAGGAAGACCAGTACAATCAGACCTTAAAGAAGAAATACAAATCTATAGGTTTTTTTTTTACCTTTTTAGAACAGGCCTTAATTTTCAGGTTAGATCCTGATCTGGAGTTTTTGATGTTTTTCAATTCACTCCCTTTCCCCCACCCTTCTCTTAAATACGAAAAATAGAGATGGAATCCATTTCTGATTTCACTTGACTGTGACAGAAATCTTGAACAGTATAACTCTACCTGGTGAAAACGAGTGTGTATGAGACCGGAGCAAAGGCCTAACTGTTTTTATTGGACAGGTAGATGGCATGGGAAGAATGCATGCAAACAAAGTCCAGCACATTGCTGTCACTCCAGCATTGGGTGGAGCAAACATGCTTTTACCTTAGGGAACTTACAAAAATATCAACAAAGCCTTTGCTTTTCAAATCCCATGAATATATCTCAGTCTATGGGACTGTGTAAATGCCACCGAAATCTCATTCTTGACATTTGATTGATGCCAGATAAAAGATCTGAGCCCCTTCTTTACCAAGGTTTTTGTGAGAGTCAGATGGATTGATCTCAATCATACTCATGCAGGCGGTGAAGTCAATGCTAAAATAAGTCCCCAGGGAGAGAGGGAAGTTATTGAATGCTTATGAATTAGTTTTGGGGTCTGGACTTGGCAGGTGTGAAGAGTTTGCCAGTTAATGGCTTTAGGAATTTGTTCTGAGATTGTTTCTAAATCTTGTGCTGTATTCACATGCCGTGACAAAAAATCATTACATAAATATCTAACACCTCACCTGTGCACATTATTTTTTTTTTCTCCTAACACTTCCAGGTATGGGGAACACTTGTGTGGTTATGCTTTGCATATTGACATATAGATGTCAATAGACAGCTTGACGTGCATCAATTTAGAGACCAGCACACACCTGCTTACTCAACAACCACCTGAGAGATTCAGTGAGTCTTGGCAGTTTTACTTTGCTATTTTTCCACGGATGAGAGGTGTGAGAGATGCCACCGTACAGATCTGACAGTAAAGAATGAAGCAGCCTCTTTCCTCAGCAGTGAAATGTTGTGGTAATTTACAGACATTTTAATCCCTTGCTGTTAATTTTGTTTTGGAACAAAAGGATGAAAGATCTTGTGTTTCCTAGAGGCCATAAGCCAGATTGCCAAAGAAGAAAGTTATCCACAGTGGACAATAATAATAACGTAGATATCGATACCAACTTTTATCTGTCTTGTGCTTTGCAAGCTTCTACCTTACAAAGTTTCTAACACTTAACAAAATTTCAGAAGTGCAGTAGCAATTTAAATTGTGGTGTAGTACCATGACAGTTCTGGAGACAGCTCTTACTCCTATGAAAAACATGGCAGGATATTAATCATTCTCTCAAACTAGAGTTGAGTACTTCAGACCAATGGTATTAACCTCCAAAGGGTGAATGTTGACAGGTATTTTCTCAGTTCCCATTCCTCGTCTCTACTGCAGTGGTCTCTCCCCTAAAACATCATATTAGAGAAGTCAACTGTAAACATGTCATGAGCATATCGTAACACCACATTATATGTAACATTTCAGAGCATGAGCACATCTCAACATACCATACAAGCATCTCATAGACAGAACTAGCGGCTTTACCATGCTAATTTCTCTTGTTTCTACGGATTTTTTCAGCAACCTGAAATAGTAGATCACTTATGTGAAATATATGTCTGAAATCTTTCGGATTTTTCTTAACCCCATATGTTTGTCTGGCTGCAACATTTACAGTTTTCTATCCTATCGGGATGTATTTCCATGGGATGAAGCACCTGTTGGGTCCAGGGGTTGAACCAGGAATGAGTGTAAGCCGCTGATGGGGCAGAGCTTAGCACATTTGCCTGCAAGGACAAAGACATTTCTAACTACTGTACGTCTACAAACCTGAAGACTTAGAGCTCCTATGTTATGTTTTCATATTTATCTAAAGGAATGGCTACGTGATCTTTTGCAAGGAGATGTGAGCTTGCTCTGTCCTTGCTCTGAGCTGACTGGAAGTCATATAGCAAACCAGCATGGCACCAGGCCTAAACTAATATGCCCTGCTTCTCAGCTGAACTTTATTAGCTTGGGCTTGGTGCCCTGTTAACCACAGCTGTGGGTTTCTTGTCAGCTTGGGAGTACAGGCAGAACAAGCTCAAGTCTCTCTACAGGTAGTACTGTAGGGTTTTAATGCTTATGAATAGTACCAGCATTAGAAATTTGAATGTTTCTTTTTTCTGTCCTCAAAACAAGCCACAAGGTGAGTTGCGTGTCCTTCCATTCACAACCCCTCCATCAGTGAGCCCAGGGTATTTTTTAGTCTTTGTAATCTTTGTTTTGCTGTCAGAAAGTCATCATTTGTGCTATTAAGTAGTCTTTTCCTTTGCACTCCTTTTGCAGTTGAAGAGACAATGATTTTTCTAGCTCCCTTAAAAAAAAAAAAAAATTAGCAAGCAACCAAACAAGACAACTGTAGGAGATTAACAAAGAGTAGCTGAGGAAAGACTTGGAAATTCGTGTGGAAGAAACAGATGTTTCTTGGAAATGTCTTCAAATTATTTAATCTAGATGTCTGATCTGGATATTGGCTTGCTTCTAAGAACAGCTTGTTGGGAATTTTCCTTGTGAAAACATATTGCTGGAAAATGCCTATTTGTTAAAACCAAATCCAGCATTTAGCAAAAGATAAAGTGCCTTGGGGATAATAGTCCTTCTCTGGATTCTGGTTCAGTCCAATCTGAATGAAATTGGGCGGAAAACTTCAGCAAAGGTGACTGCTGGCCTGCTGGGGGGAGGCTATCACACCTTCTGGAGTAGGCCTTCTTTTTTTATCTTCTTTGTGCTGTTCGGTTTTGTAATTACAGGGTCTGTAGTCCAT
>NW_008824283.1:9423254-9457443 GCF_000699105.1 Pygoscelis adeliae | reverse complement strand
CTGAACTGTTAGCTTAAGTGGGTTCTCTTCTCTTTTTCACTTTCCACCTCTTCTTTTCACACCCAAACACCCGTTACTGTTGAGATGGGTGCTTACCTCTTACTGATAAATTTTAGTTTCACAAACTGTTATTTTTCACAGCAAAGTTTGGGATGAGTGCTTAGCAGTTCTTTCTTCCCATTCAGAATTGCTCAAGCATTTTGGTTAAGATTCCTAACTTTGAACAAGGTGGAGGTATTGGAAGAATAACCAGTTATACTATTTTTTTCAGTCTTTAGCTAAAACTAGATAGAAGAAGAGCTTGTGAAAATAGAAATCAGTTAATAAAAATAGTTCTGCATCAAAAACTGTTTTGTTTCCTTATTTTTTTGCAGAGATTTGATTAATGTGCTATCAAGTTATCCAAATTTGTCATTTTACATAAACTGCTATCAGTTTACAGACACCTCTGCAACTGCAAAAAATGGTCTCCAAAATGCATTGACCTTATCACTAAGGGGATATTCAGAGAATGTTTTCTAGCTCACAAAAAAAGCAGACAAAAGTTCATGCTGTCCACCTTCACGCTTGTCTGTAAAGTCATGGAATCCCATGGGTTTGCTTGGGGCAGAATCCAATCCTGAATCTGGAGATACAGTATGAGTTGGACATCATTGCGCACCAGATCAGTGAGAGAGGGGAACTGAGAATTTCGGATGCTGTCCAATGCCTCTATGTTGGTGTCCTCCATGCTGTTTTGGAGGAAATATTCCTATGGCATATCAAAGGGTAGTGCAACCAGCCTGAGCCATAGAGTGGTAGCTGTTTCCCAGAATGAGACAAGATTGTCTTTGAGCAAATAGGTGTTTACCACTGGGAGTGCCATTTTATTTGACTTGCATATTGTTCATTTTTTGGTAGCCAGGGTTTCATGCCACTGGAATACGATGGCATCTGGAAGACCATGTTTTCTGCTGATAGAGTTGGTATAAGGATTTTGCGATGAACGTCTCTGGAATTCCTAACACCTGTTTTTTATAATCCTGTAGAGAAAACGATGAATGTGTTTTTTTGTTCATCCTTCAGGGGAAGAGAGATGGGGGCCCACATACCAGTGGGGAAAAAGCTTATCGCAAGAGATGAGAAAATGGTTCCTTTATCTATGAAGCAATAAAAATGTGTCTTGTAACAATGCAAGGTTATACTTTCCAGGCAAATCAACATTTACAAAATAACGTTTCCACTTTTCTGCTTCTTCTGGACAGATACCTTGTATTTTGAATGTGCTTCATTAAAGCTGATGGAAAAGTGATGTTGAAATTCAAATGTGTTTTATCTAGAGGCAGTTTTCTAAATTCTCTATTTTCTACATGATTTTTACATTACTCAGCCATGGGATGATGGGGGTGCATGGAGGGGGGGAAAAGGAGGCTTTTCTTCATTCTTCTTTCTGTGATTTTTTTTGTTGTTGTTGTAGTGGGCCACATAAGCAGACCACCCATTTCTGTCCCTTAAAGGAGTTTACCAAGCTTCTGTCATTTGCTAAATTCACATAACCCTCTGCTCCATCGTAGTTGCCTCCATAGCAATGGAAGATGATATCACAAATAATTTATTATTTCAAATGAACGAAGGAAATAAATGAGCAGATAGTGCTGGCTTTTTTTCTTCATCATCTATTATTTCCTTCTGATTCAGTAAACTGTTAAGGGAAACATGACCTGGGTATCAGAGGACAGAAGCAGCAACATGTACCAGAGAAGAACTGATAACCAGGTTCTTCACAGTCTTCTCAGAGGTGATTCCTCCTTCTACACCATTGTTTTCCCCCCTTTCCCAGTTTAAGCATGCTCCCTGGGCAAGATAGAGGACTGAGTTTAAAAAAAAAAAGAATGAAATCCTAAAATTGGTTTAAAAATCCATGAGCCTTAAGGGAAACATTCATTAAAGTGTGATGCCAGCAGTCTTGCCCCTATTTGCAGTGCTGAGACAGTCGCAGGGCTGGGATTGTGGCCCTTAGCTTTGTCTCGTAAGCCTTACAATCCCATCATGTGTCACTGCTCTCATGATGCAAGTGAAGTTAATTAAAAGTGACGGGGTGAGAAAAGTTCCATCTCTGTGGAAAAACTGCAGCACTCAAAGTTTGGTTTTCTTTGTTCCCCACTGGAACAAAACAGACACTTAAAACTGCTCCTGGGGGAAAACCCTGAATTAGCCTAATCTGGGTCTTGAAAACCCTCACTGAGTTTAAGCCAGGTCTTGAATCTGGGATTTCTTCACTCTAAAGAGGGACCTGATAACTCAGTTGGTTTGGGTAGCAGGGGGTGGTCTTGCTCCGTCTTGAAGAATGATAATTTCTGGGTTTTGCCTCTATGAATATGCTCCTTTATATGGGAGGGATTTTTTTTTTCTTTTTTATTAAGAGATATTTGACCTCTCTCAAGTCATTACTTGGGACAGTTTAGATTAATAAAGACCAAAGTGCATGCCAGACTTGCTCAATAGTTTCTTTGTTCTGAAAATAACTGTAAAATGTCTAATAATTGACCAAACCTATATGAAGCACTGTGTTACAAGGTCAGGGTAATGGGTGTAGTATGTACATGAACTCGGGAGATGTTTTTTCCATCTACCTTCCCCTTTGATCATAGGTGTGTTCTGTCATTCCACTTCAGTAACCAAACAGATTAGCTCTTAAAATGAAAAATGGCTTGAAATTTGATATAAAAGACCTAGTGTCCAGGCCAAAATGAAAGGAGGAGGGAGAGAAGTAGTTATAAATTACGCTGTCTTCGTATTGTGACACTGGCGGCATAATTTTCTACAAAGAAGATAATCTTTCCTCATTATTCAGCTGGCCAATGAGGTGCACAATTTTTGCCAGAAGCAGGAAAAGTTACTATAAAGAACGTGTCAAGTTATAGTTTGCCAAATTAAACATCAGCAAAAAGAAAAATATCTGCTATCTTGATATCTGTAGTATGGTGACAGCTGGGTCACCTCTGTAGGCAAAGAATCTAGATTCACGAATATTGAATGTGGTGAATGGGTTGGCTAGATGACCTTGAGAAGATGTATTGTCCTGAAATACGTGTTAAAAAGTTGTAGCTGACTGCAGGTTTGTGTTTTATCACATGCATAGAAATAAATATCAAATACACAGGAGCAGTGGGTACGGAGAATACTGACTGAACAATTAATAACATGAGTTCTGATATTCCCCACTGTGTTTTGTTTTGTTTTTTTTTTTCCTGGAGTCGAGATGCCTATGGGTTTCAGAAATCCTCTGGAACTTATGCTCAGTGCTGTGGCTCTTTTAATTGTGACTGTACGCAGTGACTCGTATTAAAATAAGTAAGCATTGCTGGAAATCTAAAGGAAACTTCTCAAAGCCCAAGGGTTGCTTGAAGAGCTAAAATGTACTGGTTGAGATTGTTGTCAAATTAAGTTTGAAAACATCTCTAGATGTCATTGGTAATGCTTTTCAAAGTGGATTTTTTTAGGTAGAGTGACTTTGAAATAATGGATAAATGAAAGAAGTTCCAATGTATGATAAGATGACAAAACACTTTCCTATTTGGCTGTATTTTGTGGATTGGCATTGGGGCCTAAATTATCGTGCACACTGTAAATCTCAAGGCAAACACTGGGATCAGTGTGATTTACTTAACTGCAAACTGTCAAACTCTCCCACCTTTATATACAGTACAGGCTTTGCATATTCAGAGAAACCAGCTAGCTGCAATTCACTGTTTGCAGAAAGCAATGGTAAATCAACTTTTCAGCAAGACTAGTGTATAAATCAATGAACAGTATATTCCTTTGAGACTCTCAAACCTGCACAGGAAAGCCACTCTAAAACCAGATTAACAGGGATCCTGATTTATGGTTGAATCCAACAGCCAAAGTCTATTTTCAGAGATCTGAAATACTAGATTTATGCAACTTATCTAGGTGACAATCTTATGGCTTTCCACTGGTGCTGTTTATTCATTTTTTGTAGATATATAGGAGCTCAAAGCATGCATTGCTATGTGTATGCATACATACGTTCTACACCTGTAGGGGGTTACTGCTATTCGACTGAAACGTGCAATACCGTACCTGTTACTGTAGAGCCTCTGCATGGGTGCTTTTTTCCTTCCCTTCATCCTTTCGCTGTGGTTTGTATCTCTGTTATCTACTGTAGCCCATGCTGGAACATTGAACCTGCAACCCTTACAGAGAAGCAGGTGACCCAGGTCTTCAACTGGACTAAGGAAACAGTACCATTGCAGTCAGCAAACTTTATTTCCCCTCGTTGATGTGGCTCGCAGTACAAGGTGTATTGTTATTGCTACGTGACCTGCCTGCCTGTCTGGCTGTCGTGACTGACTATTTCATTGTCCTGTGCTTCCTGCTAATCGGTTAGTGGAGAGCTGCAGCGGGACTGAAAACAATGTAAACAGTGTGGAGGCAAATTAAAAAAAATACTTTGTGAACATACCTCATGAATTAAGATACACTGCATGTAATTGGCAGTTTGTAGTCAAAGACGTGGAGGTGGTTGTAGAGTTTCAGCTGGGGACTTTTACAATGATAATATAGATATGAATGAGATTTTAAAGAGGGGGAAAAAAGTTACCCTGCCCTTAACTGGACACCAGTAGTGAGCTCCCTCGCTTTCTAGGGACTGAATCACTGAAAAGATAACTTCATATTCATAACACCACATGCTAGATATTCCTAATTCCTATGTTAAATATTCTTATTCGTGGTTTCTACAGCACTTACCTTCTCTCTATAAAACTACTGAATTTGAGCCTCAGAGGCAGGGAATGAGCATGGGCTGTGTGAGTAGCTACCACCCAGGAGGTGAGCGGGCACCTGTCCTTGCCCTCCGGTGGAAGTTGCGTGCAGTGGAAGAGCACTGCAGCACCCTGGTCCTAGGCATCTACTCTGCAGATGATTTATATAGCAGTGGCCTTACTGGTAATGTTTTTCAAGACAGAGTATCAACAGGTGATGCTTATCACGTCTTGCAGAACAGGAACTGGGTATATACAACAGAAAGCATACAAACTTTGTATCTCCAAAACTTAAGATACCTTTTGCCAAGAGTGCAAAGATAAGATTAGCCATAAATTTCAGTGCAAGCAGACTGTAGCATATTAAATATGAGAAAGTTATTAACTTTTAAATTAAAAGACTTTTTTCCTTCCACAGGAGGCAAATCAAAAGACTGCAAAACTTTTGAGAGCAGAAGAAAAATGACTCATGTTTTCTTCTACATAGTTGTAGCCAAACTTGGAGGTAGTTTGTCTTTTAACTTATTCCAGTACATTTTTACTACTATTTAGCAAAAATGCTTGTTTATGTTTGACCTGAAGCTGGTCTGTGGTTCTGCTTTATTAGCTAGAAATTCTGATTTGGGACTTTGCCACCTTAATATCTACTTAAATAGACCTGGGCTGCAGGCTGAGTTCTCCCAGGGGCTGCTTTTTGAGGTAGCCTCCATACCTGGCATGTCTATTCCTTTCTTGATCTTCAGAAACCTAAATTTATCTCATCTTTCTGTTCTATTGTCATTTCTCATTTCCCCAGATTTTTATTTATTTTTATTTATTTTTAGCTGCCAAGGTTTTGCTTTTCCTCAGGAAGGGAAGAGGGAAGCTTTCCGAGCCTGCTTTTTAATAGATATAACCACTATTTTTTCTGAGAAGAAGAGTGCAAGTTGGTAAATCCAACTTACTAAGGCACATCACTGCAAGACATACAGTACAGGCTGAATTCTTTCATTAGGGCCAGACCCTGGCTCTATAGGTTATCAGTAGGAGGAAAGAGCTGCTGCGTCTGGGTGAAGCACCTGTAATCAGTGGGCTGAGTCTTTCATTGGTATTTTCAACTTAAATGTTTTCTGACTTAGAGCTGCCTAAATCTAGGTGAGGTGTTAGGTGTTCACGAGGCAGTTTGAGTGTAAGGTCCTTTGCTGTCACATCTCAGTTTTGAGGGAATGATTTCTGTCCTGCTGATGTGATGCTGGTTACAGGGTTTAATCCTGTATCATTGCCTTATAAAAAGTCTCCCTGAGTTCAGTTGGACTGTGCATTAAACTGAGGGCTGTGTGGCTGGAGTAAAGACCCTGAAGGATCCATCCCGTTATTTCTTTGCCCTGTTAGAATGTGTCCCTCATTCCTGGCTGAAGGCAGGTGGGAAGAAAGTGATGGGAAAAGCCTGGAGCTAGGCAGAGGTAAAAAAATTAGATATCCCTTCTCAGGAATGGCAGAGTCTTCAGGGAGTATAAATAGCTTGCGAAAATTAAGAGGGTGTTTTGAAGACCTCTTCCCCCAAATTCTGCCTGGTTGTCACCTGCACAATTTATTAGAACACCCCTCCTCGTCTTCAGATTAATCTTTACAATTGCTTCCCTGTCTAGCTTTTCTTCCTCTGCCATATTCTCTGTGACTCTCGCCAACTTGACAATCCCTTCTTTTTTTTATTTGGCTCTCACAGAGGGGTGGGCTATCTTTGTTGTGAAGCCAAAAGGTAAATGTCTTGCTGCCACTTTGATTTCTTGGCTTGGAGTGCTGGACCAGGTGGGAGAGGATGCAGTGTATATACCACGTTTATTTTGAACCATCTAATGATGGTTTAAAATATAGATCACTGATATAAGCCGGACATATGTGGGGATATGCGAGTACAGAGGGTATTAATTAAGCTCTTGATTTTTGTTCTTGATGACATACAACTGCATCTGGTACCTACCTACCTACCGTCTAAAATAGCACTTTTCTGTGGCTTGTTCTAACATGTGTAAAATCCTACATCTTGCATGCAAAATTCTTATGTACATTGGAGGGTGAACTTGTTGCAATACAATTGCCATATCATTGTCATACATGAATGGACACCAGCACTGTATGCATGTGTCAGAGGCACTGTTTGATCAGACATGTTGTGGAAGAAATCAGTGTGCTTAGGCAAACTTGTGCTTTTCAAACTGTTGAGTTGGCGGTTGTCTAACAGCATTAGGAAGCTCATTGAATAGCTTGTGATAGCCTTTGAAAATCCGGGCCAGCCTTGGATGCTGGCAAGCGTGCCTAGATTATTTATGGTGCTCAGTTTTTAACTTCATCTGATAGAAAAAGGAAGGAAGCAGTCTGAATAAATGTGACACTCCCTTATTACTCTAACTTGGAAATTAATTTATGGCTCACTGTAAAATCTTTCATAGTCCCTGCTATTGAATGCCAAAATCTTCAAAGGACAGCCTAGTAAGGTCATATTGTTTTTAAGAAGCTTTAATTATATGACATCCAGTTCAACTCCTAGCAGGATTTCCAAGAAGCTTAGGTACCAAATTCCCAATGGAGTGCACTGGAGGAGGAGGGATCTGGACTAGTTTTAGAAGAATTTATTCTTTGGTTATTTGATTCTGTGGTATTAGTAAGTGGAGAGCTTGGTAGCCTTATGGTGCTGGACTCAGTGCAAACATGAGAGGAAGGAGTCTTCCTTTGCCATTGCAGTAGTCAGGAGAGGCAGGGAAAGGGTGAAGGAAGGCACAAAAGAGGAAGTAGGTTGCCCAGGTAGTGGCTGATGCTCAAGTAGAACTTGTTTCACTTCTCTACCGCTATGACATTGGCCACTGCTGGGTCTAGAGGCTCTGCAGACCCTCTACAACCTCAGCCCAGCTCACAGGAGCCATGAAGAAATGATGCCTTTTGGAATTGTTTGCTGTGGTTATTTAAGGAAAAAACTTGGCCTGTAAATTCCTTTTTCCTCTTCAGTGCTTAGCAGTTCAGTCAGGCTGACAAAAAAGCCAGGCCCCTCTGTTTCCTTGGTCTGGGCCAGGTGGACAGACCCTGTGGTGATCTGCAGCCACCATGCTTGTTTTCCTGCCCTCCATGACCATCACCCAGCAGAGGAGCTGCCTGTTGTAGGAGCTAGGGCTTACAGCAAGCCTCGACCGCCCTCTCCAAGCACTGAGGAGCCGTGTTTGGTGCACCATCTCGGGCATGACATGCCCGTGCCACGCAAATGACTACAGCTGTTGCCTCTCGGCTTCCAATTTCAAAGCCTCCAGCACTCCTGGAAAGGGCAGTCAGTCTCTTGCTTTGGGAGGCTAACAAACTCTACCATTCCTCGGGAGCTCTGGAGGTCAGGCTTTCATCCGGATGCCTTGACGGATCAGGCTGCCTCCCCCACCTTTCTCTTCTGTCCTTCTTTTCCTGGGGATTGTAGAAGGCCATAAAATGCTTTGATAATTAAGCAGGGAAAATTTCCACAACCCATAAAACATAAAAGGTAATACTAAGCCCAATTTAGCTTTCAAATGCCTTTCAAATAACCTGTATTTAACACATGGTAAAGGTGCTTTGTCGGAGCTCTTGAACAAACAAATCTCTGAGCCTGGTTTTTAGCGTTGTGTGTCCAGACCGGCTGCAGCCGTTCTGAGAGCATTCCTTGGTTCAGGTTTCCATCGTAAACTACAATGTGGGAACCGGCGGAGGTAAAATAAAGAGCTGACCTGAAACTTTGCCCAAACCACGGACTGGACATAAATTGTTCTTTTGAAATTTGAAATAATTTTTACTTGTTTGTATAATCTTTCTTAGCCAAGACTGTGAGAAACGTGCTAAAGGCTGGCACTTGAAGCAGGCTTTGAGAGAAATTTCCAAGTCTGGAGAATAGCCTGGATTTTGTTTGGAGATGACAGGTGGCTTTTGGTAGAAACTATGTCAGATTAGTTTGTTTAGAAATTACAAGAAAGCACTCAAAGAAGTCGTCAGTGGTACCTGCTGCGTGGTTCTTCAAAACTTTGAATGCAGGACGAATTCATGGAAACTGAGCATGGACTCCTTCAAATTTAAACCACCGTTTCACATACTTCTGTTATGGGTGAAAATAGCCATCCTGACATACTGTTTTATGGTTAGCCTATAACTGAATTGCAAGTTGTTCTTAATTTTTTTGGCCCATCACATTTTATGGGTAAAGTAACATGTTTGGCCTGTTCGACTTTACATTGGCCCATGCCTAGCATGTGGTCATGTACCTACACAGCACAGAGCCACCATGAGCAGCTGTGGTCCCTGGGTCAATGTACAAAGGGGCCCAGCAGAAGCTAATGAAGCCCTCGAGAGGTAGAAGTAGCCCCAGGCATTTGGCCATCTCCTTCCATATGCTGAGCAGCAGAAAAAAACCAGCATGGCTAAAAACTCCTTTTTGCAGCTCCAGACACAGTCTTTGTGGTCAGGAGGAAATTTGCTTTGCAATGGGAGTATCACTGCCAGGTTGGGATATTGTGGGCAAGGGGATCAACTGGTGATTTTAATCTTTATTTTTTAAGAGGCAGGCATCATATTTCTATGAACTAGCAATCACCAGCCTTGGGTTGGGGAACGTGGGGCTGTGGTAAGAAGATGAGAGCAATGGAGGAACAGAGATCTGAGGCGGGGGAGCCAGATTAGGAGGATTAAGGAGAAAGGGGATATGGGGCCAGGAATTCTGGATATTGAGATGGGGGAAAGACCTTGACGTTGACAAACTGCAAGTCTTTAGCAGTCGATGTCCAATATAGTTGCAGGTCCCTGTATTTTTGTTTTTCTGACCAAGTAAAATCAGAAAATACTGGAAATTTTGCAACTATCCAAATCAAATTAGAATTTTTTCTTCCATGATAATCTTAATGAGAGATCTCTCACAGTAGCCCTTGTGATAACTTTTTTCTGTACTGTCTAGTTAGATGTTTGCAAGGCCAAATTAAGGTGCAAGTGTTAATCTCCTAAGGTTTATGTTGTTTGAGATCTGGTATTGTTGGAGTCTTTTTACAGTACTCCCAATGCTAAGTTGCTTCAGATTTCCGCATTGCAGAGCTGGTGGCAGGCATTCTCAGCGGAGGCCGACATTGTTTGCAAGGTAGAGTTTCACTCCCTCTGCTTTAGGCTGACTAATCTGCGTACAATAATCATCCATGCTATAACATCCGGGCCTGATAATTCAAAGGCAAAATGCAATTGCCTCTGCCTTTAAAGTTCGTTTTGTTATTTTAGGAAAGGTTATAGCACTGTCAGGATCAGCCCTTGCAAGCTTACTGAGTTAACGTTGTGTAAATTCCAGAAAGAGTACACTTAATGGAAAGCCTAATTAACTCAGCTTTTAGTTAGACGATAATGACTGGACAAGATTGATACGTGTGTCGGCATTCATTTCCTGAAGCACTTCTAAAATTCCTATTCTGAGTAACCAATTTATTCTATTTCCCTGAAATCAACCAAAACAGTCTCTGACAAGTGCTAAATAATTACTATGATAGCTGCACCCATTTCTTTCTTTTTTTAAGAGGCAGGTACCATATTTCTATGAACTAGCAACTGCCAACCAAATCTCTAGCTGTTCTTCAGTAAACTGTCAGACACTTTAGCAGTGAATTTCAAGCGAGATAAAGCTCTGGAAAGGCTTCACACTAGGGAAAGTTTGTGTGTGTGTGAGACTGATCACTTCTTATTTTTTATTTTTTAAATGAAACATTAACAGAATAAAGATTGTGCTTCAGGAGAACGCTGAATGACTGTTACCCAAGGGAAACCTAATGCCCCAAACAAACAGCAAAGCCAGCCAAGTTGGGTGATGCTGCTTACATGTATGCTCATGCACAGCCATTTAGCCAGGGAGACTTTTGTTATAAAAACAAAAGTCACTTTTAAGTGACTTTGGGGAAAAAATGCATCGCAGATGGTTTTTTTTAATTAAAAAAAAAAAAGGGAGCTTTTTGCTGCAGTATGTTGAGGGACTGGAGGTTAAGACCTTTTACATCCTCTAATATAAGTTATTGCTTCATCTTAAAATGAACTTCATATGCTTCCAATGATCCTAGGTCATTTCCTCTAGGCAGAAATCAGCATGGTGTCTAATATTCTAAGTGCGGGTAATTAAATGTAGGGCCAGGCATAACAGTGAAAATTCAGTCCTAGTTAATTTTAAGGAGCAAGATGGTAAAGAATTTAATTGAACATAATATATTTCAAAAGGTTTGGAAATGAGTGTTGGCTAAAAAGGAAATTGCAGTAAAATTACGTAAATTTTCTTTAAAGTTTTGTTAATAATGTCCTACAGGTATAGTAGCTTAAATATACCTGTGCACCTATTTGGTTTACTTTGAGGTTTCCTCCTCATGTGGGAAATAACCTAAATTATATTGTCACTGTCTGATATATGTCCCTTTCTCCTTGCACTGAAGACACTGCCAAGGTTTCCCTGGATTTGTATGATATTAAAATAAGACTATCTTCTCTTATGTAGCTGGAAAATGTTGAGGTATTTGTCCCACACTCAGCTCTGTTGAGCTATCATCTGTGTAAGTACCTTGACGGGTAGGTACAGAAGACATAGCTTCAGCCCAAGGAGGGTAATCTGTGGTTTCTCCTGTCCTTGGTGGAAAATGAGATTGCCCAAGAAGTTGATTCAAAATGTCTAAAATAAGCCCATGTTGTTAATCTAGCCTTCTGGAGAAGGATCTCTCTATTAGACATAGAGGCTTAACTTCCATTCCTGCCCCCCCCCCAGCCCCCATTCCTGATCTCTCTCCTCGAGCAATGTAGAGAGCAGAGGTGGAGCTTACCAACAAATCAGGTATAACTTAGAAAAGGCAGGTATAACTGCCAATACATAGGTTTTCTAATGTTACGAATTTTCATGAAGTGTCACAAATGTGTTTATTATGTTCAATGGTTAGAAACATCACTGATACGCGGACAAAAAAACCATATGGCTCAGATGTCACTTTACACTTTTCCTCTGAGTGTTTTCATCTGCCGAAAGCATAAACAGAGAGGGTCATTCAACAGAATTTCAGTATCACTCAGCTTTGATTAAAATCTTTGCTTACATTCTTTTTTTAAACAGATTTTTTTAATCTATGGAAAATCTTATGGAACTTTACAACTGATATACAACAGTACGATATTACAAGGTACGTTAAAATGTCACTGTCTCTCTAATTACCATGCAATCAGGGATCTTTCCCAAATTCACTAATAGAACCATAGAAGTGAAGATATTCTTTAACATAAAATTTAAATTAGAGGGGCGATTTGAAAAAAGACTAGAGAAGGATGTTGTTAATTAAGCTTCCTTGCAATACTTACAAATGTAGTCTTTAAAAGAGGGCTCATTAATGTCTATGCTGTAACAAACTTTTCATTTCATAAGCTCTTGAGTTAGAGATTTACCAGAGTGAAAATACTGAGTAGCTGATAATTGGAGCATAAGGAATTGGCTGCTGCCATGGCTCTGATCTCGGCTCAGCTCTGCTCCACAGTTTGAGAGAGATTTCACATTTATGGCATGCTTGAGACATGGTAATGTTACAAGCTGTGCTCTGAGCAAGAGAAGCATTAAGAAATCCTTCTTCTGCCTGAGAATAAAACATGTTTGATTTGTCAGGGAAACCGAAGTCAAGATACATGTGATAATAGAGATGAATTGACGAAATGGTATGCCAATAAGGATAAAGAGTTACAGGTTTAAAGCTGGCTGCTGTTGCTCCAAGAGCACTCTAAAGCTGAGATTACTGCATTGCAGAAGCATATTACTACAATGGCGCAGAAAGAAAACATATTATCAGTTCAAATAAATCCTCTGGGTGGAGGAATAATTTTAGGCATTTTTCAAGTGATGTTATCTCCCAGCCTCTCTCATCTGTTCCAGGAAAATGGGCTGAAGTGTTGAGATATGTAGCCTGGAAGCCACATATCTCAGACCACAGATTTGAAAAGTTGACAGCTGTGCTGTCTATCCACTCAGAGCAGAGGGTGAGTTGAATTCCCACATCCCTCTTTGGTCCGTGTTTGAACAAAGCTCCTTTTTAAGACAGCATGTTTTGGACAAGGAAGAGCAGCAAGAACTTTGGGGTTTGCTCCAGTGACATGCAAGTTCTTTCGAAATGCTATGTATTTTATAGAGTCCTGAGAGATTTCAGGAAAGGGCAACAAAAAGACACTAAAAGCTTAAATGGAATCCATGGAGAACAAAAAAATTCAAGCTTTGGAGACATTTAGAGAAGAATTTTAAATTTGGAATTGGATTTTGAAAACCTAAGGATATTTGGGGGCGTTTTAGGTCACCAGAGTTTTGGGTTTTTTTTTTTCTTTTTTCTTTTTCTTTTAGTTTGCAACATCCCAGCTTTGGTGGACAGCTAGAAATAATACAACTGGAGATAATGGCAATATGGTAACATGCCCGTAACAAACCCACAAACTACTAAAACTGATTAATTTCCTTTTATGAAGAGTTCCTTGAGATTCACTTCAGCAAGACAGATTTCTGTGTGGGTTTCTTGGTTTTCTTTTGAATGGATAGAAATCATTATAAATGCTACAAACAGGTGAGGTAGCCTGAAACAGCTGGAAAGCCTCTCACAAACAGTTCTGGTCAGCCTACAATTACCGGAGAAAATGCCTGACTCATCAGCTTAATTAAAATACCAGCAGATGTTTAATTTCTTTCATGTCTTTTGTTTTGTTGGCTGAACTGAAGTGGTGAGACCTTGGAGTGCAGGTGCACATCCAACCCGAGTCCTTATTTTGCTTCAGCCAAAATCTAGATCCTTATCAGCATCACCCAGGTCACTCATCCTCCTACCTGATCCCCACTAGAAGGAAATTTGACCATATATTGGTCTGGGATTGATAAGGATATGTTGAGGAAATGATAGGTGGTGTGTTGTCTCTTTTCACATGCTTCCATGCACAGCGAAGCCCTTTCATATTGAGGCTTTACCCTGTTTTTGAGGTATCTTCTTCATTGATGTCAATGCAGATTTTGGAACGCCGAGAAACTGTGATGAGCATCCTTCATCAGTTGTGTTCACCTGGTTTGATAGCCCTGCACCGCAGATGACTAGTGATGCCGAGGCACCTTTTTTCCTGAAAGAAAAGTTACATGCAACAGTGTAGTCAACAGCAAATGATCAATCAGTCTTATGTAGGCAGAGCCTCGAAGTCTGTAAGAACTAGTGATGGTTTATACCCCAAAAAGGTGAGTGTTTAGCTCAAATGTTCTGTCTAGGATACATTTTGAACTTACTCTTTCTGGTTGTTTAAAAGTGCTATTGTGTTTGTTGGGTTTTTTAAAAATTATTTTTTAATAAACCACTAAGTTCTTAGCATCGTGCAGCATCTACTGTAAAATAGGCATAACTACTTATTTTTATTATATTTAATTTATATTCTATTGAAAGGCTTCACAGTTGTGTTTGATGGGAATTTGTAGAAGCACATGGCTTGTTATCTATGCCACTTTTTTTTTTTCCGTATAACTATTTTTTTGTTTCAGTTACAGTAATCTCAGCTGTTCTGATCTTTCTGTGAACAAGGATTGCAAAACTGGTTGCTCATTAATAGATATCACACAAATAACAAAACAGATTTTAATGTTTTGGACCAAACTGGATGCAAGTTTTGATTCAGACCCATAAGTATCGAGAGATGGAGTGTACACGTGGGTATTGAATAACTGGGGTTCTCACCAGCTCTGTGCTGAAAGTATTCCTAATGACTGCGGGCTTCGTATCTATCCAGTTTCATCCCCAAATAATGAGTTTTGAATTCTAAAGTCTGAGCTGAAAACGTAATGGAAGGCTTATGAGAAGTTTGGTATGTAAAACAGAAATTCTTCTTCACTAATTTTTCTCTGCTGGGGGGTGGGGAAGAGGAAGGAAGAACTAAATCCTGCAAAATGATCATGCAACACTTCAGAAGACAATTGAAATCCTGGCTTCAATAAAACCCTTTAAAAAAAATCACTCTGGCTTCAGGGAATCTCTTCCCATATTTTGTTAGGAAACTGGAAACTTAATGTAGCCTTTAATTGATCCTGGTAACATTCCTCTAAAGAAGTCTGGACAATGCTACACAATTACTTCAAATTTCCTGGCTTGAAGCCAGGTCAGCTCTGAGATCAGTCCAAGCTGCTCAGGAATATCGTCTTGAAAACCTCTGGGTATGGAGAATGCATGTTATAGTGGGTTTTTTTGAGGTGGTGGTATTTTTACCTGTTGAGCAGGCACATCGCCTTCCAGTGCACCTAAGGGAACTGACGAGTGTGATGCATAAAGAACTGGAAATGGTCCAGATTGCCAGCTCCTGAGGTGGAGGGAGGGAGCCTACTGTAGCTTTTGGGTCTTGAAGGCTCTGTAATTGCAGCCTTGGGGCCATCCACCAGCCTGGGCCATCCTCTTGAGCAATACAGCTCCTTTAAATCAGTGGAGTGGTACACAGTTTTATTACTGTTTTAGGATTATTATTATTATTATTCTTTATTTTCCTCTGGTCAGGCCTGTATTGTGTGCAATGCACTTGAGAGAAAACTGCTCAGGAAATGAAGCATGGAAATGTCCTCTTCAAATGCTGTGACAAGCGTGGGGTGAGAAGGGTATTGATGAGCACGGACACATCTGAGCCACCCGCTGCTGCTGCTGTTCAGGAGGGGTGCTGCAGGTCAAGGGTAGCACGTGAGGAGAGGGACCAGTCCCAAGGGCTGTGGCATCTTACCATGGCACTTCTGGTTTCCCTTCAGTGTGGATGGAACACATATTTGTACTGTTCCTGTAAGCATTTGGAGCTCCTCACTGTTTCCCCCAAAACACAAGAAATGTTAAAAGTGATTAGTAAGGGACATATAATGAACCATTGGAAGTCTTCTCTGTGATGTGTTTGATTTCTTCTTTAATCAAAGCTGGATTCATATGTTGGTAATTGCTGTGAAGACCGGATCATATGATCACATCAGCCCCAACTTTTGCTTAAAAATAACAGTGTCTTTCTTGAAAACCATGAAAACATGTTCCTAGGGTGACTTAATCTAGCCCTGCTTTATTCAGGACTAAAGATTTAATGCTTTCAGATTCAAATGCCAACATGAATGCCTTGTCTCTTTCAATAAGCCATGTTTTGCTTTCACTTTTTTCTTTAAAATAGCCTAACTGAAGTTACTTCTTACTGTTCAGTCTACTGTTTATGCAGCTTGGGGTATGTGATCTATGGAGCTGAGCAAATGCAAAGATGACAGCTGACTTTTTAGGCTAATATTTAAACAGGGCAATGAATAATCTGAAAAGTAAGATAAATTTCTTAGACATTCTGCTTTTGGTGTAATTTGAATTTTTGTGGTCTCTTATTGCCAGCCTGAACTGAATCATTTGAAATGTGCCTGATATTTTTCTGGCAGACATGCATCTGAAAATTTTTCATTGTTTTGTTTTTTCTCTTGACAGTTTGTTGCTAGTCAGTATTGGATTTTTACAGAGGAGGAATCTTGCTCCATAACAAGGTAGGGTACCACTTAGTTTAAGTGAAAGCAGCGAAATACTGCTCTTGGGCTAAATCTACTGCATCCGTAGTGAACACACTCCACTCCATATAGTTTTGAGAATGGCCCAGAACACAATAAGCTACAGGTCAATCTGCTGCTTCCTTACACAAAATGCTCTACAGGAAAGCTGAGGACAGCCCACCTGGTGTGTTCAGCCACGTATTGAGCTGCCAAAGAGGCTATTGGCAACATACTGGCTCTCTAAATGTCCTCCAGCACATGGTCCCTTCACAGTTCCAGAAAAAACCTTCTGACCAAGCATTTCATTTTGCTCCCACATTTGTTGCCTGGATGGAAAGTATGCCTGTCCCCAGGTATAGCCCTTGCAGACTACTCAAAAAAAAACAGTGTACAGATAGTTATTGAAAAAAGTTACAGGGAATTCATTCACACACTGAATAAATGCATCAGACAACATTGTAGTTTCTGCCCAATAACAGACACAGCTGTGGCTTTCATTCAGCAGTTTCTGCCAGGCACTGGAGTATACCATAAATTGTTATTCAATAGAGAAGAATTTGGCATATGAATTAAGGTGAGCAATTTTATAGTATTATCCAGAATGGATTTCCTAGTGCATGACGTACTCCCTTAGGAATGTTTCCAAAAAGGCGGCTGAAAATTTTCCCTTAGTAAAATTTATCTGTGGTGGGGTCTGTTCATTTTCAGAGATTTTTATCTTCACAAACAACTTCAAAACCCTATAAAAAATCCAGTTGTTCACATAGATAAGACTCTGGAACAGTCCAAATTGTACTATCAGTTTAATTTGTATTTAGATTGTGCCTTTCCAATGGCTCTGAAAGACGTTACAAATATAAATTAAGTTTCACACTAGGACTGTAGAAACCTCTATTGCAACCTTTTGGGGCTGGCAAAATTAGAGATGCCATGACGTGCGAGCCCTTACTTCCAAGCCAAGATGCCCTGCAACTCAAGCAGTAGAAATTCTGCCCCTTCTAAAACAAAAGTCATTGTTGCTGATTGAAATGAATTGTTTTTTGCAGTATGTTGCTCTGGTGGATGTTTTGTTGAAAAGTTGACGTCATTTGTGGTGCCAGCAAATATAAATCTACTGTAACTGGTTGTGAGCCTTTCCTGTGTTTGTAATTTAACTTGAAGAGATGATGTTTAAGTGATAACTTATGGCTAGTATTCTCCACATTGGTATTCACTTTATCACTAAACCAGTGTCAAGGCACAAGCAATATAATATATATATTATATACTTACATATAATATATATATTACTATACTCCAATATTTTTTTGTAGCACACTTTTTTTTTTAATATAAGGTGTGCAATGCAATACATTACAATGATAAACCATTACTACTGTGGTCTCTTTTGGGAAAATCCATTTGTCAAGCTGTAAAAAGGAGATGCAGAACAAGTTATCTGATAATTAATGGACCGGCTGAGATTAAAAAAAAAAAAAAGAAAAAAGCTATAGAAGCACTGAAGAAAACTGGTTTAATCATATTCCTGCCTTACCTGAAAGTGGAAATATGCAATATTTGGAGGGTCTGTATACAATGCATTAGAGCATCTGTAATTTCATGTGCATATTGGGCCTAAGCCAGGCTTGGTGTTTTCCCAGTGCCTGCTCAACATGGCCTAAGCCGTGTGAAATGCTGTCAGCCAAATGTGAGAACTGGAAAGATAGTGGATGAAAAATATGCTTGAAAGGACTTGGTTGCTGTTTAATTATATCCTATTTGAATTTCTTCTCAGCCTTTCTTCTCCCCCTGTTTCAGTAGCTCCTTCAGGGATACCTTGTGTGGTCCTGTTTATTCCATGTGATTGTTTGGAAAAGGACTTTTACTTGTACCTGACCAGAATCACCAAGCAGAGAGCTGAAAATGTGCCATGTCCCTGCACTGACCAACTATGCAACCGGTCTGGGACACATGCAGGGACTACACCAGTGGAAAAAAAGCCCTGCCACACAAATGTTAATGAAAACCAATTCTTCCGCGTAAATACTGTTACATTGGGTCAGTGGAAAGATCTAGTGAGACTAGTGTCCAGTGTCAGGTGCCGAGGGAAGAATATACTGGTAGGAGACTTAACCAGCAGCACTTTCCTGTATTTTATTTTCATAGCGTTTGGCAATCTGTGGCTGACGTCTTTCTTGAGCTGAAGGCTCTTTTATCGTTGTGTTTAAGCATCTTTTATGGACTTCTCCTCTGCATGTTGGTCTGATTGCTCTTGGGACCCTTTTGCTTTTAGTCCCCATAATACTACGTGGCAAAGAGTTCCACAATTCTGTCATTTGCTATGTGAACAAGGACTTAAGCAGCTTGTGTTAAATCTGTTGCTTGATGGCATCATGTGAAGTTTAACACTTCTCTGTTCACATTCTCCATGCCCTTCAGAAACTGCAGATCCTTCATATCTGTCACTTACTGTCTCTTTTCCAGGCTGAAGAGACCTGGTTTGCTTCATTTTTTTCCCTCTCGGAGAAATTATTCTATACTTCCTCCTACCCTATTCCTTTTTTCTGTACCTTTTCTGTTTTAATATATCTCCTTTCAGTGACCGGCTCTGTCCGCATCAATCAAGCCACAGACCCACCACAAGTTTATACCACTATGAACACATTGATAGCGATTTTTTATATTTCTAATTTCTTTATTCTTTTCCTATAAGTTTGGTAGCTTCCAATAAGTTAATATTCTTAGAAGTCTACTTTTGTTACATTTTCCCAGTTTCTTTCCTAGATATTGAATGATTATTACTGTAGAGCCTGTCATTCTGCCTGTATAGCTAAGGTTATTCTTACTGACATATGTTACTTTATGTTTAATGGTGTGGACTACTATCTGACATCTTATTGTTCAGATGTTCAATTGTTTATTGATGCAGCAATCTTTCTGTAGCTCTGTGCAGTACATCTTAATTTATATGATGCTGAGAAATTTTATATTATGAATAACCTTTACTCACTCTTCAGCCTCTGCTACAGGTCTGTTATGGATAGGTTGAGAAGTAGAGATCAGAGCAGATCCTTCTCCTTTGAGAGCGACTGTTCATTTCAGCTTTTCTTTCTTTAAAAAAAAAAAAAGTTACTAATTGTATATTAACTCCTGAGAGAATCTTTTTCCTTTTTCCATGACAACTTAGCTTCTTTACATGTGTCTCAATCTGTTATATTATGTTTGGATTCCCAAAAAGCCTTTATCAAATGAATCATCCTATTCACATGTTTATTGGTGTCTTCAAAGAACTGTAATGCATCTAGGAGGTATGACAGCCCCCTATAAAAACTACTTGTTTCTTCTCTGAGATATTTATGGGTATATCTACTATTAAAGCTCCAACCAATCTGCCTGACATAGAAACCTAACTAATAGTCTATAGTATCCTATAATTCCTTGCTCCTGACACCTGTTTAATATGTCTTGTCGTCTGTGCAGCCTTCCATTTTGCTGGGCTGGGAGCCCTTCAAAGCCATTGAAGTGATAAATCACATACTTAGGATTTTGTATATTAGTTCCTCTAGGACTGCTGGGTGAATGGCATCTGGTCTTAGAGATTTGCTACTGTTTTATTGACCTACTCTAATCCCCCGCCACTGGCACTTCAGTTGGAGATTTAAAACTTGCTTCACACACAAAACCTCTCTGAGCTTTTCCCTTATAAACACCAACTCAGATAATTCATTTAGCTTTTCTCATACAGCCTTGAAACTCCTTTTACACCTCTGTCATGTATTAGTCACACAAACTCTGACAAAGCTCTTGCTGCTTCTGTGTTTGCAAGACTTCTGTGATTAATTGGGATGCCTGTAGCAAGTTGTTCTCCAAAATGTTTTCTGATTTATTATGTTTTTACATTTAACATATCAACTTTTGTACCATTTTTATTTTCTTCACTTGGACATGACCTCCATTTCTAAATAATGTCTTTCTACTTGTTAAGAGCCTTCTTTAGTCTGACATTTAATAATGCTAGGTTTTTTTGGTCCTGTTTGAAACTTTTAAAGAGGTGGTACACATTTACTCTGAAGCCCTAGTAAAATATTTTTAGATAGTCTCCTAGCTGACTTCAGGTGGTTTACCCTTTTAGCAATTTACCTTGTTTTCCTTTTACTAACCTCTCCCACTTTTATGTAGTTTCTTAAGTGATACCAGAGTAGGTTTTTCCCCCCGTTATTCCTACAAGGATCTTGAATTTGATTATGTTATGATCATTAGCAATCATGGAGGCCCTTTGCAATAAATTTTGAACTGAGTCTTGTGGATTGCTTGGAACTAGGTCAAGAAATGCTTCTCCTTCTGTCAGGTCTCTGACTGGTTGCTCCATGAGGCACTCATTTATACCATGTAAAAAATAAACAAGTCAATTAGCTTTTTGCCTCACAACTCACTGTGTCACTCTTCTGGTTTGCATGGGAGTAACCAAACTCTCCCATGATTATTGCCATGTGTTTGCCCTCACAGCTTTTGTAATCAGCCTTAAAATGTCCCGGGCACCTTTTAATTCAAGGAGATCCTGTGGCTGAGGCATCTGCTTTTTCACTTGCTTATAAACTGATTCCAAATTTACTGTATTTCATTTTTCCATTAGTACGACTGCATTTGTCACATTTAGGTGATTTGTATTCTGATCCCACTGATTTTCCTTCCTTCTGTCAAAATTTGGAGGTGATTTGGAAGTGATTTTAGTCCAGGTCTGGTTGTCTAATTTCATACATTAAGTTTAAATGAGTCTTTATTTACTTAGACTGTTTTTCATGGTTTCCTCCCTAGATTTCATTGCCTTTATCCCATACCTTCTTGTGGTGTGCTTTGACAGAAGGATGTTATAGAGGTCCTGAATTATTATGAGAATTGCATACCTTAGGGAGACCTAGTTAACCAGACAAGGATCTGCAGCTAGCTTGAGAAGGGATGAAGAAGAGAGAGAGGTACTGCTTGGAAGGAAGAAAAGGGGAAGAAATTTAGCAGTTCCCCTCCCACCTTCTCCAGTCATCCATCGAGGATGAGGTGAATTCCCAGGACTTGGAGAGCAGAAGAGGTCTGCAAAAATTACAAGAGAAGAAGGGAGTGGGAATGGTCTGTCTTGAAAAGAATTGCTTACTTAATGGTTTGATGTGGTTTTAATCCCTAAAAGGATAAGGGGCTCCAGGGACTGGTTTGTCTACATGTTTAGGGAGTGAGAAACTCTGCCTTAGTGGGGGATTGCAGCCGTGAGAGAGCACAGCAGCCCAAGAAAACCACTAATAACAACCTATTCCTAAAAACATGTTCGTTTGTTTTTGCTTCTAGGATCAAATGGGGCAATTGTTTCTGACTCAATAAAACTTTTCAGATTTTTTTTGATGGCATGTTTTACCCTTATGAAGTATTTATTCACTGAAATGAGCATGATCCACCAGGGTATGTCGAGTTCCAGTGGGCTCCTGGGCTGCTTCTTGCCAGCTTGTCCTCCTGGCTTCCTAACCAGCCACCTGGCTGATGATAGGAAACCAAAGAGCTCCAGAGAAGTCAGAGCTTCAGTTTCCAGGGGTGAGCAGCGTCAGCATTTTAATGATGAAATTCCTCCCATATACCTGCTTCTCCCTGGTCTGCTGTGGATGATCTTGGTTTTCCCAAGGTGCATTGCTCCTTAACCCATCTCTGGCAGCTCAAGGAAACTTGGATGGCTTCAGAAAACTGACATGGGGCTTCAACATTTCCTTTTCCTGTTCCATTGTCAAGCCAAAGCTCAAGAACATTTTTAAATTTCCTATTGAATAGAAATTTTGGGGTCTGCCACCCCTCATAGCCAGTTCTGCTGAGGATTCAAGAGCGAAACATACTGGCTGGCATATTTGAGGTTGGAAAGGCTTCTAGGAAGTAGGGAGAAACGTTGCATCTGAAATCAACATAGTATAGGCCTACCACCTGCGTATGTGTGCCACTGCTGTTGCTATGGATCATTATGACAGGACACTGATACAGCCTAAGCCGGGAAAGGTTGAGGACTCTGTGTTAGTACTGCTTGTTTCTCACTTTTCATCTGCACTGATAAACTGGAGACAAAGATCTGCCCATCACAGGGGAATATACATCACTAAAAAAAAGAAAAAAAGACAGAGAGGTTTCTTTTCTACTATCTTTTAATCTGCATGAGAAAGTATGGTCACCTGCCTTGAGCAGCCTCCCCCCTGCCCCAGTACGTACACAAGCTGCAGAATCAGAACAGTCACAATAAGAATGTTTTATTCCATGGTCCCACAAGGTTATCCCGTGATTACAAAACATATTAATTGTGTTTGAAAAATTGTTATAAACTGGACTTTTAAAAGCACGGGGGTTTTCATTAAGTTGCCAGACTAGCTTACAGTGTCATTAGAAGTCAATGCTAATATCTGTTCATCACAGTGGATGCAGTAATAATCTTTCCTCTGTTTGCTACTTAGCTGAAATGTGCTGATATAGGAAAAACATTGACACAAAGAAGAAAAGCTCTCTTGAGTATGGAAAACTTTATTCTATTTTCTGTGCTTATTTTCTTTTTTCCTTTTCTTTGGTAGTCAGGTAAATGTGGCATGGGAATGCATATGGAAAAACATCTGTCCTGAAGAGGCACAATCAATTTGAATCAATGTTTTAGTCAGTGCCTGCACAATAATTTGTCTGTGTTAGAAATAACCCCTAAAGTTCTTAGGATCGGAAAAGTTTGGGGAAGAAACTGATGTTTTTTCTTTTACGCAGTTTACAACATTGTATTTATTTGACAACACTATGTAGTTGCTCTTTCTTCAGTTAAATCAGATGCTTTCTCCATCTGTTGTGAATGTGGGCCTTCCATAAATGAAAAAAGAAACGAGAAACTGTATGTGAGTGCATATATATATATCTATAGTGGGGGAAAAAAAAAGCCATCCCTGCCAATTTCTGTAGCTTTAGGAGTAGGCAGAATTCTCGAGACCAAGCTTCAGCTGTGATTTGTAACTGAGCTTGATTGAACATGACTTGATTTTGTGTCTTATCTCCAAAATCTGCCACTCTGACAGGAAGCGTGAATGGACTGAGAAAACTGGTGTTTGCAAAAAGTACATTTAATGCACGCAGGTTTTTTGCCCTTTGATTTTCCTTCTTACTTTTCTCTAATTGTGCAAGTTCGTAATTTCCAATGATAACGATAAACTCATAGAAGGTGTTACGCTGTGGGTAGAATCAAGGTGTATGTGATGGTTTTACAGTGTCTTGGATCTATTTTCCCTTTGATATTAGGTGAGCTCTGAGAAGGTTAACAGAAACTTGAAATAACTGTGTATTTTAAAGATGGTTTTTGTTCTCATGGGGCTTTTCTTGGGCGTGTGTCAGGTGCTTTCAGTACTTTTAAAATAAAACACCTTGGTTTTGAACAGTGGAGAGTTCATTACAGAGATATTAAAAGTGATGTTATGGTCAGGCAGGAACAATTGTAGGTGTTAAAGGTGTTTTTAAAATTATAACCGTAAGATTAGTGATTTCCTGTTAAAAATTTCCATTTATCAAAATATGTTTTTAAAGGAATACTTGAATCTTTTTGTGAGTATAGGCCTCTGTTCTCCCTTCATAAAGGATCATATTTTCTGTTTCAACACCACGCAAAAAGCAGGTTTTACATTTTCATGGTATATGCTACTTCTGGATGTTGGTCTGACATACTCCTCCCTCCCTAATTCTGTTTCTGATAAACTTGTCCTTTAAAATAAGCTCTTCGACTCTCAAAACTATGAAGTGACACTTCTTCTGCAGGTCACTGTGTTCATGGACAGCCGGGCCCCTGGAGTCAGTAGTACAAGCACTGGCAGACCCTAGGAGTCACTCTTCTGAATTGAATGAAGATCTTCCAATTTTCAGTAATAATATTTACTTTTTTTTTTTAAAGCTATTAGGAGGGTTAATATGGGTGAACAGTATGCAGGAATTATTTTTTTAATGAGTATTACCCCTTCTGCTCCCCATTTTTTTTTTCCTTCTGAATGTTTTCAACACTTTTTTTCTTCTTTAAAAATGTGTTTGCTATTATATGTTAATCATGGAAAAATGTACATGAATAATTCTTAGGAGAATACGTAAAACATGAAAACCAAGACATTTTTATTCTGTTGTGAATTGAACGTACACTTTCCTTCTGTGATCATCCTCATTTCACTCATGAAATCAACTATTGGTATGAAGAATTGCTATTACAAATCTGAGTTTAATTTTCTGGGTGCACTCCATTTTCCTGCTGTTTCACTCAAAGTACGTGTATAAAATGAGGTCAGGAATTATAGGAATGCCACTGAGGAGAACAAGTTGGATTAATATTTAAATCTGTTATTGAAAACTTTGGGTTACTTCAAGTGGTGAGTGATGGTGTGTAGGGTAAGATGACTATTGACATCTTTCTCTGGTCACGCTCCCTTCCTGCCCTTTATTTGTTTTTCTGGTTGAGAAGAGAAATAATGAATTTCAGAGGAGAAATCAGTCTGCTTGGGTCTAAAAGACTACCGTAATGCTATGAAGAATGGCAGTAACAGACTGGACCTAAGGTCCATCTTGCCCAATGTTTCTCTATCAGTGATGATAAGCAGGCATACTAGGATGAGTAGGTGCTGGGCAAATATCTTTTTGATATTACCTCCCTCCTCCCAAATACAATCCCAGCCTCGATTTTCAGCTCAGGGACCTACTGATCCTGTCATGGTTTGTCTGTTCAGTAGCTCTGTATGGATCTTTTTAGCACCTTCTTCCCATCTACTTGTGCAAACTTCTTGCATTCGCAATGTTCTTCAACAAGGACAACCTTACCATGGTTGTGTGAAAAGTCATCTCCTTCTGTCTATTTTGAACTTGGTTTCTACTAGCTTCATCTGAGTGCACGTGTTGCTTGTGGCTGTGGAGAGAGTGGCCCGTTGATGTCCCTCCACCCTCTCCATGCTGTTTGTGACTTTGTAGACCTTGGCTACAGGCGCTCTAAGTTCTCCCTTTTCCAGAGTGAAAAGTCTCAGGCTCCTCGCTTGTTCATCGTAGGGAAGCCCTTCCACACCTCTTGTCAGCCTCCCTGCACCTCTCTGAACCTTTTGCAATTGAAATGCTGTTCCCCTCCTCTCCAAAAGGACTGCACACAATTTGAAAGGTAAGTGTGAACCAAGGGTTGATGCAACAGCACCGAAATGATTTTGCTTTGTTCTCTCTTCCTTTTCTGATTATTCCTGACACTTTCACTTTGCTTTTATGGAACCATCTATCATAACACTAAGGTCTTGCTCCAGAATGCTGTTATTTCACAAACCACTGCTGTCTATGCAGATCTAGGATTGTCTTTCCCCACATGCATCACTTCACAGTTACACACAATGAATTTCAGCTGCTGTTTTATTGCCCAGCCACTCAGTCTCTTCGGACCCTTCTGTAATTCTTCACAGTCTGCTCACGTCCCTATTCTTCTGCATAACTTAGTGTCATCAGCAGTCTTTACCTCATGCCTCATCCCTTTTTCTAACAATGTCTGCATGTATTAAATAGCTCATTTCTCAGCACCAGTGCCAGTAAAACTGAACTGTTGACCTCCCTCTGTTGTGAGAACTGACCACTTAGTCATACCCCATTTCCTATCTTTTAATTAATTTATTCATGCAAGGACTCTTCTTATCCTATAGTCACTTAGCTTCCTCTGTCACCCCTAGCTAAGAGACCACAGAAATCTTGGTCTGTAGCTTCCCCTCCGTGAACCTAAATGTTACCTCCAGAGTGTCCATCTGTCGCCAGTGTCACTGATGCCCACGCAGATTACCACCACACGCTCTTTCCCCAGGCTTCCTCAGACCCTGCCCAGGTTTCCGGTGAAATCCACCACCTTTCTTCTTGTAAAGCAAGCTCCCCTGTGGTCCTCTCCAGGGTCACACACTCCGTTGTTTATTTGCCTGATGATTGAATCTTCCACTGCTACAACCTGCTTCTTCCTATCTGGTCTTTGATCTTCCCCTCACTTTAACTTCCTTTGAAGAAATCTGTCCTTGGATGTAAGAATGTAGCTTCCAGGAATTTTCTGTTTGGTGAAGCTTTGTTTTGAAGCGGGAGAGGAAGGCCTCTTCTGTCGCTTCCTCTGGAGACCCTTCCCAAGAGCCAGGTGCTGCTCTGGAGCACGCATCGAGCTCTTGCTGCGAGGGCTGGCAGCGTGCAAACTGAGATACGCTGCTTTGCAGGCATATGCTGACAAGAGGGATTAAGACCTACATAGAATATTTTTATAAAACCATAAGATAAAAGGATAAACTAATCTCCAGACTTGAGTATTTCATGCTTCCACATGGTTCTTCTAGACTATAAGGAAAATCTTCCCATACTTTGTACAGGAGACTTTCAAAGGTTGTGGTACTCCACTTATACCCCTAGCCTGCTAATTTTCACCCAGCAACAATTCCAGTCTGCACACTCCAATGTGCATGGCCTTTGTAACACAAAGGACTGTGATATATCTTGTCATGTCAGAAGAAACCTACTTGCTTCCAGGTACAAAAAGAAAAAGCAACTTAAGAACTGGATCTTTTCTTTCCTTCCGTTTTTGCACTAAATTTCCAAGGAGAAGCTGGTGGTGTTGCTTCATCGGGGTTGTCTGAAAAATGTGTTACAAATAATCTTGTTGTGTCTCAGCTGAGTTATATAGATTTTTTTTTTTTTTTTTTAGAACAGTGAAGAACAAATTGGCTATTAAAATAGTACCTGGAAAAACTTAATTTTCTTTTTTTCTAGAGAAAATCCATCACTTTTATGTTTGTGTGTCAGATCGATATAAATTACTGAGCAAACATATGAAAGAGATGCCAGCGAATAGCTGGTGGCTGTACACTATCTGGTCTGAACTGCTGCTGATATGCAGCAGTGGTGATTTACAGCTTAGATTGGATCTCTGGTGTAATCTCTCTATGAAATGAAAACTAGAATTCAAGTAAAAAAATTGAAGAAATGTCTTTAATATGTTGATTAAATTATTCAGCAGGTGAGTGTTAGATTTGCAATGAAATATCTTTGAAATTATAAATCTGTGAATGCTCTCTGATGCCCTGTGGGAGAGTTGGGGAAGAAGAAGGAGGGCAGCCAGGCAGTTTGAAATGAAGCACGCATGCATGCTTCATTGTCAGCAAAGATACTCGGAGAGTTAAATATCTGAGGTGGAGTTCAACCATTGTTGACTTAACAGGAAGCAACTGTGCTTCTTATGAAGGCTGGAATAAAATCTAAACCATACCCAGACGCAGCTCTGAGCGCTGAGGGGATGGCCTCCAAGACCTTTTTCCCTAGCGTGCTGATGAGTGGCTGTGACTGTCAATGCCCTTCATGGTTTGGAGAGCAACTATCAGTAGCTGCCTACTCTTTTTGGAGCACACTGTAGGCTTTTGGAGCCCTAGGGTCCTGTAGCCTGGCAAATTTATGGTTTTCTGTGGGTTTTGGTTTTGTTTGTTTGTTTGTTTGTTTTTTTGTTTTTGTTTTGGGCTGGCTTTGAAAGACAGTCTCTTTGTGCAGGGTCTGGTTGAAGACCCTAACCTACTCAGCTGTGCTGTGGATTATACAGGTGAGAAGAAGCAGGGAAGGGCTTGAGATTTTTCCCTTCTAAGAAAAGAGGAAAACCAAAACAAAACAAAAAGCGAGGGGAAGAAGCTGCTGGCTGGGTGCCACCCTGAATGGCCTCGTTGTTCTTCAGCTGTCTGGACCTAATTAAAAGACTCCATTTCTACAGGCGATGGTGAAATCTAATGGCAGCAAACAGAAGATCGCTAACACATGGGGCAGGCCTGTGATGTGGCTTTCTGGAATGAGAGATTGTGGTTGCAGGAGGAGGAGAGAAAGGATGAGGAGGAGTATGGGGAGCGGAGGGAAGGAGGTCCCTCTGCAGAGACAGAAGTGGCAGACACAGGAAGGAGTTTTGTTTCCTCCCAGGAACGCTGGGAAGAACAGGGGAGAGTTTGATTTCAAAGTCCAACAATGCAGCCATGGCATTGCAGGAATGAGCGTATGGTTTGAACAATTCTTTCGAGGTTCCTGGCAGGGGGAATATAACTCATCTCAGCTGGCTGTTTTAGGAGATCAAATGACACAAAAATTTTCACTCAAAGCCTAGGGTATCCTTCTGGCAGCCAGAGACCATGCACATCTTCACAGATTCGTTATTTGCTCTAATGTGGACCAAGAGCTGCGTGCTGTGTAGAAAACTGCTTGCTTACAAAACAATCTTATTATTGCCAGATGTTGGCTCCCTGCCTGCTTTTACATAATTCAGGCTTTTCTTTGCTCAAGATGTTACAATTTAAAGGTGCTTTAGAAGTTTTATTTTAAAAGCCTTGATAATACTTTTTTCCTTATTCTTTCCCCCCCTTGCTCAGAGTGGCTCTTGGGCCAGCACATGCTGCAATCTGGTGTATGTGGTATACGTTAACGTGTACAACCAAGAACAGCAAAACTCCTTCTTAGCTCTACCTCTGGGTTGATTCAAACAAGAATAAAAATATCCGTAAGGCCATGCTGTCTGCATCCTGGTGACTCACACATACCAAATACAATATGCATTTTTTTTTTTCAAATGCTGTCCTACATAGTGAATATAGCTTTTCCTTTTTTTAATTTTTTTTTTCATATTTTTTTTTAAATTTGAAACTTTAGGTAATGGATTATTATAAGTGTCCAAAGACTGATAACAAAGGCTTAAGCCAGGCAAGTGATACATCTCTCTAAGCAAACTTCTCCATGTGGCTACTGGTGCTTTGCTTGTAGACTTCCTCTTCATCCACATATCAAATAACTGTCAAAGAAGTGTCATAATAAGCCTGTGACATATTCCTTACTGAATCTGCAGTGGGTTACCCAGAGCACCAATGAGTAAAAATTATTTTTGCAAGATTATCCTAGCAGGTTACCAGCAGAGTTAGAAACGGGGTGCTTCAGTTCTGCCTCTGAGCTTTTTGCTTTTACTTGCTTCAGAGACAGGAGTTGCATGGCTTTGCCTAATTGCAGTCTGGCAACCTAAAATGTGCGGATCTAGGTGAGGCTGATTCTCAAGGCTCCTTTTATTGCCAGTGAAGAGAGAAGGACAACTTCAAGTGCCAGCTCATCACATTTGAAGGGAGGCAGGCCAAATGGGAAAACCTTCTCCGGAGGTCTCTGTATGGTGTTATAGGAGGAACCAAGGCAGCTCACTTACAGCTGAGCTTCTCTGCAGCTCATGCCATGCACGTGCTTGACACGGTTGTTTGCGTCTAGCTAATGACTTCAGTTGCCCATTTACCTGGAGAACAGACCACAGCCCATAATTTCTTTTATTATGTAGAGTATACTTGTTGTACTTCCTATTCCATAGCCAGGAAATTCAACAGTGCTTAGAAAATTGTAGCGACTTAAAGGAAATAATGCAAAACCCAACACTTTACATCTGAGATTCTCCTCTAGTTCTACACCAACATCAGGATAATACAAGTTTGAAAAGGGTAACTGTAAGCCCATTATTTCACTCTGTCTTTGGAGAAGCAATATTGCAAATCACAGGATAACCCTACCAGAAGTGCAGTCACATGGGCTGGTGATGAAATATTCTCCCCCCACTACCCTTCATATTTAGGGTTTTGAATGAACCATTCTCACTGGGAAATCAGTTCCAGTGTATTTTACCATGCAAGTTCACAATTTTCCAGTGTCATCTAAAACACTTAAAAAAACCCCCAACAACACCCCCCTCCCCCGGCTTAGAATAAACAGCATTGTAAGTAGTAGAATAAACATATGATGGCAATAGTTGTAGGAAAAAATAAGTGATAATAAGAAGTTATTGTTATTTGGGGACTGAGAGCTAGATTGTATTTTACCTATTTATTTACTGTATTTTTTTTTCTTTGATTTTACTCAATGGATAGGATTTATTTCACAAAACACTGGCCTGAAAACATCATAGTGATTAGAGCAATATGAGTGATATGAGTGTCTTCGACAAATAGAATAAAACTTTCTCCCTTTTGGTGGACGAGTAGCTGAAATGTATAGAAAAATGTGCTATTTTTTTCTTTTTTTTCCTCTTTTTTTTTTTTTTTGAGGTGGTTGTGAGTTAAGAGAATCTGTTTACCCAAAATGGGACTTTTGTTCTGCGCTGTCTTATTGCTGTCACCATTATTAGGGTCTCTGAAGGCCACAGGTTGTGGCTAACAGTAAGGACTACACAGTTAATTCACTTCTGAGCATTTCTCTTTCTTGTATGTGAAAGCATAACTTTTATCTCTGTTGGAGTCTCATCTCTAACATAAGAGTTTAAAATGTTTCTTCTGCTTCTGAGCCTGAATTCCTTGGCCAATATTAATTATGCGCTGTGCTGGGACTTGTATGATCAGATGTTGCCCATTATTTGCCGGTTGGGGTAAAGACTCACTGAGTTATGCTTCCTGGAGGAGCTAGTTGGTAATAAGATCTGGTTGAAATTAGGCATTTTTATCTTCTTAGATACATCAATATTTGGAAATCCATTTTGGTTTGACTTAAAACGAAAACACATTGTTTTAAGATTTCATGCAAAACAAATTGCTTCAGAAAATTACGATGTATAACTAAGAGATCATTTGTTTTGAAAAGCAGGCGTTTCAAAACAGATTAAACATAGAGTGTTTTGAGAGTTTCTTTTGATATTTTTTCCATAATAAAAGGAAGATTTGTCCGAGATGTCATGACATAGTGTATGAATAATATAAAAAAACCCTCTCAAAACAAAATTCCCTTAAAATTAGAAAATTTTCTGAAATAAAAATGTCATGATGTTTCTCTTTTAAAAGTGTTCTCACTGGAATCAATGCATTTTTCAAAATGCCTCACTTCAAAAGCAAACATTTTGAAAACATTTGCGTGAATGCAGTTGGCAAGAGCTTGTTTTCTGGGACAGATACTGCTCAGAAATAGAAGAGGCAAACACAGCCTTGTTGACCAACTGCTCTCTGCTACTGAAGAACTGTTGAATGAAACACTTTATTTTCTTTTTTCTTTCCATAAACTTTGTTGTTTTTCAACAGAGAAGTAAAGACATGCTGCAGCAGGCACTCATTTGGCTGTTGCACTGAAAACATAAGAAAAGCAGAATGAAGTCTGCCAGTCTTTTTTTCCCCCTGGGCTCTCTGTTCCCCAAATCTAGCTGTGCATGCTGCTTGCGTGCGGGTGTGCATGTGCCCACACGCAAATGGAGGGAATTGCAGCTCCATCACATTATCTGCAGCGTGCGTTTCCCACCAGGTGGTGCTAATGGAAGAATCTCAGCCATGCTGGTAAGTCCATGTGTACATATATAATTGAGAAAAGGGACACAGAATACCGTTTAAGATGGGCTGGGGACTATCTAGCTTTGAGCTTTAAATATGTCACTTCTAGCCCGTGATATTAAAATTCAGTCCATGTATTGCTACAGGAGGACATATATGCAATGTTCTCACATAAATGATGGGCATCAGTTATTCTCTGATGAAGAAACTGTTCAGAAAAAACAGCCCTTATTTTAAGAATATCTTCTTTTTTTCATCCACTTTCAAGATTGTTTAATAGTTCATGACATTGTTTTCCAGAAGTATAGAGTAGCAGATTGAAGGAGGAGGGAAGGGAACAAACAGTTTGGGGTTTTATTATTGAGCACCCATTTGACTTGAGTAGAACCTTTAGTTTTACTGCATCCCCGGTCATAACATGCATGTAATAATGACTAGCAATTTCTAGTGTATTTGTAAGATCACGCTAATACTGTTAGGATTATCTGATAAAAGGATCTTTAGAAATGCAAAGTGTCATCATACAGAAAAACAATCAGTTAAAATTGCATAACCTTGCTTTATTTTATCATTAGGTTAAAATAATACACTGCAACATAATCTTCTGTTCAAAGGATCATTGTAAACAACATTTCTAAAAAAGCCTTTAGGTTTGGAGTTTTCCAAAATGATCAGCGCTCTCCTGCTGCTGGAGCCAAAGGTGAATCTCTCATGAGTCAGGCAAACGCAGAGTGATTTTTCAACATCCCACTCCAAATACTTGCTCGATCACTTCCCAAATCACAACAGAGCTGAAAAAAAAGTAATCACAGAATTTGTTGAGGAGAAAGGCTTAACCAGCTTTCACACCCTAAAATCTACTAATTAGAGTGTTTTTGGTTCCTGAAGATGAGAACAGAAGATAGGAATGATGTTACTGTCAGCTATTTTTAGCGTAAGTTGGTCCCTATGATATAGGGCAAAAGCATTGCAAGCTCTGTCAACACAATCTTTTTACAAGAAAGAAGTGGGATTTCTTCTTTGGTGCCCCTGAGTAGCAAACTGCCTGTGTGACATGCAAATAATGTGATGGATTTGAAAGGAGAGCGTATAATTACACTGGGCATGGCTGGGCCAATTCCTTCCGAATCAGGAAACTGTGCGGCTGGGTGCAGGATCAAGGATCACTGGATAACGCAGGCGCTCTCAGAGCACTCTTCCTAGATAGCTATTTCTTTACTGTTTGTAGGTTGACAAAGGAGCAAAAGCCCCTCAGCTGACAGGTAAACTGAGCAATGATGAATCTTAGTAGCAGTGAATCTCCCATGCCCTACCTTTTTCTACTGTCTTTGGAGATGGCAATCTCCTTTTACAAGTACAGTTTTCTCCTAAAACAGACAGATCTCCTGTGAATCTTGGAAAAAATGATAGGGATCTTGGTGCAGGGTATAAAGAGGTATCACAGCTTCAGAGATTACAAATGAGAAACTGGTAATAGGATGGGTCTGCCTAAAAGCAAATGTTTACCTTTTGGACATCTACAACAGAAACTAGTCATCCATGCTCCTTTAGAGTCACTTCTGGAAATAGGCACTTTCTAGAGCACAGCCCACATTTTTTTTAGATGTTCCTCTTAGGGGAGATGACTCATAAGTAAACTGCCTACACAGAGGCTGATGAATCCCACCCTTTCCACTGCTGACTCCAACACATATTCCAAACACACAGATAAAATTCATGCATGCTGCCTCCCTCTTGGCAATGTGCAAGCTCTCCCTTGCAGAGCTGCTTGCAGAGAGGAATTGGGGGTGCAGCCTCTTGGTTTGTTCTCCAGCCACTTGCTGTTGGATGTCCCTCTCTCTCTTCCATACCCTGATACCTCAGGGATTCCCAGACCATCCAGAAAATAGGTGGGATGGACAGAAAACATATCAGCCGATGAAGACAGTTTAATGTGAGCGGAAGGAAAGGTTGCCTGAGGCTGAGTGACCCTGCCCACCAAAGTATGTCTTAGCTGCTGATGCTGTTCAGAGCTGGTCCACTTCAGTGCAACTCTGGGGCAGCCTGGCAGGGCTGTTTGCCCCATTCACGATCTGACATAATCAGGCTTCCTGAAGGATTCATCGCCCCCAGTGAAAACATAAATATGTAAGCAGAAGCTATCAGCGCCTGTGTGGGGGGTCCCAAAGTAATAAGGAATCATGCTGGTCAAGATGGTATAACCCTGAATCTGATAACTGCAGTGGGAATGTGTTCAGTTTCTTTGGATAAGATTGGACTATTTTCTTCATTAAAAATAATGATACAGTGGTTCATTCCTTTTGTTTTCAAACTAAGCAGTAATTTTTGTCTAAATAGATGTGTGTGTGTGAGAGATGTTATCCTTGTTCGACATTTAAGAGAAGTCTGACTTGAAGCAGATATATAGACAACCCCCTGGATTACTGTCTTCACTACTAGAACCAGGCTCTGGTGTTGTTAATTGGTGTAGCAAACTGACTGAAGCTGAGGCAGAAGAGAAGAACAAAAAAATGGCAACTCCAGAGTCTTTGAGTAACACCCAGAAGAGTGATTTGTCCTCTCTTTCTCTCAGTAGGATTTGGCTTTTTAAGAGGGATTGCACTGAA
>NW_008824283.1:9393283-9423232 GCF_000699105.1 Pygoscelis adeliae | reverse complement strand
AGGAGCAAATTATTTAATCAGGGAGGCTGCTGGTGAACCGTGACTGAAATGATCCATAAAAAGAGTTCTCAAATTTAAGGGCTGAAGGATCTTTTTTAATTGTGTATCAAGGCATTCTCCATAAGAGAAGCACTAAATAAAATCTTGCATCAAGATCAATAATTTCAGTTTGATCTTTTCTTCGCCTTCCCAGGAGACTTTCAGTCTCCTGTGACTTTCTGGGATGGCGTGCCCAGACCTCATCCAGACAAGGAGTCAGGACTCAACAAGGGTGCACACTAGGATCTGAGAGTGGGAAGTACTCTTGTATCCCACAGTCTAGACGTAGCTTCAGGGAAAATTTCCTTTCCCCTTGTTTTTGTATTTTGTTTGTTTGTTTGTTCCCCCCCTCCTCCCCTTCTTTCTCCTTTTTATGTCTTGTGAACTCTGAATTGAATTGCTGCAACTTACTTATGTGAGCACTTCTGCTTGGTATAAGTGACCAGTGGGGGGAATGTGGTGTGTTGATCGCACAATGATCTTTGAAAGAGAAAACACTTACCTTAGAAACCATTCTAATTTCACACTAATTGTATGCAAGTGCAATTTTGCCGGTGCCAGTGGAGCTGCAAGAACAGGCTTCCTCTTGCCAGTGAAAACCCTTAATAAGAAGGCAGCATTAGATGGGGATGTTTTCAGTTAGGGTGGCATGGAGAAAACTAACAGAAGGCAACAGCTGACCAACTAGATTGCTGAGTTTCTCAGCTGCTCTGCGATGGACGCAGTAAAAAATGAAGTTAGAGAAAAAAAGTTATCTTGAATTTATTGCAGGAGAGTTAATTGCACTTAGGATGCATAAGTGCAAAAAATACTCTGGGAAACACAGCTGGGGCTGGCAAGCTTTTAGATTCAGATCAAACCATGAGGTCTGGAGGTGTTTCTCTCATAGCTGTGTCTGGGAGAGGTTTCCTTGTGTTCAGGGATCCATTCTCTTTGAAACCAAGACCTTCTCATTCATTTTACTGCACCAGTATTGAACTGAAAGCTCCTATGATTTGCTAATGCCCAAGTTACTAAAACACTGGCAGCTTTATTTCCCAATGCATGCTTAGTGTGGGCAGATAAAGCTAAGCCAGGGCAAGCAGCAAAACTGAGGAGGATTCTTCATTTACATTTTATTTCCTTACTACAATCTGAAGAATAATATAGATCATGCTGCTTTTGTGTGACAAAGAGAAAACAGTGCAAGGACCTGGCAGCTGAAGTTTTGAAATAGCCATTTAAAAACAAAAAAAGAGCAACCCCACAACCCAATTTTTGCTGGATACCATCCACAGCCCTCCGATCAACCTTATATGTTGTGGGCTATGCATCATACATGGTAAAAATATCTAGCTGTGCTTTCCTCACTTGTGTTCCCAGACAGCTGGAGGCTGGATAATAGTATGCCATTAAATACAATAATAACTCCCAGCAGTGCCAACATAGAGCCATGTGTTCTAAAGAAGAAAAATTAGAGTGCTTAAATGTTTTAAAACATTTATCTTTTGGACAGAGAAAAAAATGATCCCTTTTAAGTAGCACTGACTGTCGTGTTCTCTAACCAGAATAAACAGCCAGGATTTTCTGGCACAGGAGGCTGAAAGTAAATTTGATCTTTGGTGTAATAAAGTTAACAAGTTAAAAGCTTATTCTGCTATTATTTCTAATAGATTAACGGCATCTTGAGCTATAGATGGCAAAGTGTGATTAAATGAACAAAACCCCCAGTTGATACAAACTCATGGATAGAAATGATGACAGAGCTCCTAGATCTAGGGTAGAGTTTCTTCTTCAAAATCTGATCTTCCACCTTTTACTTATTATTTTTTCATTGAAACATATTTACGCCATGTAAGCAAGGGCGAATTTATCTGTTATGCATGCAATGGCTGAGGAGAATCAGCCAGTGTCATTGCAGAATGCTTTCCTAAACATCTCACAGCTATGTCAAAGCATATTTAACAGTCTAAACAACCACATGCTTTAAAAAAGCACTTTGGAAAACTGCCACATTCCCCATGGATTTTTGTTCTATCAGAAAGACAGCCAGATTCAATTATAAGCACTTAGATTTTTACTAATTCCAGAAAAACTGAAATTGGTATAAATGCTGTGTTCTTTGAGGACAAAAAATTACTTGAGCTTGACTATTTTTTACTTAAACTTAAAACCTAGATAAAAGCAAAAGCTTTCAGAACTGTAGAGTGTTTTGACAACAAAAAGCGTTTCTTATAATTAAGATTGCTATATACAAAGCAACTTTTCACAATTTTCTGTTTTTTTTCCCTAGCAAATCCCCACCCCGCAAAAGTTAATCCAGTTTGAAAACATAAGAAATAACTTTTTCCTTTGTTGAACCACCCCCTTCCCCCCAACTAATCAGTTTGACCCGCTTTCATTGGAATATGTAAAGCATAAGTCAACAGTGGGGAAATAATAATTAAATCCTCATTTTATCACAAACTTTTGGGCTTGGATAACAGGCGTTTCCCGTCTGCTACTGCAGAGAGGGGCCAGAAGCGGGGAAGGCAACTGAAAGAATGTGTTGCACAAGGGTCTGCTTTCCCAGTCACTTGACCCGTGCCCGGCTGCAGGGTTGAAGGGATCACAGACCCAGTCAAAACGGTAAAAGAGTGGTCTTCACAACTGTAACCATTATGGAGTAGTTTGTGTTTCCTCAGAGATGCAGCCTGGGGTACTGCAGTGGCACATGGACAGGTGGGATGTAAGGCTTTCCTCTGTATGTCCTGCCCTAGTTTCCCTCCTAGGAAACTTGGGCATGGGTAGGAGCTGCTTTGTCCTGGCCGACTCCCAGCCGGGATAGCTGGGGGACTAGTACACAGGATGCACCCTAAACAAGAAGTCCTGGTTTGGTCAAAAGACCTACCAAAAGTACCTAAAGATACTTGCCACTTGCAGCCTGGCTTTGTAGGGAGCAGCAATATGGCCTTGGGGTAGACGCTGGGGGAAGCGCCCTGATCACTGTGGTGAAGGCTCGGTGCTAGTGTTACCTTGCTCGCTTCCCAAATTCATGGTTACACCACGGCTCTGCGGGCTCCTTCAGAAAGCCCTGTCCACAGGGAACGCGCCTGTGTGTTTACTGAGAGGCACTTGGTTTTTTTTAGGGTATGAGGGGAATTACCCCTCTGGTTTCTCAGCCTTTGGAGCTACCAGTCAGTCTTACACTTGGAATTGCATGTGCTCTCTCGCTGAGTGTGAAAAATGTGCTTTGACCTAGAAAGACCTTCTCGTGCCCGCAGCCTTGATTGTATCTTCAGCAGTTGGTACAAGAATCTGGGCTAGAGTATCATGAGGTGCAAATGATGGGATTTGTGAGTGGGCATTAGAAGTGCTGTGTTTGTTATTTATGAGTTAATAACACTATTCTTATAAATGACATATGGATGACTGGTTGCTTAGCAGAAACATGGCCCAAAAGCCAGACCTGCAAATGAGATAAAGTTACAAAGAGTAGTTGTATTTCTGTGGCTAAAGGAATGTGCTTTTCAGTGAACTCAGTTGCAAAGTACCTCTACACACAGTATATTTCCGCATTTTGTGAAAGATTAAAATTCCCCGGTGGTCCAGTTTCTCCCTGCATAGAACAAACACACTCATTGTGTGGCCCACACATATGCCCAAATTTACCTGAATATAAATCGAAACCTACATTTTTGTTTGTTTTTTGCATGCAACTAGTATTCTCCTGTCAGTTATCTGAGTCAATATTTTTCAGTTTCATTTTCTATGTAAGAATTTTATATCATGCAATGTAGTATTTGTTCTCCAGAAGGCTGAGCCAAAAGTCTTAGTGAAGTAAAGAAATAGTCCAGAGAAAAACCTCAATGAAAACAAATTCTCTCATTATTTTATTCTTTCTGCTCTCGTTTATCATTTGTAGAGGTAGGTTCATCAGCAGATTTCTAGAAATCTGCCTTCTTAAAAGCTGTATTGTTCTGTTCATGCCCTTGTAATGCTTTACAGAAGCATTTTAGTATGAATGAACCGGCAAACATACAAACATTTTTTTCTTTCTCTCTTTCAGTTTCTTAGAAGCAATTTTCAGACCAACATATTTTTTAGAAAATATGCAAGATATGAATCTGAATCACTTGAGACAACTCTGAGATGCTCATAGGCAAACATTACAATATGCATATGTGGTATAAACTTTCATCACTGCTGCTGAATATACCCAGGTAAAATCAGTATGTTGACTTGTGGTTAGTGATAAACTGATGGTTGCCCTCTCGAATTTTGGTATACTGGTATTTTCATTAGTAGATGGTTTTATTTAAATAGCATTATCAATGGATTGGGTATGAATAATGTAGATGTATTATTATGGGCAGGATTTAGAAACTTGCAACCATGGCTTAGACAAATCACCCAAAAATTGCATAGGACTTTTGCTGTTTCTTCAAGCACCAGCTTTAAAGCTGGATATTATTTATAACAAGGCAAGATTTCTCTCGATGAAAGAAAATGTGATTTTCCAGCTGGGACTGAATATGTTTCCTAATGTGCTGGTTTTGGCTGGGGTAGAGTTAATTTTCTTCATAGTAGCTAACATGGGATTAAGTTTTGGATTTGTGCTGGAAACAGTGTTGATAACACTGTTTGATGTTTTCGTTATTGCTGAGCAGTGCTTACACAGAGTCAAGGCCTTTTCTGCTTCTCACACCACCCCGCCAGCGAGTAGGCTGGGGGTGCACAAGGAGTTGGGAGGGGACACAGCCGGGGCAGCTGCCCCCAAATGCCCAAAGGGATATTCCACACCATATGACGTCATGCTCAGCACATAAAGCTGGGGGAAGAAGAAGGAAGGGGGGGACGTTCAGAGTGATGGCGTTTGTCTTCCCAAGTAACCATTACACGTGATGGAGCCCGGCTTTCCTGGAGATGGCTGAACACCTGCCTGCCCATGGGAAGCAGTGAATGAATTCCTTGTTTTGCTTTGCTTGCGTGCGCGGCTTTTGCTTTACCTATTAAACTGTCTTTATCTCAACCCACAAGTTTTCTCACTTTTACCCTCCCGATTCTCTCCCCCACCCCACTGAGGCGGGGGGGAGTGAGCGAGTGGCTGTGGGGTGCTTAGTTGCTGGCTGGGGTTAAACCATGACAGCTAACTACTGCATGCCTTCTCCTGGTGAGACAGGCCCAGTTCCAGTACTATTTCTGTAGACAATAGTCCTATTGCATCTGCCTGTAGGGGCTAAACCTTTCACAGACAAAAATGCCATTCAAACAAATGTTTTTTTGTTTATGGAAATTCAGTCACTTGTGTGCGCAATTGTTAGTTCTAGCTATGTATGCAGAGACAAAAATTTGTACATGAGAAAATGCCAGAGTTTAAAAATCACCCTTGTATTGCAAGGAAATAAGACATACGGGGGGGGGGGGGGAGGGGAGGGGAGGGGGAGAGAGAGTGTAAGGCACTCCTCTCTCTCTCTTTCTTCCTCCCTGCAAATTTTGGGTCCATTGGCCAATTTCAAAACAGTTACGAAACAGGTCAAAGTGATTGATTTTCAAGTCTGCACCTATGGGTGTCTGGCTAAGGACATCCTGCTGTGATCCTCACTGAGGAAAGAGGCATCAGCACAACCTTATTCCCCCTTTCAAGGTATATCAGTTCAGGGGAATATCTCCTCAGGAGAGAGACTGAAAGAACAGCTCAGTCGGAGGGAAAACTTTGACCTTCGCTTTGTAAATGTCAGAAAAGTCACTTGGAGATCCCAAACTAGAGGGAAAAACATCTTTTTTGTTCTAGAATTTGTGATATTGCCCATTACTGTGTTGCTCAGCCTGCTGGGCTATTTAGGAATAAAGAAACCCTGGGAGGATGGGATGCACAGAGAAGCAGTTGCCCTTCAGCCAAGATGTGGGATCCCTGGTCAGAGCAGGAATACTGATGGTTCTTTCCCACTGTGACCACAGTTGTCTAAGGTGTCAACATACACAAATGAAAGGAGAGCTGCAATTCCCTGTATAAAACGAATTATCCCAAATATACATATGATTTTCGCTGGAAGTGGTTGTGCTCTAAGGGAATATAACAATTGATTTTTGACAGACTAGAAGTCCTTTTGAGGTAAGAATTTCTCATCAGAATTGAAACCCCAAAACATTAAGGACCATATCTCCAGTTGGCACCTGCTTTTCTTTGCGGTCAAGTTCTCCAGTTCTTTCTGTCTTTCTTGTCCCCCAGTGCAGGACCCCAAGCAGGGGAACTGGACTTGCCGATGGTGCCTGAACTGCAACCCCCATTTACATATTCACTTGTTTTTTCTTTTAGGGACACCTATAAGCACCCCTTCATTTGTCATGAGAACATTAAAGCAGGTATGTCTCAGTCCTGTTTTTTACAGAGCTACCTCTGAGTCACCATTGGAAAGAACTGTGACAATGGTTAATTTCAGGCATTGACACTACTGTGCCTTTGTACAGCTAGTACCTGTTTTCCTCACCCTGTCCCTCTGAACCTCTCAGTTGATCGGCAGTGCCATCCAGTGATATGGGAGTGCTGCACCCAGCCGAGGCTGCTTTGTGTAAGACTTGCCCCGGTAAAAGTCACTGAAATTACAGTGTGTAGACAGCCATCCAGACCCCAGGGAGAGCAAAACTTGCACTTTTTAACATGGGATATTGCTGCTGACCTCTAAGTCTAGGCCACATACTTCTTCTGTCTCCCATGGGAAGTGGTTGTGTGGCCACAGCTACAGAAGATAAGCCCTTTCCACTTCACGAGGTCCCCAGAACTGCCGTGGCCCACAGCCAACCCTCCGAGGTGCTTCCAGCTCCATTCATCACTGCAGGGGCACTCGCTGTTTTAGTAATAGGGACTAACAGGAAGTAGCACATCAGACTTTTACTGTTCCTTTGCTGTCATTTTTGAACTGCGGCCAAGGACGGTCGAGGTGAGGTCATAGCAACAGGCTCCTCTGATGGGAAGTTTTTGGAGAGACAACGTGGAGAATAAGCAAATATCAGTCTAAACTGTGCCAACCATTAGCCAGTGACTGGAGGGGCTGAAAGATCCTAAAGGCTTTTGGAACCACATTGTGAGGAAAATAATGACTGTGCTATGAAAATAAAGAGAATATTCCAGTTTTTGCACATTTCTGGCAGATTTTCATTCAGATGTAGAAGAAAAACAATTCTGCCTAGCCTGAACTTCCTGAAAAAAACTCTGCTTCTTAGCACCTCCTGTGAACTCACATCACAAGGAGTCAAAGCAAACTCAGCATAAAAAGATTCAAATATCTCCCGTCATGATTAAGCGAGACACCACATCCAAGGGGGAAAATATGCCGCTCGGCCATTTCCCCCAGACTGTAAAGGAGACTTGCATTTCCTCTTTAGCCCTCTGAGCGTGTCTTTAGTGTTAACACCTATTAATGGTTATGGGGCATTGGTATAATTTTTAATAAGGTATCAGACCAGAGCAGTGCTAGAAAATCTACCTCGGAGACCCATGTCTGGGTCAACATAGCTCTGGACTCTTCCAAGTGAACCCTCTGCGGATGGAAGACAAAGTGTCTTTGTTTTATTCTTTATGGAGAGAGCCCTTGGACTGAATCCATCATTTTAGGACCAGCTCTAGCTTGTGAACTCCCTTTACCATTACCACCTCCTTTTAATTTCTTCTTCAATTCATGTGGATTAAGCCTAAGCCCATGTAGTTCTAATGCTAGAATTTTTATTCTACAGTTTTTATTGAGAACATTACAGTGGATTTGCTGTATCTGACTGAATTAATCATTTTCAGATTGAGAGAAGTCTGTTTTGAAAGACCAGGGAAATAGCATGTCCAAAATGATACAGTTATTTTTTAATTGAGGTCTAACTTGTTGCTACAACAACCAGAAGAAATTTGTGTTGCCAGGGCCTGTTAATATTGGTACTGCATGCTTTGACAACATGAAAAGACTGGGCATAACTTTCATTAATTGAATTATCTTTTTCCTCATTGCTATTCAGGACATTTTGGTAGCTGGACCATTCCTTCACTGTGCACACCTGAATACAGAAGTGATAAAACAACAGGTTGAACTTAAAGCACTGCAAATGTAAGTACGAGGGCAAAATTTGCAGACTAGGAATAAAAGGATAGGACTGATGAGGGTCTCAGCCACTTTTATGTGATCCATCCATATGCTCAAACACATTTTGGTTTTTTTTGGGGGGTGGTGGGGGTTACTTTGGTTAAAAGATTTCTCCATGCAGTTTTATTCCTGAGCATTTCCTCATTTGGTGTCTGACTTTCAACTATGCTGGGCAGATTTTCTTAAACTCACAGGTTGCATAGTATTTCCTGATAGGAGGGGTGTAACTCCCTCAGATGAGTTTGTAAGTGGGAATGCTCATATCAGTAACTGAGGTTACTCCTTAAAATACTCTTTTCCAAAAAAATATTGCTGACTCCAAAGTTGTCCATTGGAATACTTCCCAGAAAGTTAACAATATATGTCCAGAAACATAAATGAAACACAGTGTGTTTGATCGGGTGTTTTCAGAAAAGATTTACAATAGCTGCTCTCCACTGCTTGTGGTGGTCTAATGTTTTACCCGATGGTGTTGCTTTTGGGAAGACAATAAAGCCAAGGCTCTTCATAAAGCGGAGGTTTCCCTTGTAGATCGACTTAGTGCTTACCCACGGGCACAGGCTTCAGTTCTGGTACTTCTCAGATTGCTTAAGCCAAAATTTACAGTAAATGACCCAGACACTCCTTTCCCTGTGGTGTGACTACCCTGAACTGAGAACCACTCTGGACCCAGCATTGTTGAGACTGTGAAGTCCCCTCCCAAACAATCCCAAAATGTCAGCCCTCTGTAACCATTTCAGGATAGACACTCACATAAATGATGTAATCTGTTTTGAGATTAGAATTTAAAAACCACCCTTTCCACAGGAAAAAAATGACAAGCTCTGTGGACTACAGGAAGCTTCTTGATGTAGGTTAGGGCTCCCATTTTGGGCAAAGATCTCAACAATGGAAGTTCTGTCTGTAAAAATGAAAAAGGATCAAGAAGTAGAGAGTCATATCTCTAAAGTATTGTCATTTGTGCAATTGGATGGGCTGTACTAAAGGGGTTGAAGAAAATCATTAAGTTCAGCTGCTTGCTTTTATTATTTTCCACAAAAATAGTAAAATAAAAAGATAATGGGAAACTCTGCCAGCTGTACATTTACAAAATGTTTGCAGTTAGTTTTGTGTCTCCCATGCCTCAATTCTGTAAAATCCTATTTCCAAATTTGTTTAAACCCTCATACTTTAAAATAAGAAGTACTAGTCAATTCAAATATCTGACAAACAGCACGGATTCCTATTCCCACTAAAAGTCACCCAGCTGGAATAAAAATGCCCCACTGCTTGCCAGATCACCACCATCACAGCTCAGAGATAAAATTGTAACTGAATACTCTCACAGGCACAATGAAACTGTCCTGAAATGCTCCCTGCTCACAACAAGTTGGGTAAAAGTTACTTAGGTCTTAGTAGTCAATGTTAAATTTTCTGCTTCCAAGGTTGTTTCTTCACTCCTTGCTTCCTTCCCTTGGAGGATTGTCTAACGCATTTCTCTGTTTGGGTACATCATACAAAATCACACAATTCCTTAATAAGGAATTATTCTTGCTACTAAGAAATTGCACTTGACATTAGGGTAACCAGTCATCAAACACTAACCCATGGCATTTTGATTTATGGATCCCATAGGCTGTAATCAACTTGTTGCACATGGTAGCACTGGAATGCTGCCCCTTTTTAGAAGTAATAACTTCACCCATGGAAAGTCATTATGTCTACGGCAGCTCAGAGGTAGAAACTGGGAGGTCAAAGATTATTGGAAAGACATCTCCAGAAAAGGTCTCCACTTTTTCTTTCCCTTGAAAATGTTTTTGAAAGCCCATAAAATCGTGTGGCTTTTGCCAAATGACCTGTGAAATAACCATCCACAGCTGTGGTTGTAAGAAACATTACGTACCACTGCTGGCACTCACAGTGATCTGACGAAATCTTTTTAATGTGAAATCATCAAGCCTTTGAAAAGATGAACCTATGCATCATGAAAGACCATGACACTCATTTTGGAGGAACAAAGGGTCCCTGCCATCAACAGCAGCAACTACTGAAAATAAGGAATATAGAGTAGATTTCTGGGAATGTATCTGAAATTGCAGATGATCTGCTTTGGGGATTACTCTGGCATAGCAACAGAAAGTCACATGCACAGTATAGAAACTCACTTGCTGGAAGAAACTCCGTATAGAAACTCTGATCCAACTTATTCTGTGGAGAGGACCAAATTATAGTTTAATTTGTGGCTTGATAGATTCTGTTGTATATTTAGGACTTATTTATACCCCTTTTTGTACCAGAAGCTCAAGATGTGAATGAAAGGTTTATACAAATATCAAGGCTGAATTGTGGAGTCTGTTTATGTACTAAACTGTATTGTACCTCTTTTTTGTTTGTTCATTGTGTCAGAACTATGAGTGGGAGACTGTATCTCTTGAGAGGAGAGCTGATATTCTTGATGCTCTTTCCTTCTTTTTCTTTCTCTGTGTTTTTCCGTTGTCTTTTTGATCTCTCCTCTTTGCAGCTTTCCTAATCAGCAGTAACGTGTTACAGGCTCCATGGTTGTTTCTTTGATGAAATCAAGGGCATTGTCTGACACCGATCAGCTACATCAATGACAAAGGTGACTGTTTGACATCTTGTTGTCCGAGGTTCATGTTACCAGCTTGAAGACATGAGCAGAAAAATGGAGGACATTCAGTTGATCTGGTGGCCTCAGCTTATTTTTTGTTTGCCTCAAGAAAGTTACCTTCACGAACATGTTTTGTTCTTTTAAACTCTTCTAAAGCATGGACTGTTAGATTCTGCAGTGCATTAAGTATGCCTAGTGTGTCACACGTAAGCACAGCACATGTTTCTACTTATTAACCTTATTAATAGAAGAGAGTGGAAAGCAAGCCTTGCGTACAACACCGACGCAGATGGCCACCCTCAGATGAATTCACTGCCAGGCTGTTACCAAGTACCTCACAACTGTTTGCTCTTGTGCTGCGCACCTGGGACTTGCTGGCAGCGGTCTGAAGATGCTTTTCTCATTTCCAGGTTTAAAACTGGAAATTGGTAGCTAATGTTTTTCTATATATGTAATTAATCTGGGAGCTGCCTTTCTTCTGATTTCTTTTTTGCCAGTATGTTTATCAGCTGGCAGAAAATCTACTTGCTTACTGTTTGAGAGGTGGTAATGAATGCGCTATAAACTCCCCAAACTTGAATAGAGCTCAGAATGGCGGGCCTCTCGTGTGGTGAGACAGCAGAGAGAGAGAGAAAGACAGAGATGCACAAACACCAATCTCTTTCCATGTTGTCTGCCTGTGACTTACAGGATCCCGGCCATGAGCTGGGGTTCAAAGCAGAGTTTAGAGGTTAATAGGCTAGGAAGGATGACGGGGTCCAGTTTTGCCTTCCAGGTCGTGGGATGGTAAATTTGCAGAGGTTTGACTCAGAAACAGAGCACCTTTCTTTTATTTGGATCTTTCCTGAGAGCTATGAAGCAGAGTTTTCTTTCCTTTCTGATCCCCAGGGAGCACGTGATAAGGAGCGTAGCCCCACGTGTCTCCCTGTCTCCCAAAAGCAGAGACGGAACAGCAGGTCTCCCCTCTGACCTACCACCTCTAAAAAACTATGACTTTAGGAACTTTCTCCCATGCCGTCCTTGTTCTAGAGGGCAAATCTTAGAGGCCAGCCCTGGGAGCACAGTGCTCTGTGAGATGGTCTTGCTGCTTCACAGCAGCTTCTCTGGGAATGGAATAGAGCAGTGTAGCAGGTGTCCTTCTGTTGGAGTATCCATGGTAAGCCCAGAACTATTTTGAAGCAAACATACAGAAGGCCTTAGTGATTGCTACAGCATAGTCACATGGAGGTTGTAATGCTTTCTCCATGCTTCTAGTTTGATGACAGTGAGTTTTGGATACACACCAATAATTTCCGGTACTTGCAGGTTGTCTACAAAGCAAGTTTACATATCAGCTCAGCTGGATTCAGTTGCCTCTGAAGCAGAAATCCTGCATAGCCCTCACTAGTTGCTGGAGTAAAGTCGTTGTAAGCAATATCTAGATAAAATTTTTTGAATCTACTTTTTCTTTGACTGAGCCCTACATTCATGTAAAGGCATGCTATCTTGTCAGAAAGGTATTGATGGACGCTCTCTCCTGGTACTTGTCGCTTGTACTTCTCTTTCTCTCACCTCTTAAATTGGTATCATTTCTAGGTGTCTAGTCCTGGGAAGTGCTTAAATACAGGAATACTCCTATCTAAACATGTGTGAGTAAATAATGACCACACAATTCTCACATCCAAAAAATAATCTAAATTAGGTTGTTTGGAACCTAAAAGAGTCCAGGGCTCACAGTTTCAGGCATCAAGACAAAGCTGTTTCACTTCAGCTACTGATCTTCCCTCTGTTGGCCATCCTGGAGCTCTTCGGGAATCATCAAGTTCAGCCAGGACTGAACCTCTCTCTTTTGCAGAGAAATCTCCATTAGTAGCTCTGGCAGTATTTGTGTGCACGTTGCCAGCGTAGCATCCCTATTGCTGTCACTGGGATCTTGGCCAGGCTGGGCAGCGCAGGATAGACTCCTTTGTGGTGGTAGTTGTGGTGGTGGCTTAGGAAATCACCACCTCTCTGAAGAACTGGTCTCAGACCTGGAGTCTGGCCCTTCCTCTTGGAGCTTTGGGCCATGCTCGGATCCCCATTGTAGCACCTTGCCCTGTGCTGTGTGGATGTAAAAAGCATTGGAGATTTTAGCCCTGCTGAGGATGGGTTTTGAAACATGTTCTGTTGATACAAATGTCAATGGGGAAGTAGCCGCTGTTTCTCACTGGTCATGGGTTAAACTGCTGGTGATTTGTATTCTCCCAAGCCAACTCTCTATCACTTCATAAGGTCAGCAATAAAGAGTTAAGTAAAGGACACTTCATGCAAATCACCATATTTCTCATCAGATGAATCTGTGCTCTGTACAGGCTCATCTTATTTTGAAAGCTTGTTATTTTATAACATTGTTTAATAAGATATAGACTGGAAGTCTGGAATGTGGCATCTCTCCCAATCCCTCACTGTGTTTTGAGAGCAGGGCTACCCCCCTTCTCCAAGGACTTGGCAGGTCATGCTGTGGTAGCCTCACCAAGCAGTGGGGACATTCCCTTGGTAGAAGAGTGTCGGTCCAGGCAATGCTTGTGCCTTTACCTACTGGCAGCTGAAAGCAAAATGTCAGTTTATTTCTGTTTGGAAAGTGCTTTGAGAAGCACTCAAAGTTGTATAGAAAATCACACTGCTCATTGCCATCAAGCAGCACATCCAATTTAATTGAAAATTTGCTGGATTACTACCAGAAAGACTGGCCAAATTATCAAATTCCTGGTTCGTGGGAAATTCTGACATTTGGTTTTGTTCTGATTTGGAACGAAACCAGTTATTTTGAAATTACCCACAAAAGAGAAGTTTATAGGGAAAAAATAGGAATAGGAAACAATGACGCATGGTATTTCCAAAATAAAATGTGCTCCTCAGGACGTGGCTCTTTCCAGCCTCACTGCTGCCTCTTATGGAGCGGCACATTGAGCCAAGGCTGGGGCTGGGAGCTTACACTTTGGGACTGCTGACTTCAGCCAGGTTTCCCAGCGCTACCAGGCTCCCAGTTTGGTGGCAGCGAGCCTACAATCCCTGTGTCCCAAGCAGCCCACCAGGCTAGCTGGTAGAAAGCCAGGCAGTTTTCCAGTGGAAAACTACCTGTGGTTTGATGTCGGTTCATTGAAACAGATACGTTTTAACATGAAACTTTCTGGCTCTGACGAATCAGTGTTTTCCAGTGAAATGACATGTCGTCAGAAATCTCATGACTGGCTCTAATTGCCACTTTGATGACCAAAATCTTTATTGACCTGAGTCCCATAACTTCCTGGCAATCACCAAGTATCTTGAGCAGAAAAACAAACAAAAAAAGCATATTTCGTTTTGTACTCAATAACTCTGAAATTTGCAGGGCTGTTTCTGGGCAAAGCATGTTATGAAGAAAGTTCCTGCCTTCAGGGCAGCAGTGCTGGGGACACACATGCCTCCATTTCAACCTTATCACTGCTGCATTAGCTTACAACCGCCCAAGAAGCATCACGTTCCTACCTCTGAGAAGACAATGGCCTCATTGCCCAACGAGGCATATTGTCCAGGTCTAATTAGAAACAGGAACTCGCTCACTAGAGCGCTATTTATTCTTGTTCTTACAGCCCGAGATTTCAATAGTCTTTTTCATGGTTTTTATTATTATAAGAGAAGGCTGTTTATTGATTTTTCTACTATATGAGTGTTTGTATACACAGAAACTTCCCGCTCCTAATGAAATGGAGCCTCCTAAAACAATAATAAAAAATAATAATAACCTCACTCAAGAGTGAAATAATTGTGGCCAGAATCATACTTCAGTGAAAATGTTCCCCCCTTCCAAACGTGCCGCCAGAGACTTTCTGTGGTCTGACAGTGGACTCCCAGTCTCCATGGTGGGGAGAGAACTTCTCTCCTTAGGCAGCAGAGTGCCTGGGCCCTTGCTGGGACTGCTCTTGGATGGATTCTTTCCTCTGCGAGCTGAATTTCTCCCTTGCTCTAAGCTTACCTCTATTTTGGGCAGCAGTGGGCGTGGGTGGGTGTGGCAGAGGCAGGCTGGTGGCAGTCATGGCCGGGTCCCCCTGCTCGGACTTCCGCGGCTCTGAGGTGCGGTGGTGCTGCAGAAGGAGCACTGAATGGGAAGGACTACGGAGAGAATCATATGGGTACATACCCAGATTTTGTTTCCAGAAACATAAAGTTTTTCCTCCTGATTTTTATCAGGGATCTAGAAACATGAACTCCCAGAAATTTGGGATCAACGGATACCTTTTCCTTCACCCAGATTTTGCTCTTCCAGTTTCCTTGCTTCCTTCCTTGCTTTCCAGATTAAAAACTGACTTCACCCTCAAATCTGAAACAATCTATCTCCAGGTCTGAACTCACTGGATGAAACTTGCGTCTCAGGAGAACATCTCAATCTTTTGCCAATACGTCTAATGCCACTTTTCTGTTCCAGAAATGTTGGCATCTGCCAAGACTTCTTTCTAAACCTGTTCTTAAGAGTTGCAAATGCTCAGGGCTGAAGACCGCTTGCTAGACACAGGTCAGTACTGAAAACAACTTACAACTCCGTTATTTTCCAAGGAGCTCATCAAGACAAGAACAAAAGAAGCAAAATTCCTCTTAGAGTTCCCAGCAGTAGCCTCAACATTTTGGCAAGGATATGTACAGACCACAGTAGCACAATGTAGCTGTGTGTGAGGGCAGATTTGTTACTGGAATTAGTCTAATCACAGCAATAAATGTGGTCAAGTCATTCTGCTTTGTAGTCATTCTGCTTCCAGTACCCCAAATGCCTCTCACATGTCTATAACACAGCTCAGTGTTCAGGGAGGTGTTGCTTCATCTAACCAACTTTTGTGTGGGTATGGGGTGAAGTGGCAATGCAGCTCCATGACTCCTATGCCTCCTCTGGAGTACCTGTTTCCCCAATAGGAAGACATCTGATTTGTGCTTCTCTGTGACAAAGGAGATCCTTTGCTTGCTTTCTCTGTTCCTGCAAGGACTAGACCCAAACTAAAACTCATCGAAGCCAACTCCTGCTATTTTATCTTGAGGGGACTTTCCAGCAGCAGCTTCATCATCTTGACATGGGTATGTACAGCTCATGGGACCATAACCAGCCTCTGGGCGTAAAGGCACAGAGCTTTACTCTTCTGTGCACAGATGGAGTCAAGAGACTGAATGAACCATCCACCTCTTGGTGTATTATCTTCCATGGTCCATCTGCCTCTGCATCAGAAGAGCCGGAAGAAAATCTTGTAAGACCATTTTCCTCAGATTGTTTCTGCAAGAGGGCATGGGGGAATACAGAGGTGTATTTGTTGCTTGACCCCTTGCAGACATGTTCCCATGGGTGGGTAGCCAGTGCCTAGTCTGCATGAAGGTGCAGTGTTACTGACTGGTTGCACCCCAGTCTGAAAATAATTTGTTACATTTTTTTTGATGCTTAATTAGGAAGATGTGCTGCTGGTGAGAGACTTTCCAGACTACAGTAAAGTTTCATGTTTCTTTTGTGCTCTGCTTACATTGTGAGCAGCCTCTCAACTGTGCAATGGGTGTTGGCACAGACACATGAAGTGCCTTCCTTTTCCTTGACTGAAAGAGTCATAGGTGAGGCCACTTGGGGAGGGAGGATTGATGAAGAGATGCATGCAACATGGGGTGGTTCTTCCATCACACTGCTAGCTGCCATGCAGCACAGTAGCCTTTCTCACACTTTGGGATACGATACGTGACAGGACTTTGCCAGTCAGCCTCTTGTGCTTCCTGGGATGGGAAAGCAGCCCTTGGTGCCTGTGGTGAGCCACAACTCCTCTCTGAGGGACAAAGCCAGGCTTCCCTGGCGTGTTGTGGTGGCGCACTTGGGTCTGACCTTGTCATGAGCTCTGGGAGCTGATAAGGACACTGATGTTCAACAGGCTGGTGGGCCCTCATCAGCAGCTCTGATAGGGAGCCAAACCCCTCTTGTAAACCCTATAAATCCAGGTTTAGAATTTGCCCAGTCAAATCCTCATTTGGCTAATGTGTGAAAAGGTGGTTTCCTAACTCTAACGTGGTGAATATCACAACCACAAAAGCCCTGCTAAACTCCCACTGAGTAGAAACCAGGTACCTGAAGGCCCCTTGCAGATCTGGCCTTTACTGCCACAGCTCAGTGGCAATGCCCCCCCCTCTCCCCCCCCAAAAAAAGTCCTATGGAACAAGGTGCAAAGCAATAGTTGTCAACTTGTGTTTAACTTTGAATGTTACTGCAAAACCTGATGAACCAGAAATAACCCTTAATAAAGGGTTGGTTTGGTTTCATCTAGGATTGCTTAAGATAGTTTAGGATTATAGTCTTTGTGTCCATTTCTGTAGATAAAACTCCTGACAATAACAAGGTTGACTGGAAAGTAGAGTGCCTTCTATGTATATGTATGCTGGGATTGATATATCTGTGTAATGGCTGACAGTCCTCCTCATTTCTGAAGACTAGAAGGATGGTGTATGTTACATGAGCTGTGTGTAGTCAGTCGGTTGCATTGTCTAGCATTGTGTTATTAATCCAGACCAAAATGTGCTGAAGAGAACCTAAAAACTCCTGTGTATTTAAATGAGCTTTGGGTTGGGGTGCACATGGCAGTTTTTCTGGACATCTCACTAAGTAGATTTCAGAGGACTCTGTGGGAGTGGAGTCTACGTTGATATCATTGTCAAAGGTGGATCTGACCTCTGGGACTTTGGGGTCCTTGCCCACCAGGCTGTTATAGCACTCAGTAAAATCCTTCTGAGCCCTGGTTCCCTCCTGTGCCAGGCATGCTGGCACCCAGCCTGGCACCACAGCCCATGGCCAGGAAGGGACCTGCGTCTGCCATCAGTGGGGTCCCCACCATCTAAAAAGCCTTTGGGCCACACCACCTCTGTGGTGCTCCCCTATCCAGGAGTTTTAGGTAGCTGTGGAAGGGGGTCTGGCTTCTGTATCTTCTCTTGAATGGGCTCTGAGGGGAATGGGGTTTATGTGGATACACCTACAACCAGTCCCCAGTGATCAAAACAAGTATTGCCCTCTGCTCTGAGATTATGCTAGTGCTCCATGTGCCATGGGAGATGAAGGTCATGTGTGGACTTTAAACTATAGGCTTCTCAGATGGGGTCAATACATGGTGTGAGATGTCAGATTTGTTTAGTTTTCTCCAATAAATGCATCCTTTTTCCTTTTAATCTAGAAAAGCCTTCCATAATGAGTTACAGGATTGTGTTATATGTCTTGGGAAAACAAAACAGCCCTTTAAAGAGGGATTCACTGACAAGCACTGAAAGTCTTGGGTTCACTCTATGGAAACAGTCAGACCGATTCTCTACTCAGAAATGAATTGCTGTAAATGATAGAGGAACCAGCCTCTTTCCTCAGCCTTATATTTCCAAATATCTCCTGGAGCCAAATCAAGACACCACACAATGGGTGTTTAAACACACTTGTCCCTATTTCCCTCCTTGCTAGAAGCAACGTCTGGAATACAGGTTGTAAATCAGGTCCTACAGTGACTGATCCATGTGCCAGCAAGTGAAGCGTAAAAATAGCAGTATGGTTGAAAGGACATAAAAAAAGGGAAAACAGACCATTATTATTTCTGAGCTCAAGGAAAAGAGCAGTTCAATCTGACATGCCAGCCAAGCCTGAGTAGCCCTGGCCTGTCTAAAAAGCACAGACAACTGCCTTGCTCTCTCCTCTGCAGCTGTGTGCCCCTATAAACAAGGAGTCGGCCCCCTTTTCTGGCCTGTGAACCTGGCACCCAGAGGTCTGATTCCTTTCAGGAACTTCTCTCAAACCTCTTTGTGTGCTCTAAATCAACTCCTGCCTTTCTCCGGCTGTGAAATAACATACTGGCAGGGCGAATTGCATCTTTGCTTTCTCTGATGCTTTCATAAAAGCTGCTGACATGACAGCCACACGTTTGAAACACTTTTTCCCCCTTATCTTCTGCTTGGGGGAACATTTTCATGGATTGCATAGTATTGTTAGATGTAGAAAATTCATACCTTAACTATTCTGACAGCTTAACTGGGAGTCAGAAGGTTCTGTCCTGTTAATGTTTAAATAACAACAGCTGCTGCTCCAGTAGAAAGGAGCTACAATAGAATAGCAATATTTTCATTAAAATAAGAGGTGAAAATAGTGATAGGAAGGGAAAATCTGCTGCTAACTCATTTTGCCATTAATTAAAGCAAAATAGTGATTAATAATAAGCATCTCAGTGTCTTAAATCTCTTGCAGGACTCATCTATCCACCATTATTTTATTACAAAGGAGCACTGTGTAGAACTGAAACAACAAGAAAGACTCTTCAGACTCAAAGTGTCTTTAAATATTGTCCATATACTTAAAATAATCTTCAGGCATGGATGGGCAAAAGTAGTAATTAAATAGTTTGGTAACCATTACTGTCTGCATGGAGCACAGCTGTTTCTTTCCCAGGAGACAGTTTCACCATTTCCTTTCTTTTGTTGTATATAGTACTATGCAACATATTACTAAATATATATTAAAATTAAAAAAAAAAAAAGTTGCATAGTAAACATCTTTGCCACCGTAACACGCACATGTGCATGGACACATGCACGCATGCACATACACAGAGTCTATTTTATATATATATAAACTACAAAATCTGGAGGGATTTGTTGTCACAGGGTTGTGTCGTTACTCAGGTGGCTCTGGTGCCATTGAGCTCACCATTAAAAAAAATGCTTTTGTTTCTGAGTATGACACAGTCCTCATTTAACCGCAGACTTCAGCAAGCTTTCTGATCTGCCTCTACCTTTTTGCTGCTTCAGAAGCTCAAAAAGATTCTGATGATTCTTAAAGGAATCAAGTAAGAATTCCCACTCCTGTGATGTGATGACTTCTTAAGATTTCTACTTTCCCCAGGTTTCGTACCTGTTATTCCTTCTCTAACTGCTCCAAGACTGATTTAGCCTTCTGTCTCTCACCGCAAAGACGTTTTTGTGCTGTGTCTTGTATGTTGTCACCACCAATGCTTTCTTGCCAGAATTTTTGATCACTTTTTATTCTTGGAAACATGCATTAGTACTCAAGAAGACCTAATAGTGGTTTGTGTTGTGCCCTCAGTTTCTCAGCAAAAACCTGTCTTGAACGGCTTGAAAATTTCTGCTGAAATTATGATGGTTATGTCCAGCTATATATCTCTGAAAGTTAAGATCATGTCATTTTCAATGTACTACTCTAGAGTTATTTTCTAATGACTATGCTCTTATTTCTCTGCGTGTGGTTTGGTTCCAGGATAACAGTTTGGATGCGTCCTCTTTGGCCAGAGCATCTGTAGCAGAAGTGACATTTTCTACCAGGCAGTGAAAGAGGTTTTTCTTGGCTTAGTCTGTTTTGCCATGCATGTGCTTTAATTAAGCCAGTCTCCATATTAATTCAAATAATCCTCAGCAAGGCAAAAATTAAGGCAATTATAAAATACATTAGAATGTTAGTACCCAAGCCTTTGTACATACTTATCAGCATTAGTATAATAAACCCAAAGTCTTGAGTAACATGACAAAGCATGACAAAAATCTACAGTATTCTTATAGGCTTCTTCATTTGCTGAAAACATGGATCTTTTCTGACACATTTAACTTCAAAGAAGTTTTAATGTGGTGTGGACACTTAGTTCGATTTAGGAGTGGCTTGCTTCAGTTTATTTTAAACCCATTCAGCCTTGGGGCTGAGACACTTGGTCACATTACAGCCATCCAGTAAGCTGTCTTTCAGTGGCTGAGTCTGCAGTGAGGCTGAGTCAAGCTGAAAGAGGATTAGGCCTGCCTTTGCTCTGGAGTACGCAAACACATTTTGATAGTTACACCAGCTTGCCTCTTGAAGGAAAGAGAGAGGTAAGACTGTGTGTCTAAAGGCACAGCAATATGCCTTTGCTGTGGTCCAGGTTAAGAAATAACTGTTCCTTGCATTCCTCTAGCCTGCTCCATTGCTGTCCATTACACAGCCTTGCAGTCTGTGTAACTTGTTCTCTCGTTGCTCTTAAATGGGTCCTGTAAAACGATGTCATCTGGCGATGGCTTCCCCCTCAACACACACTTTTAATCCGCCTCAGATGATCAGCAGCTGGAGCCTGTACCTTGTACTAACCCCTTGCTGTAAACCTCCTGGACACTGTTGCATGCAACCATTTGTGGATTATCTAGCTTAGACCTTAATTTCAATAGATGCAGCTTTATTAAGCTGTCAAGCCCAGGTAGTAAGGTTACTTTCTTACCATGTCCAAGCAACCAGTATCTTGGTGTCAGGACTTAGCTTATCCAGGGACCATTTTGACAGCTGAAGCAATAACCTGAATAGACTCTGAAATGCCAGCTAAACCCTCTGTTTATGCTTTTTTTCCTTCATTGATACAATATTTTTCCTTTCCACGCTGATGCAAGTCCACCTGTCACATTTAGTTTTTGTCAAAGGCAAGCAGCTGATGTGAGCTAAGGACTTATGAAAAATCTAAGGCTTCATAAGACACCCGAGGACTGGTGAGCAGATCTATGGGTAAGAAAAAATGAGACATCTGCAGGCGCTCAGAAAAAAAATACAAGCCTGACAGTATTTACCTGAGTGCTTCAGATTGGTCAATGTACCAAGGACGGTCCAACTGCCGAAGAAAGCAAAGGATGTAGGAGCACGTTGGAGAAATGAAAACAGTCCAGTACCTTCATCATGTGGATAAGGGGCATCCCCCTTACAGGCAGTTCTGAAAGGGGAGGTATACGCAAGCATAGGAGTTTTACTTTCTGTGTACATTAGCCCAGGTCACTCAAAAAAGAAAGTCTTAACTCATTCCCATCATCATATGTTTATCACCACTCCATACCTTACGCTAGGAACGCTTTCCTGGTCTGTGCCCACGGTCCAAGATTTCATGGGTGTCTTTGCTGATGGCGATACCTACATTTGAGATGCTCAAAAGCTCTAGCTACTGTGTGCCTGCTTCTGCTCCCCATGCTGTTGCTTAGCCCACTGCAGTCAGGAAGAGGTGGAGAAGAGGGATGTGACAGAAGTGGAAGTCGCTCTTCTAAGCCAGTCCTAAAGAGACCAGCTGAACTTAAACACCTGCTGTGTAGGAGCCTCATTTCCCAAGACAAATGAATTAGTAACCTATGTAAGGCAGTGCAAATATCCTTCTTTGTTTTGCCAAACGAGGAACTTGGAGATCAGAAATAACAGGCAGCTTTCAAAGTCAGCTCCTCCTGAAGCAAGGAGAGAAATGACATGTGGGGTTCGGTCACTCTGTAATTGAAGCTTAGAGTGTGGAAGAGCCTTTATGGAGCCTCTGTAGAAGACAAGCACTCAACCAGTGACCTAGACGAGTTGTTTCATTGCTTCATTTTCTCTGGAATGCCTTTGTTTTGATACATGGTATTTTGCAGGAGAAAGGCCATTGTCCCTTGTTACCGTCACCCCTGATTCTGGAGTCAATTTGCAGGGTTTGGAGACTTCTTGGACTGGTTGACATACTCTCTGCTTACCGCAAGGTACGAGGAGGAGCAGGGGGCTGCTGCAGGATTCCTCCATCAGATACAAGGCAGTTGGAGGTCAGGGGAGAGAAGATCCTATGGGGACCCAGATGCTTCAGATCTGTCAGGAGCTTGCAGCTGCGATACCAGCCTGCCAGCTAAGCTGCTAAGAGGCATCATTCCTCACAGCAGCCAATTTACTGTTTCCATAGACTAACTATAGATTATTACATCCTGTTTAAAAGGAAGATTTAAGGCTCCTTGATGCAAATCCTGCAAAGGGAAAATCGCTGCCCTCCGTCTCTTTCCTTGCATCCTGCTGCAGGGCTTGTCCCAGGATGTTGGCTGCTGTGCCCCATGCAGATGGCACTACAGCACTGGCAGTTTTCCCAGAAGCTCCAGGAGCAGACATGAAAGTGGTTCCTAGATGCTGCTGCTTGCTGGACAAAACACAGGTGCTTTATATATAGTTTTGCTTGCTTGTCATCCAGGCCTGCACTGCCCTCTTCCCCTGGCACACAGTCCAGCAGAGCACAGCAAAATGCACGCTCTTGTTGAGCTCTAAAGACTTAAATTACCACAAGACCCAGTTTGGGGGAGAGCAGGCCAAACTGGGAGTTGAATTAAACAGCTATACCTTCGGCTTTCCCCACGCTCAATCAGTGAAGAGACTCACTTAAACTCTCATTCAATGACAGGTCTGTGATTTCCACCACTTCTCTGTTAGCTTGCTATGGATCACTGAGATTGCAGAACCGAGGTAAATTGATGCAGTTCACTCTCTGAGCTGCTGGGACAGCAAGAGTTAAGCAGCTGAGCTGGAAATCTCATGAGATCAGGCTTTTCTAGTGGGATGATTTCCCATACTTCCTGCTTTTTGATGTGCTGGAAATACTTTATGCTCAGCCTTTCTTGTGGTATCTTGGCAGTACTTCTGTAAATAGTTGGAGGGACATCATCAACATAACAATCATGCTTCTGTCTAAAATGTTTTCATTACTCCAAGTCACGACTAGAAGAGAAGGAGATTAAGGTCCCTTTCATTCAGGCACTTAAGCATGAACCAGCTTTCTTAAGTGTCGGTCAGATTATACCCTGGAAGATTTAGGGTTTGAATTTAGGACTGTGTTGGCTTTGCTGACAGTGCTGGTAGAGGAAGTTTTGACAACTTGTTCCCATCTCCACCACAGTTTGCTGCCCAGTCAACCTGATCGCTTGCAGGATTTGTATTAGAAGTATTTGCCTCTTTTTCTTTTTTTTTTTTTTTTTGAGAGAGTTATTTTTAATCAGAACAATTTAATCACCCTGGTTTTACAGTGGGACTCCAGCATCTGCTTTTTGGGTGGAACTGAGCGGATTGGCAAGTCGGGGCAGGATGAAGCACTCAAGGTGGGAAGCTCAGAGACCGCAGACAGAAGTGCTTGGTGCTGCCGGCTGATACTTTGCCCATCTTTGGGCTTCGTACTGAAAGCCCAAAGGCCAGTGCATGTATCTACTCATCACGGCTCCTCTCAACTCACAGGCCTAAAGACTGAAATGAAGTTTCTGCTCTCTGCTCTGGGATGATCCTGTTGTGTTGCACAGTCCGCCTGCATGTATGGCCTAGTATTAGTTGTGTAGTCTTTAGTCAGTAGCATTTCTTATTGCCTTCATTGCATTTTCAGTAACCACTGAAATGATGCCAACTACAGGGCTACCAAACAACTATGAAAGTCCTGAGAATTTCCAACAAGTATATGGATTTAGCAACTGAGCTAGAAAAAGTTTCCAGTCACAAAACTAGCGTGAACTGAAACTTAGCCAAAGTTCAAGGCTGTTTGGAGCCAGTGCATTAGTTGGGCATTATCTTCAGTCTAAAACCAGTCTTGGAGTTGCATGAGGTTTATAAGCATACAAGCTAGTAAGCACATGCTTCCGATAAAAACATTGACACTGGGATGACATTTCTAGGTGCACTGGCATGCTCGTGGGGTATGCTGATGAGGAAAACTTGTGCACAAACTGCTTTTAAGTTATGAAATGTATTCTCAGAATGTGTAAAGTGTGCAAACAACTGTCCTCAAAAGTTCACGTGCCATGACCTCTTTTCACTTGTACCTCCTATCCCTTTGATTTCCTCAGCACGCTGCGCATGTCCCCTCTTGCAGGGGAGACGCAGACCCTCCATGTGTCATAGGCTAGTGGGAGTGACAGGACGCATTCTTCCAGGGCTGCCTAATGACTGCTCCAGAAGGCACAGTACAGGAGTGGATTAGGACCCTTCAGAATTCAGGAAGTCTCTAATTTATTGTCCTTTTGAATAAACAGCTTTAGCTTTTCATTTCTCCACTTACATTAATCATGCATGTCATGGGCCGCTTGGAGAACTGCAGTCACCTCAGGGTTGCCTGTAATGTTGCCTGCTTCACTTGGAGCTCTGCTTGTTCAGGTTTCCTTTCCCACTGTTTCTATGAAGCCTAGGAGGTGAACCAAATAAGATACTTACTTCTTTCACTCTGTAACCAAAGCTTCCACCATGTGGTGCACAAGCCATGAGGGAGAGGAGACTGAGGAGGCAATAAACATCATCTTACTGATGCTGCCTCTAGTTCTTCTTCCCACCTTTTTACTGAATTCTTCTTAACCCCCTGCTTCCTCATGTCTTATAATACTTCTGAAGAGTTTTAGGAGACAGAACATTTTATCATATTTGTTTTTCAAGCTGTTAGCAAATTTGCAAGCACCGTGATCAATGTTAACAAAAATCAATCAAGAGGGATGAGCTTCTCTCTGCACAAACATGTACTCCCCCCTCAGTTCTTGTCAGTTTTTTTCTTTAAATACACTTGTTTTAATTTTTTTATTTATTTAAGAAAAACTTAAAAGAGCATAATTTTTCAAAACATGACATATTGAACAACAGACAGGACCAGAGAAGCCCTATCCTCCTTGAACACAGGGTCATTTTAGTCTATGTAGAGAAATTATGTCAGTCTAACACTTCTGTGTTGTAAATCTGAAATACTGTGGTTTTGAGTGATATTTGAATCTGAATGCAAACTGAGCTCAGTTTAGCCTCAGCTTTTGTATCCAGTATATTTTTCACTGGCCTGGAGGACAGGAATCTGGAAACAGGAGTTCGTTCCTCTGCACTGTATTTGCATTTTTATGACTGGGAGCTTTTTCTGCCTTAACTCTCATTTTCATCTTCTTATGTGTAAAACCCCTAGCAAGCAGCTAAGTTTCTTAGTTTATTGAGCTGTAAAATGTGTTTGATGATATTTGCCTATTCCTGGTGTCCTGAAACGTCTGGAAGGGCAGAACTCTTCCAAAGCAAAGCTAATGAAGCAGTAAGGCAAGCAGGACATGAGACAAACAATGAATTTTAAACAATAAATACATAACCAAATGTAAAATAAGGAATTCTTAATGACCAAGAAGGTTTTAATGAGCAAGAAGTTCTTGCAGGAATCTGCTCTCTGACCAATGCTGTTTCATATTCCTACTACAGATCTGGTATATCACAGAGACTGATGCCTTGGAAGTGCTTTTATGTGATTAAGTTAAAAGTTTTATGTCTAGCAGTAGAGAAATTAGGTCATTTTCATATGATGTGAGATATATACTAGAGAACAGTGATTCTGAAAAAAGTTCTGGGTATGATGTAGTGGCCAAAAGGGACTGTTATGATCCTCAGGTATCCATCAGGGGTAGGACGTTACTAGTATTCACAATACCTCCACCAACGTAGCATGTTCCACCTTCATCTTTCTTTTTTCAAAAGTATGTTCGCAAATTTTAAAAAAAGGTTTTTTGAGCCTTCAATTTAAGTTCTAAAATGAAAGATTTAAGGAATCCAGATTTTATAGTTTATTTATGAGAAGAAGTTGAGAATTTAAGAAATGGCATGGTTACAGTCTGTAAGTATTTGCATATGGAGAAGGCATTCACTAACAGTGGGCTTTTTAACTTATGAGACAATGGCACAGCATTCAGGAGCTAAAGGATGATGTAGAGGAATCCAAAGGGTAAACAGTAGGCAGCTGTTTTACCAGCTTTACATTTCTAAACAAAGAAAAAATATCATCTTAAGACATGGATTGTCATTCAACAAAAATTTTTTAGCTCCTGTAAAGGAATTATTCCATTATATTATGTGGGGTTTTTTTGTTGATCAGTAGATGCTTAAATGAAATGATCATAATGATTCTTTTTGGCTTCAGTTGTAAAAGTAGGAGTATTCCTTAAAAAATCAGCACTTTTTTCCATTGCTGATTGGAACAATCTGAAGTTGCCAAAAGAAGTTAAGCTTTTATTTGAGGACATTAATGGTTAACTCTGTACACAAAACTTCTCTATCTTTCTCCAATTTCCTTTTATTATATTGCTCTTTATAGAAAGAAGGCTTTCCTCAGAATGTATTTATCCAAATGACTCTCTGTTATATGACGCTGTATTTTTAATCCCACAGCATGTGGAAAACATTCCCTTGTACTGAAGAGATATGATTTTATAAAGTTGAGATTTTGCTTGCTCTGGTGACTCAGAGTCAAAGGAATATCCCTTTTGGGCTTCCAGTGAGTGACAGAATAAAGCAGACTTCCATATGCACACATTAAAGATATGCTAGATACATGTATGTTTGCGATTAGTAGCTGGAAGTCCTGACCTCTAAGTTCCCTGATTGACTAGGATGCATTTTCTCCCTACCGCAGAGGGCCAGCAGAAGGCCTATGCACAATTTAAGATTCACTTCGATGCAGTTTTGAGTACTTCCATGGGACGTGGGTGGGCAGCAGGTTTCACTCACTGGAAACATTTAAATTTCAGTTTGGAAACAATTTTACTAACCAACGAATTATTTTCTTTTAAGCTTTTACAGGCCAGGGAACATTGTCACATAGTTCCATTACTGAATCCAGCAAATTTTTGTTAAGTTACAACACCTCTTTTAGGAAGATATTAAATAATGATTTAAAGACTTAAGGGTATGACAAATTTACCACTTCCCTTAATATCTATTCCAATACATAATTGCCTCCATTTATTTCCACTTTGAATTTTAGATTTATCTTCTAGCTATTGACTGTTAATGCACTTTGCTGTTAGCTTGAAGTTCTAAGACTCATCACAATTTGAATATGTGACAGAGATAAAATAGCTGAAAAGAAAAAGAGTGAATAATAATCTATATATCTCTCTTAACATTAGCAAAATTGATTGCCAAATCTTCACACCTCGTACCCACCGTGAGTGTTCGAGCTGAAGAGAGAAATGCCATTTCTCTGAAGATGGTGGCTCCCTTAAACATTGCATTTATTTGGCTTTCTGTATTGCACATTGTGATTATCCATCAACAGTAATGCCAGAGGCTCTTGCGGTTTAGCAGAGGCAGCCCGGGACGAGACTTTCATCTTGTTGAAACAAATAGTAATATCAAAATTCTTACAACCCTCTGAAATAGGTTAGAGACTTTGAGGTGAATATTTAGTGACTTGGCTGTGTGTGAACAATGCAAACACAGGCTGCAGCAAACAAGAGTCTTCCAGCCTTTTCTTCAAGGTGTCCTACGTAGGACTGAAAGTTGCAAGCAATTTGCTCATTATTAGACCAGAGTCACCAGACCGGGGCCTCTTCACGTTGACTCGCAAAACCCTTTCATGCTTATCAGCGTACAGCTGGATTTCCTCTGCTTTATCACACTACCACTTTTCCTGTATGGCTCTCAGCTTTGTTTGGAGTTCTCTGGGCTTACTATTATATGCAATTCTCCTTGATGCCGATGACAGATCTTGCAACTGTGCTCTGTGAAAGGTGCACCTCTCCTGAGGTGTTGTATAATTGCAGGATCACTCTTATCTCATCAATCTTAATGTTTTCTAATTTTTTTGCCCTCGGGTCTTGTTTGAGGCACAGCATAAAATATCCCTGAAGATTTCCAAACAGTTTTGTTGAAATTCTTTAGAGCTTTTCATGTTGAGCTTCTAATAAAGCAAATCTTTGAGGATGAACGTCTACTCAGTGCGCAGTTTCCCTTACGGTAAGTTGTTTTGTAAATGAAGGAAGTATTTTATTCATTAGCGGAAGAACTTTTAATTGTACTTGTTATGATAAGGAGAGGACTCTGGACAGTTTCACATTAATAAAACTTTTCCTCTTACATCAAGGTTTCTTCTAAGCTATTCCATGTAGTCATTGTCTCCTTCTGAAGTTGCGAGCTTGAAATGTGTACTGCCTCGTGACTGAAATGTTGAGAAAACTGTCCAACATATCAGCTATACACTGCTCTGTAAGCCTATGAATAATTTCAGATTGATTGATTCCAGTCTCATGTTTTGCCTCGCTTCTGACAGCAGTATTTCTTGTTTTGTTCCCTGAATATTAAATGTCTTCCACATGTACTTTATAGTTAACTGATTTTGTATTGTCACTTTGAATTACCTACAAATTAAGATAAACAATTTATTTAAGCTGAGCCATTTTTACCATTTATTTTTTCAAAGTTGTTTTGAGTTCCTGCTTTAATTGATATATTTTTGTGCTCTTTTCATTTCCTCTTGCTTCCTAAGATATGTTGCTGCTCTAACATATCTGCCCGCCTGTTGTTATAGCAGGGAACTACAGCAGAAGGAAACTCAGCAGCAGTAATGGAATAAGCTGGTGCCTAGACAAGCTCATGAACAGATATCGTATCTAGGAATGGAGAAACGGGGCCTGCTGCGCTACCCACTGGATCTGACGAAGGTGTAGGTTTGAGATCTTTGCACAGCAAGTGGAACAAGAGAGTACTTCAGCAAGCAGGACTGCCATTTTTTCAAAGGTATGGCCCAGTCTGAGGTAACTTCAGCCTCCTTAAAAGTCCTCTTTTTTGGAATAAAACTGTAAATGGTGTACATCTTCAGGTAGTCCTCACAGATTTGAAAGGACAGATTTGAAAGATAGGGTAAGAATTAGGACTATTGGAAGGCATATGGTACACTGGTGGGAGTAGGGGTTGCACACAACCTGGGGTTATACCCCTGAAAATATGGTGCTTACGGAGTTTTTTCTGCTAAATGTCATTGAGGAAGCTCAGAGAGAAGTTTAGCTGCTCACAGGAATAAGACAGTGTCCCCATCCTTAGGTGTGGATGCCAGTGTGGATGTCCAAGTGAGAAATATGCAGGGACACCAAGGCTGGCTCTAGAAATGAAGGTAGCGTTGCAGGAAGAGTGTGACACTCCACATTTTCTTGGATGAGAAACAAAATGCATGGATATAACCTTTCTTAGCCCTTAATCATTCTTTCCCCCTCCCTCCTGGATAGAGACAAATACTCACTATGAATTACTTAGCCCAAGTTAATTGACAGAAAACAGATACAGCTCTCATATTGCCCAGCAGCAATAGCTAGTGGCAGCGGGACTGCGATATGTCAGAAAAGGTCTATGAAGAAATGACATGCCTCTTTTCTTAGGGAATGCATAGCTCCCAACAAGCATGTGCAGTGACAAGGAATATCCAGTTCTGTGCTTTCCGGCAACAAAATGCACAGGCTGTAGCGTAGATGGCTGCCTACTGTGAAAGCCAGACAGGACTGCAGCCCTCTTACAAGTCGAAAGAGAATGCTGAGACCTCAGTTTCAGAAGATCAGATTTCACAACATCCTCATTTATAGAGCACTCGCTAATTACTGGAATTAATAATCAGAAAGTTAACCAAATGAACCCTGTGGGTAGGCAAACCCAGGTAATTTTTCTTTGTGTATTATCATCTGGGTCATATC
>NW_008824283.1:9391563-9393260 GCF_000699105.1 Pygoscelis adeliae | reverse complement strand
TTTAGTCTACAACTTGGCCTTCACGCCCTTTGGCAACATATTAAAGTGAACAATCTCTGTAAGTATATTCTGTAATTTCAAGCTCCCTGGTTATGACAGACACTTCATGCACAAAGTTTGCTTTCAGCATCATTTTTTACTGTTTCTAAAATAAACCCAATTGCACATTTCAGCTTGTTTAACTGATATAACGTCCAAAGGCATGGAACAAAACATCCCCCTTGGGCTGCTGCTCTGAGCTGTGGCACTAAGGACTCCCCTAACTGTGCATTGTAAAATATTGACCATTGAAAGTATTCCCTTCCTCCTCCGTAATCTTTCAAAGGTCAATATAGACCTTCACATCCAAACACAGCTAACCTGGAGGACCAAATGCATTACTTACTGTCATGTGAATAGAGCTGCAGTCAATATCTGGTTAATATTTGCCATATGCAATGTGGGATATGCTTTTGTGATAGCTGAGAGCTAACAAGACTGTTTACAGAGCAGAGGGGGTTAAGTGTGCCACTCTTTTCCCCTTTTCTCTCTGCTAAGAGGGCTGTGTTTGCACTCCCTGAAATCAAGACACAGTGTGACCTCAGCTGTCAGGGATTAGCTGAGTTTTTATTTGTTTTTGATGGATGAATACAGACAAAGATAAACCATCTAGTCTGAAGTGGATGGAAAATAGAGACATGGGTCCTGCGCACTGTAGTAGTTATATGTCACTGCCCAAAATTGCAGGTAGTGAAGGGACACGTAATGAAGGGGAGTAGTTTCGCCCTCGACTTTTAAGGTGTCAAGTTGCTTTATAGAAAACATATATGTACACACACCAAAACTCCTCTGAGATATTTGGCATCAAAACACTTTAAAGAACATGAAGTTGACCCTAAGTGTTTGGCTGAAGAATCGTTTGTGGGGGTCAGGTCTGGCAAACCTGGGGCAAATGTTGCAGCCGTGTGTCATCCCGTGCGGTTACCCAGGGAGTCTGGGAGAGGCCAGGGCTGCTCACAGTCATCCTCTAGCATGGTGCAATGGTTGCTGTATATATTATACATGAGCAACGGCGAGCATGGGTCTGGTGATGCGTCATGTGAACATTTCAGTATGAGCTCTTTGAAGTAGGGAAATCAGATCAGCAGTTGCAGGAGGCACCCTTGTAAATGAAAAAATAATTAAAAAAAAAAATCAATCTTCATGCTGAAGAAGTGCTGCACAGCAGGCTGGGAACCCTAGTGACCTCCTGGTGTCGGTGGCAAGGCAGGTTTGTCAAGTGGACTGATCCAGTATGATTCCCGATGTCCTGAACTTTTCATCACAACTTTCTCCTCCGTTCTCAAAGTGTAGTTTGAGAGCTGGGCTTATACCTGTTGGTGTCATTTTTGCAGCGATCAGAGATAAAGAACTCAATCACGGGGCACAATTAGCAATGTTTTTCATTTCTAATGGAGGAATAAGCAACCAATTTTAAAGAAATGTTGTAAAAGCAGATATTTCAGCACTTGTGAAATGGCAGTGTTTTATGCCAAGAAATCAACAGAGAGGGAGGATTTCTGTTTTGTATAAAACTGACATGATTTGAAAGGATTTTTTAAAATCTCATGACTCTTCAGTGACTCCTTTCTCTGTAATTGAGACAGAAGAGTAATTCAATCAGAAGATGATGTCGGTTGGTTTAATACACAGATTATGGTTTCAGAGAAGCATTTACT
>NW_008824283.1:9384055-9391532 GCF_000699105.1 Pygoscelis adeliae | reverse complement strand
GGGACATCTGGAAACATTCCCCTGCCACATTTTATTAGAACATTGAAATCACCTCGTTAAATGATATGGAGAGATTTAGAAAGCAGGGTAATTGTTGGGAGATCAAGCACAGATTCAGCTTCCCAGGCCACATTAATATGTTCCCATTTACCACCACAGACACTCATTCTGACCATTGACTATGCCATTTAAATGGTTTTCATCACAGACTTCCAGGTTTTCTGAGCTTTCTCTCGGTGAAATGACCCCCGCAGCGTTTTCCTGTCTTTGTTGTTAAGCGAACGAGCTGATAAGCAACGAAGCACATATGCCAAATTACTATTTTAGTACCAACTGTTGCTTTTCTCTTAAAGCTAAAATAGTAGAACTGGGGCTGGACAGAAAATCTCAGCTGTTTATTCACATCTATTCTCTCAAATCTCTGAGCGGAGCTTTATTCATCACAGCACACTGCAGAGTAGATGAAATGGGGAGCCTATTTTTGTGACCAGAGGAGATCTGAGGTGGATAAGAGGGAGTACACAGGCAGGTTTGAAGGCTGAAGACAGGTGGGCATTCAGGGAGGGAGAGGAGGCAGTGGGGAGAGCTGCGGTGCCTGCTGGCTGCCGCGGTGAAGGTACACGCAGATGCTGAGCTGGCATTCAAGGTGTCAGAGCAAGAGGCTTTTGAGGGAGGAATAGCACTGTCGATGCGGGGGTTGGGGGCATGAACCTGCCCCGAGCCTGTAGAGGATGCAGCCAGTGGAAAATAGCAGCTGCATCAGCGGGGATAGGCACTGGGTGTGCGATGCTGCTGGACGGGGCACTAAATTTTAGCAGACAGGTTGGAAATGAGGCTAAGGCTCTGCCAGGGGAAAAAAAACTGAGGGAGCTGCCTCTGTGCAGGGGTATGTATTGTGGTGCTCAGTGAGTGTCTGTGCAGTCAAGGGAGCTGGTGAGATCCTACAGGCTCAGGAAGGTTCAGTAAGTGTCAGAAATGAATGACAAGGAACGTCTCACCTGGGAGAAGAGCACACTAGGGAAGCTCAAATCTCTGGTAGAGAGGAGTAAATGGTCCAGGCTCTCATCAGTGCCATAATTCAACACCTGAGAGGTACCCACATGGTGAACGGTGTGTTAGTGGGAAGGAGGAGACCACCAGTGCAAAGGGGAAGTTGCTGGGAGGTTTTGAGTGGCGTTATTGATAAAGACTTCTGAGAAAGAAAAATTACAAACCAAGAATGTCACTTGGACTGGCACAAGTGTCCTAAAGGTGATGGGACTGAGTTGGCACATCTGAAAAAAGCACGTTTTCTGTGCTGAGAGGAAAATATTCCAAAACTGTGCCCTGTATCAACTTTTTAACCTTCTTTGCAGAGAGAAGCAAGGGAATATAATGTCCATATGCTGGACTTAGGGTCTATGGAAAAGTTTTTTACTTCAAAACTCTATGCAATTGATACACCTACATAATTGTAGATATCCTTTATGCTCTTTTCATGCAAACTTGTGTATTGGAAAGAACCAGTCATCAGGTTAATTTTTATTTGCATTTTAATCCTGTTTCTGTCCCACTCCAAACTAATGGTGTGTGGTTTTGTCCCTCCCTTTAACAACTGTAAATAGAAAGCAGACGGGAAGTCAGGAGCATTGACAAAAAGCAGGAAGAGGAGAAGAAAAAGCCCTGAGAAAATGATAGGCACACATGGCACACCGATCTCATTGTAATGAGGAGGCTTGTAAAGACTTGCATTCGTGGGTCATTTCCCCCTGCCATATGAGTTGTTTGTTTTACTTGGTAAACAAGGATCACAGCGCTCCGGTTTTAGGCAAATAGACTGTGGATACATTTTCATAACTGAACTGGAATGACTTTAAAAGTGTGTAACAGCTCTCACTGGTTTTAATTTCTTTTAGACATGGCTTTTTAAATGTTGTGTGACTACTGACAGCCCTGGAAGGTAGTCTCAGGTCACTTTTCCCTTGCTTTGATTCAGGCAGTCAAAAGAGATATAGCTCTTTTCCATGTCCAGCTAGCAGCTGTGGAGTTTCTCTCTCTGTGAATGTATTTTACTCATTTCTGGTGTTTCTGCCTGGCTCTGCTCTGTTAGCTATGATCTCAGCATCACTCTGAGGTGCTCAGCCAGCAATACTGCCCACATGTTGGCTTGCTCCGGGTGCAAGGAGATTGGCTTGCCTGGCACGGAAACTGAGATAGATGGCAGGAATCCAGTACGAACTCGGGCTCTGGCCCTTACGGACAACTCGGTTGTAACCGGCTTGACCTACACATAGAGCAAAAGTAAATCTGCACTTGGGCATGGTTTATGAAGAGAGGAGAGACATGGTCTCTGTTGTTTCACCTCCATGCAAGAGCCCCAGGCACCTGTGGGGGTGGCCACACAGTGGCCTCTTCTAGGAATGAAAGACCAGCTCTTACCTGTCCCATTAAATGTGATCTAAGACCCTCCACACAATTTGGGTAAAGTGCCTTTTAACGCTCTCTGTTATTGACTGCCCTTTGATGTAACTCTTGATATTTTGAAAGTCAACGTTTGTGTTTCTGCTCCTTTGGTCTTTGTGGAAATGAAAATGTTTTACTGCTCTTGCAAAATGACACACTTAGATGTACTTTAGTAACATTTTGTTGGAGTTTTGTGAGCCCTCTCGCCTTTTTCCGGGGCCCTTAAGCTTACTGATCAAGATAATTTTTCTCCCACTTCAAGACCTTAGGCTGAATCCAGATAAGGCAAATGCATACTTATTTCTACAAAATGCTCCATGAGTGCGTCCAGCTCCACCTGAAAAAAAAATACGTTGACTGCTTCACTGTGTCCCTAATCTCACACCTGCCCATTCCCACCCCAAGACTGCTGCTGTGCTCCTGTGTGCTGGCTCGATCCCCTTCCTCGCTGGGGACCATCTCACCTGCCTTTGTCCCCCAAACCCACCTGGGCTCCCCGCCACACTGGGACAGCAGCCCCTCTGTCCAGCCCCAGAGCTTTCATTGTCATGGTAAATCAGCAGCTTGAATATCAGGTCAGTTCTCACCCATGTGCAAATTCTTCTGCTTTGGGGAAATCCCCAGGACCCAGGCAGTGTCAATCCTCCTGGCTTCAAGGCTCCCTCACCCATGGTGTGAAGGCTGCTGACATCAGGAATTCACAGCAGCAGGGTATTGTGCTGCTTACTGCCTGCGAATTTGGTGTAACCTAAGCAATTTGGGACACGAGCCATATTCTGCCAGCTGAGGTCATCCTCTGCTTTTGGTCTCACGTTAACTTTGCTCTCGCACTGTCTAGGGTTTGTTTCAAGTTTCATACTCGCCTTCCTCTGAAAACAGTAAGCTTTGACCATCATCCAGCCAAAGTCCAAACCTCCCTCGTCCTGAGACCTGAAGGACGGGGATGGAGGGAGGGCGAGGGGCAGGGAGGGAGGGAATGGGGACCAGGCTGACCCCCTTTTCCACGAGAGGGGACCAGCGGCAGCAGAGCCTACCTGAGTGCTTCTGAAAGCCTCCTGCCACCCTCCCCCCTTCCAGAAACCTCTCTGCTCTCAGGAAAAGGAAATAGCTCTTGGGGCAGCTTTTCTCCAGGCTGGGGGGAGCTGGAGGCCATGTAGTCAGGAAGGACTTCAATGCAGTCAGGCTGGGGCTGGGGAGACTGGACCTCTGCCTCCCTGTCTTCCCACGGTTAAATCATGGTATTGAGCAACACCAGAAATATGCCAGCCAGTGAACAGGGACCAGGAGTTAGTCTAGTGTCTAGCCCCAGCTTAGCCTCGACCTGTTCTGTGATGCTGGGAGACGCAACGCCCCCGTATGCCTATTTCCCCTCTTATCCCTAGCAGTTTTCCCAGGTTACTCCTTGTTTTGCTGAGCAGAGTGACAAAACCCAGAGGGCCTACCGTCCTGGCGGGGGGCGGGGCTGTCATTTCCGAGGCAGCATTGAAAAGATTGAGGTTAATGGTGGGACCTGAGCAGGTCCTGTCCTCAGCTGGGACTGCGCTCCTGCTACTGCCAACCAAGGAAAGCCACACCGTGTCAGTGAAAATGCTGCTGAAGATGGCTCTGATAGCACAATACAGGGACAGACTACTGGAGAAAAGGGTGATGCCCAGTTTTGGAGCATGGCTGTTGTAAGGGATGCCCGGGCGGCACTCCTGGTTTGAAAACCCAGGTTGCCGTAGCGGGTGCTTTTCATCCGAGCTTTCAGAGACATCACGTCAGTTGGGTTTTGTAAATATTTCAACAGCGTTTTGAAGTTCCAATGAAAACAGAGAAAACCTTTGATGTCTACAGACCCTTTATCCCACCATACACCTCACCCCATGCTTTTCAGCAATGTTGTTTAGTCAGCGTTCACTGAGGCCAAAGGGACACAAGGTGCAAAATCTTGGGCCCACTGAAGTCAACAGCAAACTTTTACCTGGTTACAGTGAGGCCAGACTCACACTGAAGTAAGTCAAAGAAAGCAATTTTAGTTTCTCCATTTCTCTCTCATAAAAAAAAAAAAAAAGAATTCTGATCAGAAAACCAGAGCCTCTTCTGTTTAAAAAAAACTAAAAGTTTGGGGAAAATGTAAATCAAAAATCAGGATGAAATGAGCAATATGTGCAAGGAATTAATACTTTTTTATTCTTCATTTATTTTCGCAGGAAGGGTTGCCTTGGGCATTAAACCATGTGAGAGAACCAAACTGGATATTTTTTGACTGCCAGCCTGGAAGTCCCTGTGTCACTGAAGCAGTATTAACAAAAGCCTTCTGGGTGGATAGGCATGGATTTGCGATATTGGGTTTCCCAACAGAAAATCTGATTTTTTCAACAAAATTATTATTCTCTTGCTGAAAACGCCTGTTCTGTAACATGGATATTTTGTGTACATTAATCACTCCAGGGAAAATTCCTATCCAGCAAGCTTATTCAATGTGCTACTTTATTTTTCTTCTTTGTGTTTTGTTTCCCAAACATAAACACTAATAACAACTTCTGGGGCTCTCAGGGAGGTTCCCGAGTTTAATAAGGACTATGATGTTGTGAGTCTTTGTCATGACACATTTCTGCTTGTTTCAAAACATAGTGGAAAACAAGTGAGGGCCAAAGAATGAGTTGACACAAATTGGGGATTTCTGCATTACCTGTGTGGGTGTTTAAAGGAGAGAATACTCTGCCTGCAAAAGTTTGATTCCAGCAGATATACTAGTATATACACAGGATTTCTAATCTGTTTTCATCTCTATTTTTTCTCTCTTACCCTATCTTTTCCCTTCCCTATGTTTCCTAGTATTTTGTCAGTGTTTTGTTTACGAGTAGCTTTTTTCTTTTTTTGTTTTAATCACTAGGATGGATTTTAATTTTCTTTCCTTTTTCTTTTTTTTTTTTTTAAATTCCCTTTATCTCTCATCCCCATTTCTCTTCCTTTTTCTCCTAGTTCTGCCTTTCTCTGTGGGAGCTCACCCTTATCCCTGATTTAGTGTGATAACAGAAAAAAAACCCCTTGTTTTCAGAAGATCCTGTCTGTCTCAGGACAGCAATATGTTAGGCCGGCTCCTGACAAAACATAGCCCTTTTGTTTGGCATGTGCTGGCTCACCCTGGTTGAATGAAACAGCTTTGTTTTAGGTGTAGATAGTAGGTCGGGGCTGCCTGGCAGGTGCATCTTAGAGCCAGTGTCACCCAGCAGTAAATTCTGTAATTACAGGTCATGGAGGTGGAGCTCTCCTTTGATGTGACTTTTTCTGTTGTTGCAAGCGGATACAATTTGACTGAGATATCAAATGCAGATAGTAAAAATTTAATTAACAAATCAAAGCTTTTATCTGGGGTTTTAGAACTCAAGCCAACAGGTTTCTTCAATCTAAAGAAATCACAGACGGAGATGGAGGGGCAAAGGCAGCGCCTTTGTAGTGTATACAGCTTACGACCTTCTTTATGACGCTTGCAAAGATAAAGCTTTTTTAGCTGTTGCCTTTCCCTTTGGAGAAGCTTTTAGATGTTCCCCAAAAGCAAGGATATTGTTCATTGTATGCTTAATTTTCATCATTTTAACTCCTCAGTGTGCACACATTTTCTCTCGTGATGCTGCGGATTACTTAGCAGGAGAAGATGGAGCGCGCTCGCACTTGCCTTCCTGCAGTTGGGGCTGCACAGAGTACCCCAGCACTCTGAATTCATGTGCTGGCTTATTCCTCTTGTGGTGAGCCAGCCAGTAGTGGTATCAGTGGCCTGACCTGTGGGACATAACATTTCTTCCATGATTTACTTACCATCTTAACAATGGAAGCCTGATTGAAATGAGCCTGAAACTTGGCTCTTAGCTTCTTCATCTGTAAGTGGAGAAGGCGCTCTTTGCTTTCAGTGCTTTCTAGGGATGCTGTCATGATCAAAGCAGCTAGGTCCACACGCCGACTGCCTTAGTCACGCCACTCATTCTGCTGGTAACTGGGGGTTGAGAGAGCAGCACTCTGCCCGTTATGTGTTGCGTGTGTGATTACTGCTGCCTGTGAACTGAAAGAAATGCAATTGTGCAAGGAAATAATAAAAAAAAAATCCACGCGCCCAGTGCCACCTTTGCTAGAAGCCACATGTCAGAGCACCCCAAAAGCACGTAATGAGAGACATATGAATAACCAGAGGAGGTTGCATTTTCTATCTCAATAAATGCAACTGTCTTGCATTTATGGGTCAGCTGTTCCTCAGAAATTATTTCCGAGGATGTTTACAGACCGAAGTTATAAAATACTGCAGAAAAGATTAAAAAGGAATACTGTGACTAAAAGAGAAATTATCTCAGGTGTTCACCATGATACTATGCATTTGACTTTTCAAGACTGAGAAGTGCTTCAGATGAATGCACGCTATACTGCAGAGACCACAGACTGATCTTCTGTGAGTCTGTGGAGGTGAGTTGTTACATATGCCTTACTCGTGTCTTTCTCAGTGCATCTGGGATTGGCCCCGGCATTTCTGCAAGTGTGCACACAAAGATCCTAGTTCAGGGAACATATACCAGTATCAGATAGCACTTAGGAAAGCTTTAAGTACAGAAGCACTTAATCACGGTCTTAAGTACCTTCCTGAAATGAAGCCAAAGAACCTGAGTCAAAGACCTCTGGAATCAACGCAGCACCACAGACTTGTGCTTACACAAATGTATGTTTAGAGGCGCTAGCCTAGAATACTAATGTACGGCTTTGGATTTCTGAGCTGACTTCTGGTGGGACTACTGAAATAAAATCCTACTGAGCACAATGAAAAGGGCCAAGGCTCCTAGTGGATTTATAGTGCCAGGCATTTATAGTACAGTTACCCAATTCTAAAGTATAAACTGTCAAGCTACCACTGTTGCAAAAACATCAAAAGCTTTCCAAAGCTGTAGCAGGAGTTAAAAGTGAAAGAAAGAAAAGAAAGAAAAGAAAGAAAAGAAAGAAAAGAAAGAAAAGAGAAAGGAAAGAAGAAAGAAAGGAGGAAGAGAGATAGACAGGCAGATAGAAGGAAAGG
>NW_008824283.1:9377992-9384024 GCF_000699105.1 Pygoscelis adeliae | reverse complement strand
GAAGAGAGGGAAGGAAGGAAGAAAGAAAGGAAGGAAGGAAGGAAGGAAGGAAGGAAGGAAGGAAGGAAAAGAGAGAAAGAGAAGAAAGAAAAGAAAGAAAGAAAGAAAAGGAAGATCGGTCATCCTTGTGTTTAAAGTACACAAATTAACTTCTTGACATTTGCATCACTAATTTTGGTGCTTTGATGGAAGTACTCTGTTACCATACTTTAAAGCCCCAGAGATCACCTCACAGGGCTAAGAAAAAAGGAGGAAAGACTTCAAAGTGAATAATTACCTGTTGATGATGTATTATATTTAAAGACTCTGGCTGTGGATTAAAGCTAGTTCTAGGGTTGTTAATAGCCTGCAGTAAACAACTAATGAATCAAAGAAAAGGAGCAAAAAGCAGCTATAGTTGAAGGACATTCCCATTAATACCAAAGGCCAGAGTTGAAGTGTTAAGTGTAACACAATAAAATTTAGTCATTTCACACTAGAGTGTATAAGAATTTAGAAAAATGGTCACAGGTGAATTATTAGGGACTGTCCTTTGAGCTGTGTTCTCAAAGCACTTTGATGCCACGCATAGTACCAGGTTTTCCACCCCTCTGTGTTTTTCTGCAGTTTATCTGCAATTTTTACATGGTGTAATGAGGAGAACAGATTTGGATGTGAAGAGCTATACCTACAGCAGTGGTGGAAACAGCGTGTTACCAGAGAGGAGAAATAAAAGCTCAAAGGAGGAGGCACAGAGCAGGAAATGGAGAGAGAACAGCTGAAAACAGTGCAGAATAAATTGCATGTCTACAGGGATCTTTCTGGTTTTGAACTATTGAGAATCTTGATAAAATAGGAAAGCAAGTGATTTAAAGGGGCGGTTGGGGGAAATGATCTCAACATACTTTGGCTAAGTAGGTGACAGCAGTGCTTCAATCTGTGGTCCTCCGATCATGGCCCATCTTCTTCCCACCAGAGCAATACCTTTTAAGCTACTGGCAGTCCTCACATGAGCAAGGGTGGAGGGCCCTCATTTTGTACAAAATAGAGCCCTAATCTGAGAAACTTTAAAAGGGGGAGTGTTATTTTTATTTAAATGTGTGGGAATTGAGGTAATTTGTGAGTCCTGAACTTTTCAGGGGAATATACTTTTTCTCTTTGAAAACTATTCCGGGAGAAATATAACACAGTGAAACACTGCAAGCTTGCAGTCCATTAGGCTGATATATATGGCATGGTGCTAAATGACTTTTCACCTCTTGTCAGACCTAAGCTTTTAAGGCTGCTAGGTCTTCTCAGGGTTCATACATGGGGTTTAGGAACTGACTGAAAATAAGGGAAAACAAAGTGTGGAAGATACACATGCACCGAAGAGCTAGTAGGTATTTCCAATGAGAGTGATTATTTTTAAGGCTTAAGAATCAATATATTTCAAGGAAAAAAAACCCAACAACCACTACCAGAGAAAGCTAATGATGCCCTAGGAGTGACCTACAGATAATCCCTGTCTTTCTGCACTTTGTGGTGGATTGGGGTAACAGCGCACCTTCCTGAGGTAAGTTGTAAAACCTATTCTGGCTATTCAGCAACCACCACATCCAGTCTGTGGCATGTCTGAATCATGAGCTTTAAGTTAAGGACAGCAGAAGTTTGTACTCAGTAGATTTCAAGGAAGAGCACCTGCATTGACAACACATGTGCCATTCACCTTGCTCTATGGAAGTAAGGTCCATGGGCTCAGGGTCTGTGTGGGAAAGCCACCCCAGGATCCCCATCCCCAGCAGGAGGGATGGCGTGTGCCGGGAGCTCACCCTTAATCACAGGATGCAATCTGGTAGGAATCAATCATTTTATAAGAGCCAAGACTCTTTCTTTTTAACCAAAATAAGCCACTGTTTCAGCACTGGGACCTGCTTAGCCATTCTTCATGGCATCACTCTCACTGAGTGAGGACTCCTTAGTCTGCTCTCATCTCAGGGAAAGGATTGCTAATGTACATCTAAAAACAAACCTCAGCCTAAAACAAGTGTCTCTGAAGCAGCAAGAAGGATGTGAGAGACAGGGAGAGAATGAGTCGACTTGTAAAAAGGCTGAAAAGGGCGATGGTACATGTGACTGCTGGAGGCAAGGTCTCCCTCATGACATATAGAGTTGCTGCTGAGTGTCTGCTCCTCTCCATGGAGGTGACTGCTGAGGGACCTGGCACCCTTGTATTTTATCAGTACCATCACTGGCTTATATGCTCAAGGCAAGTGTTCACTGTATGATAACTACAGGATTAAACAGGATGAAAGTGTCCCAACTACCAAATGCTGGGATTCATGTCATCCACCGTTCACCATCTTGGAGATAGGCGTCCTGTTTGGGGCTGTGGCCCCATGGGAAGCAGTGAGTCAGTTTGAAATCTGTCCTGGTTTCAGCTGGGACAGAGTTAATTTTCTTCTTAGTAGCTGGTACAGTGCTGTGCTTTGGATTTAGGATGGGAATAATGTCGATAACACACTGATGTTTTAGTTGTTGCTAAGTAGTGCTTACATTGGTCAGGGACTTTTCAGCTTCTCATGCCCTGCCAGTGAGAAGCTGGGAGGGGGCACAGCCAGGACAGCTGACCCAAACTGGCCAAAGGGATATTACATACCATATGACGTCATGCTCAGTATATAAACTGTGTGGAGTTAGTTGGGAGGGGGTGACTGCTGCTCAGGAACTGGCTGGGCATTGGTCGGCGGGGGGTGAGCACTTGCATTGTGCATCACTTGTTTTGTATATTCTTTTATCATTATCATTATTATTATTATTTTCCCTTCCTTTTCTGTCCTTTATCTCAACCCACGAATTTTACTTTTGTTTTTTTCTGATTCTCTCCCCCATCCCACTGCAGGGGGGGGAGTGAGAGAAAAGCTGTGTGGTGTTTAGCTGCCTGCCAGGTTAAACCACAACAGCATCCCATCGACACTGGAGGAGAAGAGTCCCTTCCCCCACCCAAACATCTCTCATCTCCCTTCCTGTCTCCTGGCTGTCAGCTCCCGCTGCTTACCTTGCGTGAGCTCATGGTACCCTACTTCAGAAGATTTAATTAAAAAATTCAGCAGATGTTTAAAAAATTTTAATTTTTTAATTAAATTTTTTTTAATTAAAAAAATTTAATTTTTTTAATTAAAAAATTCAGACCCATCAAAAGACTAAAATGGGCTCAGGTAAGTGTCTGACGAGCATGGAGCTGCCCCAAGGGAGGTTGGGGCAGCACCAGGAGGTTCCCTGAAAGGATGGAAGAGCATGAGAGAAGGGAAAGACAATGAGACCTGCCTTCTTCCACACGCATGAGCTGAGAAGCAACACCCAAAGGCATTTGTCTGAGTTTCCTTAGAGTCTCTGGAGAGAGCTGGGCAGTCTGAGCTGTCGGAACCGATCTCTAGGAGTTTCTATAGAGAGAGCCTGAACAATGAATGTGGACAAGAAACCAAACTTTTGGAAGCTTAAAGTTAAATGAGGTAAAGCCCAACCATAATCCTTAGCACTTCAGGTAAATGTTCATCATTATCCCTGTAGTTACTGTTTCCCAAACACTTGAAATCTGTGCTTCCCCTCCCCATGAGTGACAGTACTCAACCTACCTGCATGCTGCTCCCATGGTGCTAACCCCATCTCCAAGCTACGTGCTTTCTCACAGTGGGGCTTCACAGTCTAGCAGATACTTGGCCGTCCTGTTGGGCTTTGATGAATGAAATATCAGTGAAATGCCTGATAAGACCAAACAGGAATCACATAAAGTAAGAAGTGCAGTGGTTCCAGCTCCAGAGCAGCTGTCCCAGACTCTCCACCAGCTCACCCCGAAATCAGTGGTTTGATGATGGCTGGGCCACATTTTTCACACTTGTGTTCTTCTTTGCACCAATGAGAGTTATACAGATGAGAGGTCTATCTGGCTATTGGAAATGTCCCATCAAAGGGCTTGAGGGTGGCTTTGCTGGGAATATGTGGGCAGAAGCTTGTGGCCAGAGTGTATTCTGCATTGGCACTGCCTGCTGCACTGCTGTGCTTTTCTGAGAAGCAAGGGAGCCACAGGGCTGCACAGCCCCTGTCCTGTCTCTATCAGTGTGGTGCCCATCTATATTGGCATGTATATGTTGAGGGAAAAGCTAGGCAGATATTTCAAATGTGTTTCCTTGCTTCTTTCCTGCCTCAGACACATACCAAGCATGTATGCAACACCTGTCTGTTTGTTTGGGGTACTTTAGTGGACCATACATATTATTGCAATAAGATGGCCATTTCCATGTCCTATCTTATCCTTGTTGTCCGCAGTTTTTGCTGCTTGCTCGGGGGATTACATCTTGCTGAGTGTCTTCTGATTGACTCTCAGGTCTCCGCAAAGTCTCAGATTCGATTTGCCAAAGCTTGCTGTTTTAGTGCGTTATTCGTACTGTAGCAATGCCCAGAAGCCTCTTTGTGCGGAGCAGCATCTGTGGCTGGTACACAGACAGCTGTTTGTCCTAAGGTCCGAGACAGGCTCCCACAGCCCCGTCCCTGACTCTCCGGCGCATGATGTTCTCAGCCATCGTTAAAGCTTAATATGTTCCATTCGGCACTGTCGTGAGAAAGCGATCTTGTTTGGGGAAAAATTTATTATTAAGCCCAAAGCAAAGATGCAGGCACTTTTTGGTGATGGTGTTGATTATTCACAAAATGTCATTCCCAAGTTGCCTTGTTTGCCAAGTGTGGGACATATGTTAGTAATTGACAATGCGCAATGTGGATCTCTTCTATAAATGGCTGCTTCAAAACACAATTAGTAATAAAATAAGGGGGCCAAGAGGTTCCCCAGAAGATCTAACAATGCACCTCTTTTAAAACTGTTATCGCTAGCAGGCAAGACTTGTTCTCTCTCCTTCTCTTCCAGATTGCTTTTCTTCCTGTAAAACCTCAGGCCTGTTCCCCATTTTTGCTTATGTTGCAACCTAGGGTTTTTTTGCTCCTTCAGGAGACAGCTAGTTGAAGTCTATGTCTTTTGTTTCTTAATACACTTTCCACTAGCATTTGTGCTAGCCTTAGTTGAACAACTCCAGTAATGACATACAATGTTTTTCAAGGACCTGAAGGAGGAAGCAGTTCTATGAAACTTACTTCATTGCTCCTACGGACTCTTTATCTTTTCATTTTAGTTACACTGCACATGGACATAAAGTATCATAGATACTTCAAAAGAGTCAGAGGCCTGAATTTGCTGTCATGTCACCACGCCTTTAATGTGAAATCATTAATTCAGACAGTGTAATTTCTGAACACATTGGGTGGAGTTGGAATAAATCTTAACATATCAGCCCCAAGAGATTTACAGCAGAAGAGTTTAACGTGCAAATATTTATGCAGGTGTGCGGACCTGCAGAGTCTATTGTTGCCACAGACCTGTTTGCCTGAGGAAGTTATTGGTCTGTAGTGATGGAGGTAGAAACGGGCTTTTAAGAGACCTAAATACCACTGGATAATGAATGGTAAGGACAATACAATGCACGTAAAGAGAAAGGTGCCACTTGTATGAGGCACACTTGGAAATGACACTTGGGTTTGTCTGATATTTGGAGGGGCAAGATTATTTGGTTGTTTGGGTGGCTGGTCATGTATTTTTTTCATGCAGGACACTATGAGTTTGAGTGTGATTGGGATATAATGATGTGTAGGTGGGAGCTGGAAGTGCAGCCTTCTGGTGACTTGGCCTAGTCCATCAGCTAGCAAGCAGAAGAAGAGAAGGAGGTGCAGATGACTGACGCAAAGTTATACCTGCCCTTTATGATTGTCGGTGTCTTTCTTTTCATGTCTTACTGGACTCCTCATTGCTGTGGGACGTGTAATAGAAGAACTGGTTTACATCTTTGCATGTTCTTTACAATGCAACACTAGCTGCTGTGATCCACCCCCAGTGAATATTACCTAACTATTGCATTATGTTCTGTGTGGGGTGTAGCCTAAACCAGAAGTTGATGCAAAATACCGCATCCCACTTCCCAAGCAACAACCATGGCCAAATTGCTCCATGCTTTACATGGAGTAGCAGC
>NW_008824283.1:9373251-9377959 GCF_000699105.1 Pygoscelis adeliae | reverse complement strand
AGCAGAAATCTTTCCACTGACTGGAAAAAGCTTTGGCTCAAGCCACACAAGACAATGTTAGGCACTGATTTTCTCCCAAAGGTGAACATGGCTTAGGAAACATTTCTGAGAGCCTGACCTCTCTCTTTTATCCAGTGTGGCCAGGAATGATCCCAAACCAGAGATGTCCTGGCTCAGGAGAGGGTGGTGCTGCTTGGCTGGGAATGGAGCCAAACGTTTGGCTTTTTCCCTTTGTCTGGAGTTTCTCAGCCTCCAGGATGTGAAGTTTTCCCTGGCCCTTGGGTAGGAGAATGCAGGTTACTCTTTCCATGTGGAGTCAGTATTTGTTGAACTGCTTTTCCAGTTTGGATTGGTTGTTTTCCCATTAAAGAAGGAAAGAGAGGTAAATTAGGTTACTTTTTGGAAGGAGGTGGAATTGAATTATTGTTCTCATCTACGTCATATCTATGTAAGTCCTGTGTATGGGTTCTTGTGCATCAAATGAAGTAAAAACCATAAATAGAAGGTCTGATTCCTGCTTCTCTGAACCCACAATTTTAATGATAATGGATTTAAATTCAACTGTTTGACTCATCATTTATGTACTTTGTATAAGGATGGTAGAGCCTGACAGCATCACTGGCTAGTAAGAAGTCAGAGTAAACATTTTAGCAGAGCTCAGGCACCACGACCACTGTTGTAAAAAAACCCAACAAAAACCACAACCAGCCAAGCAACCAAAAAAACTCCAGAAGTAAAAGTATCCCATGCAAACCAAGGAACTACCTTGGTCACCCCAGGGCCGAGCCATTACTTTTCAGCACAGGGTTAAAACTTCCTATTGTACACTTTCAGGACATAAAAAAATGCAATGGTAAGTTAGACAGGTTAGATAAAGTTAAGTAACTTCCTCTATTTTTATTTTCAACTATAATCTATTAAATTACATCTTGGTAGCACAGAGCTAGTAACAGTGATTGCAACCCTCTGGCTCACAGGTGATGGGTAACAACATGTCAGGACCTGAGCTCTTCCTCACTCCCCCCAGTGTTGCTGCCGCGTGAGCTATGACTGTCCAGGGAGCAGCGGGAGAAGGATGGAGAGGTAGCACTGGGCCATGCGGAGGAGGGGGATCAGGCATGACAAAGTTAATCATCACCACCCATTAACTGATTTCTCCTATACACTCTTCTTTCCAGTGGGAGCCAGAGACAATAATATTACACTATTGCTGACAGTAACGCCTGTGTTGGGATATACGCTTTTCCGACAGGAGCTGAAATCTTTGAGGTATTTGTCATTAGAAGCTCGGTCCCATCCCTCCTGGTTTGTTTATTATTTGCAGCCTTGCTGCCTCGGTCTCTCGGCCAGCTGGCTTGTGTGGAAAGGGGATTCCTGGAAGAGCAGCGTGAGGCTGGCTCAGGCCTTGTGGGGTCGTTACCATGTCCCTGATTGTGCACTTGACACTGACATGCTGAGTGATTTAGGACCAGACACTTGCTGTCTTTGCCTCCATTTCCCTTTCTGTGAAATGTTGACGATGGTGCTTACTTCACAAACTGCATGAAGCTGTGCAGTTGCCAAGCTCTCTATGAAGCAACACATGACATCAATTAACTGTGTTGTACAGGCCCAGCACTGAGAAAGGAAAAGGTTGTTTTGTCATTGTCGCAGTGAGAATATTATGTTTCTCCATCCATCTTGAATGGCTAACCTTGTGGGGGACAAGTGAGAGTCAGCTGTGCACTTTGCCTTTCTGTGTTCAGATACAGAAATGACCTGTAAATATGATGATAGTCAGCAGTTATCATCTGAGGTATCGAAAGATTAAAATATCATGTGCTTTCATTGGTCGCCTTTGCTCTGGCTCCAGTATCCAACATTTTACTTTGCTTGCTTAATGGACTTGTAATAAAAAAAGAGCTAAAAATAAACTAATAATTCTCTTAGTTTGTTTTGTTTTTTTTTTTTTCTCCATTACTTCTTAGTCTGCTCCAAATTTCTGTGAATTATACGCTAAGGATCAACTTCTGGTTCAGTTTGAAGTCAATTGCAAATTTCCCATAGACTTCAACAGAAACAGAAGATGCTTCAATGCATCATGAAAGCTTTTTAAAGATGAAGATACTGAGTTCCTTAGAGGAGATGCTTTGGACTCTTCAGACTATGAGTTGATTCACTAAATACTCACTTCATAAACATGAGAAAGGGGAAAAAAAAAACCTTTTTGCTGTTACTTGAACAGCAAAAAGTGCCTCATTTGGTTGTGATTTATACTGATTGGTCTTATGGATTACCATGTATTTTTCTCAATAGAGGAAAAGCATACAGGGTAATTTTGGCAGTTGATTATTACTATCCTAGTTCCACCAGTATAATCGTAGCCAAAAAATTCACAGCATGGGATGGTTTCTTTGTTTAGCATTTTGGAGATGTCAGATACCTATTTTTTGCACAGCCTACTGTGTGGCCTTGGAATCAAGTCTATAGCTGCATTACATTTGATACAGGTTGCTAGAAATTAAGACCTTGACAACAGGCTGTCATTCATACCTTTTGCAGGGTGGGGTGAAGATATGAAATCTCCTCATTATAAAAGAGCCAAATCACATTACTGGAGAGGATCACATTACTGGACTTCATGCACTTGATGAATGTCTGGCCTTGTGTTTGCTTCATGATTGCCTCCAAGATGTGAAAGTGGAAACAGATTCAAGTGCTGTGAGGGCCCAAATTTCAAAAGATCAGGCTTTTGCGTGATGGAATGCATGGCCAGCAATGCAGGAGGAAAAGGACCTGTTGGAAAGGCCATGGTTGTATCTTTCTTAACTCATGCAATAATCACTGTAGCTTCCTTTCTCAGTTGTTTCCTCATGATTCATTGCTTCTCCTGCACCCAGGCTCAGAGATTTCATGGTTCCTGGCAGCCCACCAGACTCTGAGGGAAGAAGAAGGACCATATGTGTGTGATGAAAAGGGCGAAATCTTTATGCAGTCAGCTCTATTTTCCCTTCCTCATACAGGCACTTGCTTATCACTGTAGTTTTCCTGAAAGATCAAAAATAAAGTCTTCCTGGCTTCGGAGCAGCAAAAAGTAGTTCTTATTGCAGAAATGTGACACCATAGGTGTTAATGCAAGTCCCATTATTTTGGTTCTTTGACATAAAAGAATGGCGCAGCTGCCTTGCCATATTTAGTACTACATTGTTACCAATATTGTGCAAAGGCTTCAGTACAAAGTGAGCTTAACAAGTAACAATGACATCACACCAATAGCAATAATCCAAAGTAAATTACCTCTTATCCTTTCCTTTGTTTGCCTTTGCATTTCTGTTCCAGGTGAACTATGAAATGCTCTAGGCCATGCATTTCTCCAAGGTGACCGCAATTCTTCAGCAGCAAGCATCTCTGCCCTTTAGCTGTGAACCACATGGTGCTCCAAACAAGACAGCAAACCACTAGGAATGTCAGCTGCGTCCCGCCTACTGGGAATTTCAGATTTTTCTGAAGACAAAAGTATTTTCCTTGGCCGATACTTTATAATAGTAAATAATAACAATAATAATAATGCTGTGCTTTTAAAATGTGTTTTTCTAACCTTGGAATCTGAACACTGTATATCACATACTTTTAATTGAGTCTGCTATTGTTTGAAAAGGTTTGTATTATCCTTAAGACTTAGGAAAAGCCAAAACCCAAAGGAAAATGGATTCTCAGCTGATGCAATCCAGAATTCCTTGGCTTTATTGGGGTGGGAGGCCAGTCTTGTTTTCCTCAGCCCACCTATCTGACCATTATACTGTAGGTGAATAGGATGTTAGAACCTTTTAAGAAATAATCACGTGGCTATCAAGAATCCAAATGATTCAAGCTGAGCTGTTTTACTTTGCAATGCAGTGAATGAAGGTACCATAGTTTTGTAACTCTAGCATGTTTTTCAAGCAGATACCTGAAGGTGCATGTTCAGTGGCTTTGAACCTGTAAGGTCACTGTCTTTTTGCTCTTTTCTTTTTTCTTTTCTGTTCTGTTTGTTCTTTTTTTCTTTTCATCTTTTTTTCCTCTTTCTTTTATTTTTTCTTGTTTCTTCTTTCTGCTTTCTTCCTTCTTCCTCCTTTTTTTTTCCCACTGTATGATTGTGTTTTTCAAGGTTATCTATCTGGAAGCAAAACAAGCACTGGCTTGCTTTCTTTCAAAGGAGAGTTTGGTTGAGGTAATAATAATACATTTGTGGTGAGCAGCAAGGGGCCATCTGTTCACTGCTGAAAAAAATATTCACGAAGTAAGCATATCAGTGAAGCGCACCAAAAAGAACAAAGCAAAGCCTCCCAGAGTGCTTCTCTCAAGGCTATTATTTAAAGCTTGTGGGTTGAAGAAACCCACATGGCTTTGAACAGAGCTTCTGAGAACGTCTGGGTTAAAGCTGCCCACTGTTTTACTTGAGTGACAGCCTACTCTCCCACTTCTTCAGCTACTGGTCTGGAGGCAGGCAGACACAGACCAACCTTATATCACACGTGCAGGGAGACCAGCGTACTGAGAGGTCCCTGGACTTGCACGGGTCCACCAGACCTCTCATATTCATGTCTGCCATTAAATCAAAGGGAAATATTGCCTGAATGGCCTCCCCACAAGCTCTGCATGTTGATTATTTACAAGACATGCTTGCTTCCAGTGTTAGGTGATGAAACCTTTTGGGTACAATTGCCTTATCTGCATGAACGTGTATAGG
>NW_008824283.1:9368416-9373236 GCF_000699105.1 Pygoscelis adeliae | reverse complement strand
AGTTGTTCGTGTTTTCATTTCTTCTGCTTAGCAAGAGAGGGTTGCCTTTTGACAGAAGAACTGGGAAATTCGGCCCCTTCTCCAGCCTCCTAATGCTACGGCTAAGGCACCGAAGCGATCCGGGAGAAACGCGATGAAGGCAGCAAGAGCCGTGCCTGCGCCGTGTCTCAGGAAGGTCCACACTCAGGGTGTCTGCCTGTCAGTGCCTGCATCGCAGTTCCTTGACCTGCAATGACTCCGCCACACTGAGGTGGGCCTTGCCACCTCTCATATGTGCCGGCTGCAGTGGAAGAGGATGAGATGGGAAGACCTGACTGAGTCTGCTCAAGTTATTTCAGAGGCTGCAGTCTCTGTAACGCTGCTCAGGCTCTTCAACTGCAGCCTGCAGCCTGCTTAACACTGCACTGACAGGCGTTTTGATCCCGAGCAAATGGCACTGCAACAAATTTGGGATGTTAGGTGTGAGCTTGTCTGTTCCAGTGGGCTTAGAAGGTCCTGATCCCCTCATCACAAGAAATATACAGGGCAGCTGGAAAAAGTTCAGAGATAGGCAACAAGGATGATCAAAGGTACAGAATGGCTCTGTATGAAGGATGACTAAGCTGGGAATTTTTTGTCTGGAAAGGAGGTAATGGAGGAGGAGGTGATGGATTTACAAAAAATCTTGAGTGGCATGGAGAGAACGAGTAGATGGATTGATTTTTTACTCTTTTCCAGTATAATAGGTGGGAGGCATCAGATGGAGCCAATAAAATAGTAGTGCTCCAAACAAAACATCTTCTCAGGCAGCTGACCTGTGGATCTCCTTGCCAAAGGCTGGTGTGGGTGCTAAAGTTTTATATGAGTTCAGCGACAGACTGGAGAATTTAATGGAAGAGTAATCCCCTGAGAGTACTAAATACATAGAAACTACAGTCTCTTCAGGAAGTCCCTGACCTGAAAATGGCTGGAAACTGGGAGATTGTTACAGGGAGTTTTCATAGATGTCTGCTCCCTAGGCATCTGCTTTTGGCCATGGTGGGAAGCAGGGTATGGGCTAGAAGGACCTTCGGTCTGACATTTTATGGATTTTCTTTTGTTCTTTACTGCAGTAAAAAGTCCACAAAGCTGTAGAAACTAAGGGTAGGGTTTACCGCACTTAACTTTAACCATTGGAAAGCAATGGCGCTAGTCACTTAGCTCCCCCAGTAATCAGCGGCACAGAGGGCACATCACCCATCTAAGACGGGTGTCCAAGAGGGTGGGTGAATCACCATCTCCAGCTACCTTTTATTTCTGATTTCCCAGGGGGTCTGGACAGCTGCCTAGGGTTAAATGAGTACTTTCTTTATAACTTTAGTTAATCTTACTTCAGTGAGACTGATTCTGAATAAAGCAGGATTTAGCTGTAGGCCTAAGGCCTTTTACGCAAAGTTTTGAGTACTTTCTTTATAACTTTAGTTAATCTTCAGTGAGACTGATCCTGAATAAAGCAGGATTTAGCTGTAGGCTTAAGGCCTTTTACGCAAAGTTTTAAAAGCACACTGTGTTAAGGCTAACATTTGTCAGATGCGTGCTCTGAAAAAAGCTCCTTGAGCATGACTGGGAATTTCTCTCTTCAAAGGTCAGTGGACTGCAGCAACAAAACCAATCGAGCTCTACCTGGGATCTGAGGAAGCTTTATTTCAGAGTGTGGGACTGCTGGCATTTCACTATGTATTTAGACACCGCACCTGACACTAATTAAAAGGAAGGTGACTGATAGCTGATAGACACAGATTGCTGGCTTATGTTGTACTCTCCAGAAACATTACATGACCATTCCCAGCTGTTGTTCCAGCATGGGGTACCACCAGCTGTCTCATCAAATCACCACAGAATAAGAGCACAGAAATCTTCCATATTATCCTGCCACAAGAAAAACACCACTGACAAGACCCCAACAACAAAAAAGAAAATCTTGAAAGCCAATTTTTTTCTTCCTCTGATTACATTTTACCTTCCAGGAAGCACATGTAAATACAATCCAAGTTCTTTCTACCTTTGTAATCACCAGCCTTTGTTTTTGTAAATGTATCCAAACTGCTAATTTCATTTGCACAGCACTTGAATTACTCAGAAAATTCTTTCTCATCCAGGCTCCTAATATGCAGTGTGACAGACCCTGGCACTGGTGGAGCAGCGTACCCTGCCTGAGTTCTGCAGATGCTTCTGCAGATGTGTTAATCATTACAGCACAGCTTTCCAAAACAAACAGATATTGCTGAATGCTGTATACATATTAATTAAAGTGAAATACTTGTATTTTTTTAGTATAAGTCTGTATTTTGGTTCTGCTTTTTATAAGAGATTGTGGCACTCAAGATGTAAAGTCAAATTTGTCCCAGAATTTAGATTTCATAGGGACAGACTTAGTAAAAGCTCAGATTAGCAGAAATAGCCCCATTCTATTTGCCTTTTCTAAATTTGACTGGATGTAATTGTTTAAATGTATGACCAGTATCTTAACAACACAAAAGCTGCTATATTCAATCCCAGATACGAAACTGGAAGGAAATGGGTTACTATAAAATGAGAAGTGAGGAATCTGCTTTCACCAGCTTGCCTGAGAAGCAGACACAAATCTTAAAATTGTACTTTAATTATCTTTGAATTTCAGAAATGTCAGATGCTATTTGATAATTAGATACGGAAAATAATAATAAAATCTCTGGATACTAATGCTTCTGGGTCTTACAGTGTCATAAACCTGGAGTAATGCCACTGAACATATCTAAATGCCATTGATATAGAGTTGGTAGAAGGGTAGAGTCAGACCTAAGACCATTTTTACCTGCTTTCTTTAACCTGGCCAGACCTTTACCTGCCATGATCTTTGCTGTGAGAAGCAACAGTATCCTCAGGTAAAAGGAGCTCTATTTAAACACATGTGAAGGCTACACAGCGTGGGAGAAACTCATAATTTGAGCCAGCGTGGGTGGCTGAATACTCTGAATATTTTTATGGAGCTTTTAAAAAATGATGAGCTGACAGCATCTTACCTTACCTACTACCCTGAATGCTATTTCATGCTGTCCTTGAGTGAGGCTGCCTGGGGGAGGCAAGACTTGTCGAATGACCAAGAGCTAGCAGTATTTAGACACCTACCTGCCCTTCACTTCAGTTAAAATTAGGCACAGAAATGCCTTTGTGGATTTGGGCTTGGTGAGCAGTGAGATATAGCAGGGAATCAAAGTGGCCTGCAGGAACAGTGTGGCAGCTGAGCAGCTGCAGCAGGCATTTTATGGCTATGCTGAAGGCAGCCGTACTGAAGGAATTGTCTCTGGCTGCACTGCAGCCACCCTCCTCTCTGTGCAGGAGCCCGTGCTCACCTGAAGTTGATGCTGACTTTCTAGGATGGATGGAAATTACAGCTGGCCGAATAACCTGTGCTAGCTGTCCCATTAGCTCTCTGAAGAAAGTGTTTTCTTAGACGTATTTCTGGAAGTCCTCTGCAAGTTTGTCATGTGGCACTTTTTAGGAATATGCAAGAAGTGATGCTATGAGCAGCCACACAAAGATTGGACAGTGTACAAAGGGAGCTTCCAAGAAAAAAGGGGAGTATCAACAAATATAGGTCAGACACACATAATCATTTACCTGCTCTGGCCACGCTAACAGTAAACCTGCTGCAAACATATGCAGATGACACGCTGAGTCTATGTCAAAGGTTCTTTACAATTCCTTAACTTGGACCCAAGCAGGGCACTGTGGGCGCCAAGATAGACATGGAAATCTTCCTTGGATAACCATTCCTTAGCCTGGCATTCCATCTTGATTACCTCCTTTCAGAAAAGGAGAGCTGCTAATAATTAGCTGGTTTCATTGCTGTTATAATTAAGAAGTTAGGCTACATATCTTGTATGGTTACATTTCATTTTCAGGCCTAAAGGAAGAGAGAGAACCTGGGGGAGAGGAGGTGGGACATGGGTTTTAGCTGGAATAATCTGTGAGGCTGGGCAATTTAGCTAGAGGGCCATAAGATATCCAGAGGAAGGACGAGGAAGCTACTTCTCATGTTCAGCAGCTGCTTCAAACAATGTGCTGGAAGTTTGCGTGAGGCACAGGCTGTCCCGCAGCCCTCGCACAGTCACCATCCAAGAGCTGCGCTGGAGGCAGAGGGAGAGGAGAAGGCACACGGCGCAGTTAAAGGCTGGCCTGCAAAGCCAGGAGCTGGACAACACGGGAACAAGCAGCATGCCCACTGTGAGGGCTACATCCCTGTTAAGCCTGCTCAGAAACTGCAATCTCACTTTGCAAACTTTTTGAGAGTTAGTCATGAGCCTTTTGCGGCAGTGATATGCACCCAGGCTCATACACACTGTGTGACCTATGAATCAGCACTGACGTGTTTTAGGCTTGATGATTTTTCTTTTTTCCAGACAGATAAAAGATCCCTTACAAACCTCTTTCAGCTGTAGTCCCAGTATATTTTCCATACTGGATACAGCTACAGATTTCTTATCTTACCAGAAACAAAGGTGCCATAAGGGTTGCGTACAAAGACAGGTAGCAAATAGGGCTGATACTTCTGGACTGCAAATCCCAAAGAAATGTCATCACAAATATCTGTTGATTTTGGAGCCATCTAAAAATGACAACTGAGTTCAGCTTAAGTAAAAAAAAAAAAGAAAAAACTGTAAGCCTTTATAAGAAAATAATGCTGTGTATGTATAAAACATTTCCTGGGATTGTGATTTTTCCGAAGTGCTGTGAGTTGAAAGTTGTTTTTCATTCAACAGCTACAGCTGTGACTCCAGCTGTCCCTCCTAAATGTTAAGTTATTTGTTTCAGGAAGCCTC
>NW_008824283.1:9333373-9368342 GCF_000699105.1 Pygoscelis adeliae | reverse complement strand
TTGTGCTTCATTATGTATATGCTGATGAGCTGAGGGTTGTGGCCAGGTGATAAATTGCTAGTAGGTGATAAATTGATAGATTACCTACTCATTAGTTAAAATGATGGTAAGTAAGGTAGGGAAGAAAGGACTGTGGAGGATGCTGGTCTGGGGATGAAAGTGCTGTTAGTGCAAGCTGCTGAGGGCTTCTGTGGAATATAATTAAAAAGAATAAGTCTTAATATGGCTATTTAGGTGGATATTGCATGTAGTTCATGCTGCATTTTGGAAGGAGTGGCTGGGCATTCCCACCATGGCTGGAAGTTTTTCTTCTTTAGCTCCTTACACATGTGAACTTTGCTGCTTAAGAGTGAATAAATAGATGGATGAGCCTGTATGTGTCCCTGTAAGACTGCACTATTATAATCTTAAAATGCATAGCGATGGTGTTTGCTATGAAAAAAAGTCTCTTTCTTCGGAAAGCAAGGGGTGGGTATTCTTTGATTAATACTGACTCTCAGCATGGCTTGAGATGCAGTTTGAAATGCAAGGCCGTGCAGCTGTACAGCAGTGCCACCTTCCACCTAAGTAAGGTTCTTCTCCTTGTTGAAGAAGCTATTAATTTTAGTAAGGCTGCAGGGTGCACTGAGATTGATCTTTCCTGTTCAAGATCAAAGCATCACATGTGGTCGCTACCTTTAAATTTTAGTAAAATCCCTGTAGATAAATGTCGTGGCTTCTGGCAGTATCTTTTATTCTGAGAGTTCTCAAGACAGTAAATGCTTTCCAATACGTGCACAGTTGGTGGAAGCTAACCCTCTGCCCTTGGTTAGCCACAGTTCATGTTTAATGCCCATCAAAACTTAGTTCTTGAAAACTGGCCCCTGTGAGAAACACTTTTAATGAGCTAGACTTTTCTGAAATGAGGTAGGTGCAAACTAGTTCCTTTAACTACTTCAACTTAAAGTAGCAGTTTTCATGTGTAGTCAGGGGAAACCAGATTTTTCACCTGTCTAAAACCATTTCTGACAAAATTAGGAGGACTTGAAAATACTTCTGGTCAGTCAGGGCTGGCAATCAGTATGAAATTATCTGTGTGTTGGATGGTATTGGAGTGAGATTGGTCTCTTGCCATCATTTTTGGCAACACAAGCTACACATGCAAAAGAGACAATACTGGAGTCAGATACAGACTCATGGATCCCTTGTGGCTGTCTCCACACCTATGAAAAGAAAATAAATTATATTAGTGATGACGCACCAACTTTAGGAGCTGTTCCAGGCGTTGTCCCCAGAGCATCCAAGGGAGATAAGAGTTAAGAATGTGCTCCAGGAAACAGAAGAGCAAACACACAAAGTATGTTAAGCCCAGGCAGCCAATCTGCAAGGATGCTGTGCATAGATTAAGCCTACCGGGAACTAAATACAGCAGATATGTTGGGGCTTTCATAGTTTGTTCTGCAGTAGGAGATTAATTTAGACTTACGCATTCTGCCTACAATACAAGGCTGGGACCAGGTAGCTGGCTGCTGCCTTCTGCAGAGGTTCCCCACCGCAGTGAGAGCAGCCCGGAGGAGTTTGTACCGTCTGCAATGGACAATCATAAAATATTCTAAGACACAGAAAACTATTCACATAGTTATTGCAGCATTGTTACTTGACAGCAAATACTCTTTTTTACAGTCGGAGTCAACAGGTCACCAAAGGAAGCAATGCTTGCTCCCAAGCAAGTGGTTTTGAAGACCTGACTATCACTACAAAATTTTGGCAATGTTCACACTGTGAATATGTGGTGACACTGGTATTTTATGCCCAAAGTTACTTTAGGGCTGCAGGCGGCTGTATTCCAAATTCTCTGGGCCTGAAGAAGCATTGCAAGTTATTAGTAATATATTAATGTCAATTACAAAATAATTCTGAATATCTATGCCTAGCAAACACCACTGACAGGGTGAGGGGAAAGTGGGACTGAGAACTTGCAACAGCAAACTTTCCAGACAGTCTCTTGTGTCATTCAGTAAAGGGTCACTGTTATACAGGGTTACTACTGCTAATTTTCACTACCAGTGACTACTTGCTAGTGGTGTGCAACACCATCTTAAATCCCTTCACAGACTTTTAAGTGAGCTGCAGTTTGGAGGGAGGCAATTTTTTTTTTCCCATGAAAACAATGGAGAGAACTGGAAGGGGAGAAGCCAATAAAGTAGACAAGCTTTTTGGGTCATCCAGGATCATCTCCAGCTGAAAATTAGAAGCAGGAACATCAGGCTAAGAATGGGGTGAAAGCTATTGCTTTGAGGATGAAAGGACAGAAAAGAGTTTCCAACCCATTCTGAAGTTTGCCAGCTCCTTGCTCAGTAGGGGAGCTTTCCTTAAAAATCCAGATTACGTTGTGGGGCCACCTTCTAAACCAAGATACCCGTAGCAATACAGTCTGTGCTGTAAAGGTGGGAATGACAGTATATAGGAGGGATAGGAATAAATTCTCAATAGCAGAGGAGGTAGGGTCTTATTCCAGGTTGTGTAAAACCCATGCTGGGATATGTCTCTATGTATCTATCTTTTGGTGAAAATACATTTTAAGAATTTCCTGCTCTTTCCCATCCACAGAGCCTTATTCACCCCTGCCTTGGCTGGGTTGCACAGCTGTTTAGGAGGCCACTGAGAAACTATACCAGTGAATTGATCAGAGGCCTTTAAAAATCCCTACCAAAAAAGCATAAACCCGCCCCTGCGTCTGAGCTAATGGGCCCTACCTATGTTAGCAAGGTAATACTTCTTCCAGTCCAAAGTCTCTGTGTGGAGCTTGCACCTACCACCCCAGCCTGGATCCAGCTTGGGGACCCAGGCGTGGGGTCTCATCACGTGGTGTAGATGAGCCTGGTTTATCCCATGTGCTGGCCGCATCTTTGACTATAGGAATCCTGACTGGATCTGTAAGATCTGGCCCATCTCTATTAAAGACACCCTGAATTATCCTGTTTTCATGTGCTTAACGGTTCTCCTGACAAGATGTCTTCTTAGAGCATCACGTCCTTAAAACTTAGGTAAGTAATAGGGACATATCAGGATAGATTACCTATAAATACATACATATTCCTGGAATTGGCAGCCTCGTGGATGCATATCCACATAAGCCAAGCCTATCACTGCGGCTTATGAGTAGCCCATGAATATAAACAGAATCACAGCAGCAGGCAGTGATCTGGTAGTCTGTACAAGGTGGGCTCTCTTCCGTCCCTCTTTTCCCCCTTAATTTCCTCAATGTAAAACATACATCCATAGTAATATTTTTGCTGTTTTCACCAACAGTTCAGCTACATGGGTTTCGATTGGCTTAAATTTGAAGTTTTTGTTGATAACTTGCATTTTGAGTAGATGTCACCAACTTTTTTATGATGAGATATCTACAAAAAGTTGATACAATTGAAAATACAATGTCTGCAGAGAAAAGCCCCAATATGAAGTCTGCCTAGTCTGTTTCGAAGAAAACATAGTTATTGCAATAGCTGTTGATCCAAAACACTTCACATGTGGGAAAGCTTAGCTGAAAAAAGAACAGTTCGTACATATAAAGACAGGATAGCTATAAAAATAGGCATCTAACTTGACCATTTAAATTCCTAATCATGAGTTTAAATAGTGAGCTCTAGCTCATTTCCTTTTCCCATTATTTCATCTGCAAATTTATGGGTATAAACTCTAGGAAAGAGAAGCAGTTTGCATGCACTATCCTGCTTAATCTGGCCTTTTAAAAAGGTTCACAGCAATGTGATTATCTTTTGGGATGGCCCATCTTCATATGGTGGAAATAGTTTGTTTCCTTTTAAAGTATTTTTCTATTGTGGCTCTGTTTTTTAGAGAAGTGCCTTAAAAGTGTGCTGTTGGCAGGATATGGCCAGCTTTTTCAGTACAGTATTAGCTTATCAAGGCTGGAAGTTGTTAGGTAAACTTTGTTGTAATGTATGCCTATATCATGCCTCAGCCTTTCAAATGTACCGTAACTTACTGCTAACTATCAATAGCATAGTCGTTCCTGCACTTGGAAATTAAATGCTGGAAGGTTTGGCTTTTTACTGGGTTCATTAGAAAGTTATTAAGAATCATGTGCCAGAATTTCATTTTGTCGTCAAGTTCAGGTTTTATTTTAAAAAGTCTATATTGACGTCATGCTGAGGTCTACGTGCACACAAATTGGTGCATAGGGAGCTTCGCCCTGTGTGGCAGGCCCCAGGAGCTTCCCTGCCCTAGGATAAAAATTGTGGTGGGTATGTGGGTGCCTCATCCTGTGCAAAAGTTGCCCCTGACCTGGACATGGATGAGTGACCATTGCTCTCCAATGCGTTTTGTCTTGGTTTAACCCCAGCTGGCAACTAAGCACCACACAGCTGCTCGCTCACTCCCCCCCGGTGGGATGGGGGAGAGAATCAGAAGGGTAAAAGTGAGAAAACTCATGGGTTGAGATAAAGACAGTTTAATAGGTAAAGCAAAAGCCGCGCACGCAAGCAAGGCAAAACAAGGAATTCATTCACTGCTTCCCATCGGCAGGCAGGTGTTCAGCCATCTCCAGGAAAGCAGGGCTCCATCACGCAGAACGGTGACTTGGGAAGACAAACGCCATCACTCCGAACGTCCTCCCCCTTCCTTCTTCTCCCCCAGCTTTACATGCTGAGTATGGCGTCATATGGTATGGAATATCCCTTTGGTCAGTTGGGGTCAGTTGTCCCGCCTGTGTCCCCTCCCAGCTTCTTGTGCACCCCCAGCCTACTCGCTGGTGGGGTGGTGGGAGGAGGAGAAGGGGTCTTGACTGTGTAGGCACTGCTCAGCAGTAACGAAAACACCCCTGTGTTATCAACACTGTTTCCAGCACAAATCCAAAACATAGCCCCATACTAGCTACTATGAAGAAAATTAACTCTACCCCAGCCAAAACCAGCACACCTTTTTTGATTGGGATGCTGAAATAGAGCTGAGTGGGTCCAGGAGCAGGTGGTTACAGGCAATGATGTGGCAGGATGGAGGTAAGGGGCTGGGAAGCCGCTGGATGCTGCGTGTGAAGCTGGGGATGGCTGCTGCTGATGGTAAAGTACCCTGCTGTGGCATCACCTAAGTGAAGGATTTGCAAACCTACGTGTCCAGCACAAGGGCATGTTAATGGATCCTAGGGTGTAATTAGCCTTACTGAATGGATCAAAGTGCTTATTTTCTACAGCCATGCTAAAATCCTGCAAGCCACAGCCACGCTTAGCACAATTTCAATATTTCATACCTTTCTGGTTTTAGTTTAAGCTGAGTTTTCTTATCTGTTTCCAGCTGGGTCACAAGAGTGTAAACAGATCAGTTTGTCTCTAAGGATATGATTCCAGAAAATTGGGAGAGTGAGTTCAGTCCAAAACACCATCTGCAGGAATGAGATTTTAACACTCATATTAGGTTAACCAATTCTATACTGCTTCTGTTTCTTCTCTGTTGTTTTTCTTGGGTAAGCAGATTATTTTCTGGAACAAAGTCTAATTTGTTGAATGGATTCCGATATTCCTGCAACGGTCCTCAGAGGATCTCAGCTTTAAAACCAAAAAATTTTCTATTACAAAGTAATGCAGGTATTCACATGCTTGTTTTACTGAAAGTCAACATGATTGAAGATTTAAATTTTAAGAATTGGTGGTTGTAAAATAATCTAGGTCTTTGAAAACTTTATCCTCAGACTTTCTTATCACTGTTTTCTCAGAAGACTGCTAATAAACTGAGGACCACAAGTACTCACTTATTTCACTTTTCAAGAGGTATACCTATGTGCTAGACACCCAGGCAGATTGCTGCCAGAGATCTACAGCCAAAGCAAAACTGGCTGTAACCGCAATGAAAGCCAAATCTCAGTTGGCTCAGCTCCGCAGTGGGCGGTTGATGTTGTTCATATTTCCTGTAGTTTGGTCAAGCACCTGGTCTCAGCGATGAAGGTGCTCAGCAGATGACAGCTCAGTACAGAGACAACGACGGAAAATGTCAGCAGTTGGAATAGGGACAAATATACGGCTTGGGGATAGGAAGCTGCTGCTGGAGATGCTGATGCCTGATGATGGAACAAGCACCAATTTCTGTGCTTTTCAGGTTCGTCTTTCAGGCAGCTGTAGGGTTCATGCTACTTGTGAAGAAAAGCATCATACTGGTTCTGCCTCTTACTGGGGAAGGCATAGGAAGAGTAAAATATCAACAGTCACTATACGTAGAGGTGTGCAGCCATTCTTTGTATTACTGTGGTGAAGCTCACTGAAACGATTAAACTTATTGACTGCAGATACACACCTGCTGAGCATTGAGCCCCTGCCTTCAGTCAATAGGATCACCATCTTCTGGATGACTACTGCTCTCTATTTATCCTTGAGGAAGTAGCTCTTAACTCCTCTTCTGGAGATTTGTGGGACATCCAATTACTGCTTGGAGCAGAGTCAAAATCATCTTCCCACCACCTTACTTTGAATCCCACCTCTTTCTCTGCTTCATCTAAAATGTCCGCTCCCTACATTTTGGGGCCTCTGCTAGGCAGGCACACTGTATGCATCGATCTCTTCAGCGTGCCAACGTGTCTATCCCCTTTGCTCAGCCATTAGCGACAGGATACCATCCATTTCTTTCATCCTGCTGCTGTTCCTTCCTTCAGCACCGCCTTTTATATAAATAACATACTTCCTGACCTTTCCCAAAGAAGTCTGCAGCCTGCTGTGTTTGTCTGTAGTTAGCACAAAGCACTCTGAAACAGCAGGGTGTGAGTCCCCCCCTTTTTTTTTTTCCCCTGGACACTCAGTACAGTAAGATTTATGTACAAATTGGGATATTAATGAGATGCATCTTAACTTCTTGACTGTAAAATGATTAACTTGCTTAGTGCCCTCAGTAACGTCACTCAAAACCAGGGAGCTCAGATACTGCCTTTGGGTTGATCCAGACTGTCAGAAAAAAACCCCAAACCATTTAGGGTGAAAACAAGTCTGGGCTGTTCTCCAGTTAACATAGCTGCTTGTATTTGAAATAAAATGTGATGGCTGTCACTTAAAATGTCTCCATGTTTCTGAGGATGGAGACTGTTACTAATGGGAATGCAGAGGCAGGTCGGACACGGCATCAGAAGCTGATTGTGGTTACCCTGTCACCTGCCCAAGTGTGTCTGGGTGGAGGTGTACCATCATGATATGGTGACATCATAACCAAAAAATGTGCTAGACTTTGTATTGTCATTTTTTCCCCTTACTCCTTCCATTCACCTTTTTCCCAAAGCAGGGTTTTTACTGCTAACATTGTGAGAATCACACATGCTGTATTTAGTTGTAGTTAAGAGATGTAGTGTGAGGGTTTGGGGAACTACTTCATGTGTTTTGGAAGACAGCCCTAGCATGCAAACCTACAGACTGGAGATCTGGGAGTGCATCTGCTGTTGTATCCCACCAGGTCAAACTGCTTCTTTGCTGATAGCAGAAACTTTTGTCTGGTGTAAAATGTTCAATTTCATTTTCATTCAGCCACTGCAGCCAGGCTGTGATACCGTCATTCACATTGTGTACTACCCTAAGCTCATGCTTTGAAAGTCACTAGAACACCTCCCTCCCAGTAAAATTCCACCTAAAATATGTTCCTTATTCTTCAGATAACCCTGCTGCCATCTGTAGATTACTCACGAGGTCATTTATTGCTCAGTTTAAGTGAGGGTGGCAGAATCTGGCATCAGGAATATCTTTCTCTGTACTGCATACAAAATGGAAAAGCTTCTGGATAGGGTGTGAGTCCCCCCCCTAAGTGGATGTGGTTTGCAGAGATGGACTATTAATCTTGTGCATGTGAAGGGACTTGCTTCAGACTGCGTTTGTGTTTCTTGGCAGCAGAGGACACAGTGTAGGTGTGACAGCTGCCAGTGCAGGGGCTGAGGTTAAGGCTGCCGAGCTCTGCGTGGGCAATGCCATCCCATCACGAGTTTCTGGGGGAACAGCATGGCATTTGTCAGCTGGGCTACAGGTGTTTGAGCCTAAACAGATTCCTGGAGATAATTAAATAATTTAGTTACAAAATTTTTTTTTGTCTTTCTAGACAAATACAATACTAGGTCAAGCCACCGGTGCCTAGTTTCCCTATAGAGCTCCACAGATCTTTTTAGAGTAAGCATATTCTCAAAGTTGTGTATGGAGGCTGAGAATATGACTGAGGACCAAAGGTAAGAAGAGTGCACACCTGCACAGCTTCCTGAAAGAGGCTGTTCCTTTTCCCACTGATTAAGGCCATGTAGTATGTATCAATGTGACAGAAGAACAAGACTCAAGTGGAAAGGTATCCTGGGCCAGAATCTCATTTTGTTTGTGTCAGTGGATATGTGGGGTAATCCAGATGATTTCAGTGAAAGGCACTTAGGGATCAACAGAACTGAGATCAGGACGTGAGCCATGAACTGCCCATCTTTGCACCACTCCTCCCTCTGACTCAGAGCTGGTTTGGGGGTTTCTTGTGTTGATAGCACTGGTTTTTATGCACTGAGTGCCTGTCAGCAGGCCAGACCAACTCCTTCAAGCCCAGGGCAGTGCAACTCTGACGTGCCCAGCAGTGCTCTAGGGACACGCCACATGGTGGGACCTGGGGGACTGAACCTCCAAGAATCTCCACAATCTTTCCGCAGTGCAGCAATAAAAACCTCACAAAAGTGCCACATTGAATGCTACAGTTTACTAATTTTACGTCCTTTTCATATGTTAAAGCATATGGCCAGCGTGCCCTAAGACTATTCATAACACTGAGGCATGAGGCAGCAACACTCCTTCTTGCACCCCTAAACCTTCCGGGGGTCTCACATGAAGGAGTAAGGAAGTTTGCCCACCCCTTGCTCTCACCACCCTAGAGGAGCTGAGTGAGGAGAGCCCCATCCCTTCCTGCAGCCCCTGCAGCTCAGTCGGGCTGTGGCAATTCTCCTCCCTGGCAACACGATCTGGGAGTGAAAAGCGGGGTCAGGATGCCTTTCCCAACACACTGCTACCTGCCTGCACCATACACTGAGCAACCTGTTTAGCTAGGCCAGATCTGACAACTAAAAGAAAAACATGATGTGCTGCTGCATCTCACCCCCAAATTCCCAGCAGTGAAGCAAGCGTCCTTAATAAGCAGGTAGCTCTAACCGTACAGAAACATACAACACTGCTTGTGGTCTGTATTTTGCATTTAGGCCATACGAGACATAGTTTTTAAAAAAACGAGCAACCAACCCCGCAGTTAAAGCTGAGAAGCTTCTTGCTTATCCTGCATAGAAGATGGCTGCTTTTCAGAAGCAATTTTCCAGGCCTCCGATCTTCAGGTAATGGATGGTTTTAGCACCCAATACATGTGCATGGTATTTCTGAGCAGACTGCTTGCTGATGAGTTGCTGCGTTACAAAAAAGCTGGGTAACTGGAGCAACTCCGTGCAGCAAGGCTTTCAATCGATCCATGCATGGAGAGAGATGTCATCATGACCCAAGCTCTGCTGGCAGCAGGAGGGGGTGGAGGATGTTGCATGTTTTTCTGTCTTAAGTCCAGATTCTGACTAACCCCTGTTTTGTGTCTTGTATACATGTCTGGACTGTCCTCAGTCCCAGCTGGGTATATCGCCTACCTTCTTTCCAGCCCCGTGGCCTGGGGGAGGGAAGAGCATGGGCTGAGTGTAACTGGGATTAGAATTTGGCCCTTAAATGGCTTTATTAAACTGTGGGAAAGTTATAGTGTTGCCAACCAGCCAAGAGGAGAACGTACTGAAAGGTCATCACACTAAACACCTCCTCCATTTCAAAGTAGAGGAGGGCCTTTGTGTTGGAAATCCCATTCTCCTGACCAAAATAGAAAACGGCATGGCAACCTCCATTTTTTTGATCCTTTTCAGGTGCTTAGACATTACGTTATGAATATATGTAGGAAATCTTGCTACAATATCTACAGACTTATTTTCATTAACCCATGCAGCCATGGGAATATTGAAGTTCAGGGTTGACCCCTGTGTTTCTGTGGTTCTGCGTTTTCCATCTGATGTGGTTTTCAAAAATGCTAGTAAATCCTTGCAGAAATCTTTTGTTTCTAACCACAGATCATGGATATTCTCCAGGCAGAATGGCAAAAGTTGTTATGAACTTCCTCCTCCTGCTTTCTATTAAAGAAGGGTTGATCCTTCTTGATTCACCTTGCATTTAAGCTATGGTGTTGGGACAAGTCCATTCTGTATCTACATAATCAAGTCCTTTCACCAAACTTCCCCATCGCATGTTCCAGCATAGATTAACAATGGCTACTTCAGGCACAGCCCACATGTGGCAGTCGTGGGTAGCGAACAAGATGTTAAACATCTCCTACAGAGAGAACCACAGGACCGGCGGCAGTCTCATTAAGCCTCTTGTACTCTCCCATTCTGATTTTGCCCATTTAAAATCCCCTGAAGAGGGAATATCAGCTTTCCAGAAGAGAAGAAACATTGACTACTTACTGAGCAACAGCTGAAAGCTATCATTTTTAATCTTACAATTTATTTTGACATTGGATGCTTACACTGGAAGACGCATTTTTCACTACAAACTATTTCTATTTTGTTTTGTAGAGCAAATGAAATGATTAAAGCAGGAGCTATTCCCAGTTTACAATCACTTCTTCAAGATGGTAATAATAATTGACCTCAGGTTAGTCTCTCTATAAATTATATTTGAAATCATGTAAGTTGCAAACAGGCGCAGCCGGACTGTCCCCAAAACATATTTTCCAAGGGAGAAAGTTATGTCAAGTTTGAGCAAGACGTGGAGCAATACTTGCTTTGGTTCTTAAATGCTGGTGTGCTAAACTGAAATCAAACGCCTGTGTCCCATATGTGAGAAGTATAATGTTTTGCTAGTCATTAACAAGAAAAGTATTATGGTTAATCTGAGGCTTTTCTAAAGCCTTTTTTGGCAATTATGCTATGGAAGGGAGCAGCTGAAATAATAATAAAACTTTATACTTACAGGGAACTTTCATCTGGGAATATCAAAATAATTTATAAGCTTAGTTAAGTCTATCTTGGTATTTTTCTAGGATACTACTTTCCTGTGGCAATTGGTAAGCAAGTAATTTTATCCTGGTTTAGTGGAAGGGTGAACTGGGGCACACAAAAGGTAAACAACTTATGCAGGGCTACTGCAGCAGATCACGGGGGGTTAGCCAAGATTCATGTGCACAGAGGTGGGTTTTGCATCGCCCTATTCATGATGGGTTTGGGTTACTTTCTGATTTCTGACAGTAGGGAGTTTCTTACTGCCAAAAGCCTTTCCCCCATCAGTGCCAAGTATCCAAGTCCTAAGGGTCTACCTCCAGGCGCTGGTAGCTGCTTGCCTCCCTCTTAATTTCACTCATTCCCAAAGGTCAATCAGTAAGTCCCCTTCAGATGCCCAAGCTGCTCTCTTCCTCATGCCAGAGAACTGGGCTCCGCAGCAGACACTGCCCATCCCGAGCGAGGAGCCCAGCTGGGACATGGAGCACCCAAGTGACAGACTCCCAAAGAGCCACATTTACTGGGGAGGCAGAGACGCTTCTGCTGAAGTAATGAAGCATCTTGTTCCTAACAAGCATCCCAAGGTACCTGGAGCACAGCAATCCTTCAGTTAGAAGTGATGAAGGTCCACCTCATGGTACTAAGTCCATATCTGAGAAGAAAGGATGAAATCGCCTGGCCAGTTGAATATGAGACCATTTTACTGTATCTGTGTTTAGGAGCACCCAAAAACCTAGGGAGTCTGCCAGCCACTTAAGAGACACATGCCTTCAAGATATAGGGAGTGGCTCTGATCTGTGAGATCTTCAGGTCTCTTTCTTGAAACAAGCTGACCCTTTGCTCCAAACAGCTCATTTCTGTCTGGAGCTGCAAATACATCTTCTTTAACAAGAAGACATTTTCAGAGGCTATAAATCAAACAACTCTTCCCCATTAAAGGAGGAATTCCCCATCCTTCCTGGCAGAGAGGTTGTAAAAGCACAAGGATACTCCCTGCACCACCCGCAAGTGGTGAACAGCCTGGGCTGTTCTCTGTGAACAGCCTGGGCTGGATCTGAAGCAGAAATAAGCATTGTGTGCTCTGGAGAGAGAAATCTGCTGGTTGTGCTCATTCTGCTGCCTGTGTGAAATCTAATTCGCAATGCATTTTACAATAAACCTTTAGGCAGGTGCCAATGCATAGTCCTATGGGCACTTACGAGAAGATTATGAACTCTAGTTGTTCAGCTTTCTGTGCGTTGGGCAGAAAGTTTTTAAAGGAATGAATCAAGGGCGGGGGGGGGGAAGAACCCTGCATTGTAGCTCATTGTCAGTCACACAAAAGGATTATTAATTTTTTTGACAGAGGTTCCAATAATATTTTAAAACACCCTTTTCCTTTCTGGGATGCAGCATACAAGGCTTTAATCGTAAGTGTATCGGAGATTTTTCACCCCGCACCATTCATTTTGTTTCACCATCTCCCCTCTCCTTAAGTGCCCTCTTGCTACAATTTATAGGTGAGATTTTCAGACAGGAGGCATGTTTTAAAGAGCACAGTGCAAGGCTCTGGAAACCTGACGGAGCATGGGAATAGTTCTGGGACACCAGCGCCTTTGCAGGATCAACGAGCTGATCGTTCAGGTAAGGGGACACTGAAAACAAGCACTTGCCTCTGAAAATCTGGATTTAGATCATGTACCCCCAGTATAAGAGATCTCAAAACAGAAAATACCTTTTGTTTAGCTGGAATGTACCATGCTGCTATTTCAAATCTCTGAAACTCCACTACTCTGTTGAAGAAAAGGCAAACCATGTATCTGAATAGCTTGTACTCAGGCGCACTCAGGGCTTTATTTTTTTTTTTACCGTTATCTTTATTTTGCCAGTGATTCTGTTCTATTAACATGACTAGATGTGCAGATCCAGATGTCATTAATGGATTCCAAAAAAGTGAAAATAGCAGGGGCCAAGCAGATCTACTGGCAATTTTGTTCATTAATGAACTCCAATTTCAAATACACCCAAAGTAAACATATGTACAGAAGTCTTAAAACCAGATCTGTTGAAGGGATTCCAGTCCAGGACATTTTACTAACCTCCACATAACTGATTGCACTTCAGCTCCACAAGTTTTGATTTGTAACTGCTCAAAAAAATCAACAGCGTGTGCATCTCGGACACCTGGTTGAAATATTTTGTGAAAGTGAATGATCAAAAGCAGGTCAGATGCCTCTTTCTGTCTTGCTCAAACATGTTCAAAATCAGTATAATTCTTAGCATTTGGTCAACTTTATTATTGCTTTTTGTCTTGGTTTCTTAGGTCTCTGTAGAAAACATAATATTCTGTGACGTTTTATGAATTCAAGGAAATTTTATTTAGTCACCTGTCTAGACATGTACATACACAAATTAATTGCTAGTTACTTCAAGACATGCACAAAGCACTGACAAACCAATATATTGAAGGAAGTCCTTTTATTGGTTGTTACCTGTTTGAAGAGCATTAATAAGGTATGAAACTGAGATGTTAGGTTAAGGTAGTAAAAGGAAAATTCTCACGCAAAATGAATAATGTAGAGCCTCACCTTCCAGTAGCTGAGACAGGGTTTTGGTCTGATGGTTTGCATGTGCTGGGGATGTTTGCATTAAGAATATTGTTATAGTTTGGGTTTTCTTCAGCAGTTGGTCATGACAATGAAGGACAGAAACGTCATCTTTGGACTATTTACTAAATTTCACTCTTTGAATGAGCATTCAGCCAATTTACAAATAATTTTGCTGTTGTCAATCACAATTTTACAAGCTCCTTGAGTGCAGAGGTTCTCTCCAGTGTGTGTGGAAATGTACCTTCAATACGTACCTTCAATGGTCTTAGGAAGAAGTTAATTAAAAACAGCTATTTTACAATGAGCAATGTCACTTTAAATCGGAAAGCTTTCATATGTCTTTGATTCTGTTACCATTAATTGTTTTCCCTTGAAATCTGCTATAATTTATGGGAAAACATTAGACTGTTGTAGAAGTACATGAAACTGGGATTTTGTAATCCTTCTGAGCACTATTAAAATAATTTCCCACAATTGTTATTTCCTTTAGGACCACGAAGTGTCCTTATTATCATTGTGTCCCATATACATACCAATTGCCTGTAATAACTTGGCTGGTTGGCAATCAATGCCTTTTATGGGAATTTTTTTTGTGTTTAACTGTAGTTTCACCTTTCACATGGCTTATTTGTCTCAACTGTATTTTTGACCAATGTGTATTTCTGTTTACATGTATATATACATACCTGTTGGGCTGATTTTTAGTTTGATGATCATTGAATGTGTGGTAAGACTAATTACTTTCACTGTTTCCTTTGACTCAAACATTTTAAAAGTTTATGGTACTTCAAAAGTGGCTAACATTTGGTTTCTGTTTGGGATGAAGTTCTGAGCCAACTTATTGTTTTTCTCTCTCTCCTCCCTCTCCCTCATCCCCCAACCTGCCTGCCTAATATCTGAGCAGTTTAACCATGTGATTAATGTAAAATAAAGATCACCCAGGCTTTCATTCTCTGTAAGATGAATGATACTCCGAACATAATGTAGTTGAAGAGCCTTGCTCTTCATGTTTTTTTTTTTTCTGAGTGCTCTGGATGATCTGTACGAGAGGGACTAGTGAGATTAACACTGTGTTTCCTGCAAGGTTCTGGTGTGATGATAATGTTAATTTTAGGGCATCGTTATTGATATTGGCTAGCATTACTCAGAGCCTTTAATCAAAAGGAAGAAGTGATAAAGACATCTTTACGATATGCCCGTATGTGATAAGCATGAGAAATATGGAAAAAGATTAAAGACCTAGTATCTTGGCCTCAGAGAAAAGGGTCTTTGTCCTGTTAAAAGTAAAGTTGACCAGATGTGCTCATTTAGGCGTGGCAGTCCTCATTTTCTCATCAAACCCATCCCTGGTCAGGCTCTTAAAATCAAAACCTTAATTTTGACTTTTGTCTTTGAGCTCACATAATGCTTGTTACACTGCTCTGTGACCAAGTCATGCAAGGCACTCCAGCTTGTGCCTTTTTTCTGGACGTGAATAGTCAAAACAAGCTGGCAATTAAATATGCGCTTGAACTCCTCACAGAATCAGGGCATCAGGTGACACAGTTTGTCCCTTGCTGACCTGTTCTGGTGCGCGACCGTCTTTGTAGATGTATTGCAGTGAGGCAGGCTGACAAAAAACCAAACTGTATTGCTGTAGGTGCAATTGTCCTAATGGGAATTACTCAATCTGCACATCTATTGCTCTGAAAGTGCCTAACGATTTAAGAAATAAATAAATAAAAAATAAAGATGTAAAATACCAACCTGGCCACCTGCCCCTGCAGCACATACCCACCGGGATGGCATACGCTCGCTGCTGTTTGAGGACGGGCTTTGTCAGAAGCAAAGGCATCGGGCAGGGAGGATTCTGCATTTACAAATTAAAGGTTCACGCGGTTAACCGAGCTCTTCTACTTCCGGGCCAGACACAGCTTGTGGGAGCATTTTTGCATTAGATTTTACAGTTTAGAACAGACTGAACGTATCAGCCTGCAGGACTGCTGAGAGGTTAAATTTGAGAGTGGGATTTTAACAGGAATATTTGCATATAGCTGTGTGCTCTGGAATGAAGAAGGATTTTCCATTCACTCGGCAGCTGACCGTGTAGGTTTCTAGTTTAAAGTACGGAGGAGAAAAGGGAAAGCTCTAAGAACTACATATCAGGACAGCAAAAAGCTTCTGGACATACCCTAAAATAAGACCTTCAGTTATGTACGAGGCACTTATTCCATCACTGTGACTACACTAAGTTGACAGTCAGTGAATTCCCATCCCCTTCTGCATTTTTGCAGCAGACCCACAACTCTAGGAGAACATATATTATTAATTTGTGTTGTTTCCCCGTTTTCTTTATACAACTGCTTGTCTGCCTTTGAATTCTCTTTAGGGGAAGCAAGTCTATCTTTCAAATACCTTTTTCCATAGGGTATAACTGTTCTTTCTTGCCTGTCTGGAAACTTTACTGGCTTTCGCTGGGAGAGTATAATGGAAGAAGAGTTGTTTGGGTTTTACGAGTTCTTAAAAAATAATTTGATTACCATTAAGTGGAAACACTTTTAATGCTTTCCCATCCTAGATGGGAGTTGTCAGTGTTGACAGAAAGCCTCAGGGGTGCAGAAAGTAGTAAGTAGTCTTCCAAAGTGAAGGATTATATATGTATCCAAGCATCTAGCAGTTCAGATACTAATAGTTCATCTTCAAATCAATAGAAAAAGCCACATGGCAACATTATACTTTTCCTACCTGCTGAAATCCTATTCCATTCTTTAGGATTATGCCCCAGGATTACAGAGAGGAGAGGCAGGCAGATGGTTTTATGAAATCCTTCAGCAGTGTTTCACATCTGTGAATGATGGTGGAGGAGCCGGTGGTGGTCTGGGATGCCATGGCCCATGGGTCATGCTGATTCCCGTGAATCAGCCCTGAAAGGGCCCCACTGGTGTATTTTCAGATCCCCTCCCATCCCCCAGGTTGTGGCACAGTGCCACAGCCGGACCTGGTGCACAAAATGCATCCTTTGATGCTTGGCAGGTTGCTTGGTGGGCTGTGCCTCAGGCTGCACATCTGCATGATGGTTTGCAAGGGAAAAAAGGCATGTGTAGAGCCATCACGCACCTATATCCAGTAACTGGCCTGACTTCTTCAGACCCTTGTATTGTTACGAACTGGGGTAAGTTAAGATGAATGATATCATCTTCAGTGGTCATTAAAGTAGAGAGCAGAAACCTCCTAAGGGCCAGATGAAGATTGTCTGGCCTCTGCTGCCTAATGACCCTTTTCCTGGAGAGTGTCAAGCTGAATTTGTAGTTGTGTCTCTTTGTTTAAACATTGGCTTTCAATTTATGACTTAAGGGACCCAGCCTCGAATTGGAGATGGGTCATTATTTGCCCTTCTTAATGGTAAACTGAACTGTGCACACAAACATGTCAGAAACAGCTGAGGGTAAAATGCTTTTTAGTCCTCTGGCAGCCCATCACTTTATGTTGGTGTCACTTGATTAACGTAAACTGTCAGTGATCATGGCAATTAGAGAAAATTGCAACTTTATTACCTGGAAACTCAGCAAGACAGTTGTTATTGCTTTGGTATGGCAGTAGGATGGAGAAATGATAGCTCTGGGACCACGGTGCCCAGTGTTGGGTGCTGTGTAAGCACAAAAGAGAAAGCCTGTCTCCATCTCCCAGCACTTGGGGCAGAGAGGCTCTGGTCTCCTTGGCCACAGACCATTTTCAGGCAGCCAGTAGACATCCTCCATAAATGTCTGGGCAGGGCTCATTAGAGCCTGTGCTGACCCAAGTCAAAATCCAGCTGAGTGTTAGGCGCAAATAAATAAACAATGTCCTCTGGAGACACAGCCATGCTGTTTCCAGGTCCTGGTAGGCTTCCTTAGTACTAGAGACATCAATAGGCAATGATATAAATCTATCCAATAGTTCTTCCCCTTTGTAGGATCTGCATTTCTCATTAATTTTTGTTGGCTGCAGAATATGCTAAATATCTAGTAGTGGCTTAAGCCCACAAAAATAAGTAGGAAAAGGTAAACATATTCATGGGATTGTTTTTGCTCAAGGACCTGGGTGCACTTGGTGGTCCAATGCAGAAGGACAGGGGAGTCCAATGTGTACCTCAAGGTGATTTAATCCTGGGTGAAAATAATCCATGATTTGAGTTGCATGTTATGGGAATTACTATAGCAGGAACCCCTTGCTGCTAGCCAGGCTAGGAGCAAGGGGAGTTCGCTGCAATGTTAAAGCCTATAACCTGGCCCAAAGGGACTGGGGTGGAGATTGTAATGGAAATACCTTTAAATTGTTGTAACCCAGGATTTGAGTTGCACGTTATAGGAATTACTACAGCAGGAACCACCTGAACCAATGGAGGACAAGCCTTACAAGAAGCAGTGCAAGTGCAGCAGTGACCCGACCTGAGCTGGCTTTGGTGCCCAGTAACTCCACGCAACACACCACCTCTCCTGTCCTGAGTGACCACCGTAACAGATGGAGCCCAGAGTCATGGACTAAATGAACTCAATGGATATTTCATGAACATTTCTGGACATTTTACAGACATTCCACAAGGGTGGTCCATAGACTAAGGGAATGATATCTGTGTGTTATATCAAAGGATGGAAAGTGGGGCGGGTGGTTAATGAGGTTGTACTGGACAATATGGGACTTGAGCATGACGTAGATGGTATATGTTTTGGATTTGTGCTGGAAACAGTGTTGATAACACAGGGATGTTTTCGTTACTGCCGAGCAGTGCTTACACAGAGTCAAGGCCTTTTCTGCCTCTCCCACCACCCCACCAGCGAGTAGGCTGGGGGTGCACAAGAAGTTGGGAGGGGACACAGCTGGGGCAGCTGACCCCAACTGACCAAAGGGATATTCCACACCATATGACATTGTGCTCAGCAATAAAGCTAGGGGGAAGGTTGGCCGGGGGTCCGCTGCTCGGGGACTGGCTGGGCATTGCTCGGTTGGTGGTGAGCAATTGTTTTCACTTGCATCACTTGTCTTTCTTGGGTTTTATTTCACTCTCTTTTGTTATTTTCCTTTTCATTACAGTTCATTATTATAATTACTATATTTTATTTCAATGTTTAAACTGTTCTTATCTCAACCCATGAGTTTTCTCACTTTTACCCTTCCAATTCTCTTCCTCCCCACCCTGCTGGGGGTGGGGGAGTGAGAGAGCAGCTGTGTGGTGCTTAGTTGCCAGCTGGGGTTAAACCAGAACATTGGTTTACAATCTAAGTAGATTAACATCCTCCAGGTAATCCTTTGCATTTTTCTCCATCACTTGGTGAAATGGAGCTACATGTACCTGCTTGAAGGAAACCATGTGGGAATAAAAGCATCCAAACAGCTAAACATGCTGCTGTTAGAGCATGCAGATCAGGAGTGAAGGACCTAAATAAACCTCATATACTGTAGGTAACAGACTGCATATATTACTGTGTGCATTCAGCACTTTCCAGCAGAGCTATGGGTTTTCTGGCTGATACACCATTTCCGTTGTTGTACAAGGGATTGCAATAGAGATCAAGACTAAGCCATGCTGGCAGATTTTCATTCAGTGCTAGGATGTTTGTTCCGATGTGTAACTATCCCCCAAAAGTGAGACTCTATGCTTATCTAAGTCACAGCTAACCCCCCTGCCCCTTAAAAGTAATTTTGCTCCTTGAGCGTATGTGAGAGTGATAGCATTCTGCAGTCAAAAATGTTTGAGGGTTGGGCTTTTCTTCAGACTCCTTATATTTACTTGTTTGTTTCTTTATAACATCATGTTTCTGCTTGGAAACATGTTTGGCTACACAGGAAGAGTATCCATTGCAATTTATTCTTCTTGACCTTTTGTGAATCTAAAATAAACTGCTTTTTTGGAAAGAAACCAGAGGCTCTCGTCTCCGTTCCCTTCAAACAAATCTGACCTTACAGCTGTTTCTCGTGGAGACAGCAGAAGCTTCTCTTTGAGTCAGTGAAAAGGAAGCAGGAAAGGGTAAAATTTTCCTATGCTGATCTTACTCTTTTTTTTTTTAAAGTATTCAGATATTCTTTAAAGGATACTGGATTTTTCAAACCTTTTCTCTTATTGACTGAGCTGCCTCGCCTGTCATGCCCATGAGTATCCAGCTTCCCCCGCCCAATACCCGTACGTATGTTCACTCTCCTGGAGCCCTGACATGGCTGCTGCTGTTCCCCCTAATGCGGAGCCAGAATAGATGAGAAGTTGTGCAGAGATTGGGCTGAACTGATGAAGTAAGTGACTGCAAGCCCCTCATACAGCCCTTGCTTGAATTTTGGGGGATATTCTCCCAGCTGCAAGGGTCATGAGCTGGGAGTCCAGCAGCAAGTACTGGACAGCAAGAGTGGTGGAGGGTATTGCATGGCAAACAGAGGAAATATAAATCCTGCCAGCTGATGAGGGTTCAACACTCTGGCACTTCTATGGTCCTGGTGGTCACAGTGACGCACATCCCAAGCACAGCATCAGCTTGCAGCCTATGCTGCTCAGGTGGGTTGCTGGAGCATAGAGATTCAGGTTGTGTCTGTGTAGGCCTAGAAGTCCCAGATAAGCTCTGAGGTCTTCTCTTGTGCATCTGATCTCAGCTCCAGCTTTTCCCATGGAGTGCTCAACTTGGTCTAGGAGAGAAAGTCGCCTGACATATACATAACTTTTTGCTTTTTCAGACTCGGGGTGTGTGTTTGGAAGAAGACGACAAGCTCTGGTGGGCAATGACCATGAAGTTCTCAGTCTTAACTGTGTGCATCTGTCTTATCTAAGTTTGAGGCTTCAGATTGTGCAAAGTACTTTAAAATCACTCTCTAAAATGAATAAAAGTAATGAACCATCCTGCACATTGTTGGGAAAAACAATGCTGTTGGAGGAGATCAGGAAAGGTTCCTTTCTGGCAATTATTTTTAACAATGATGTGATACAATTTAGCTGAAAGTTGGGGAACAGCTAGGGGCAAGGGGAGAAACATCCCTCTCTTTGGTTAACCTTGCTTGGGAAATGTGAATCACTGAACTAAATAAAGTTTGTAAAAGATGCTTTGAAAATACTATGCTACGCCCTATAATTCAGCCGAGAATGAAGGAGGAGGGAAAAGAAAACATCAAAAATCCCTGCTTCTTTTTATATTGCTTCCTGGCACATTTCTGTTTCTTCTCCCCCCTCCCCCCCCCCCAAAAAAAAATCTTCTTTCTGGTTTTGTTTTGTTTTGTCTTTTTGTTTTTCTCTCTTTTTTTTTTTAAATCCTCCTCATTTTGTGAAGCTGGTACCATAACCTTAACAACCACCTTGTCGTCTACAGACAACAACAATGATGAGAAATGCCAAGGGAGAAGGGAGTCCTGTTGGGATCGGAGGACAACAAAGACAGTTTTTTAACATTTTTATTAGGACCTCATGATGTACACATGAAAAATTAATTTCAGAACATGAACTGCTCTTCAGATGGCGCCGTTTAAATCTGGAGGATGTTAACTTTTCTGCATGACAAAGGTCCGCCACCCCCTGTGTTGATACTCATCCTGCTCAAAGGGGCAATAACATCTAAGGATGAACAGAGGCCGTGGCACCAAATCCTGTTTGAAGGCTACTTTCACAGATTTATCTTGGGATTTTCTAGCATTCCTTGTCAGGGTCAGTTTGCCCTTGAGGGCTAGGCTGCATGGCTTTAGCTCTTTGCAGGGCTCCAGCTGTTTCATCATTTGCACACATTGGGATGTATGCTTTGGCAGAGAGGATAATTAGTGGTAGAGGAGGGAAGGCAGCAGGAAAGTGCCTGCCCCAAAAGTATGGAAACGGGGCTTTCAGCACTGTTTTAACAACCGCTGTTGTAGTCAGGTGACATCACGGGGAAAGAGCGTAACCTGTTTGTATGGACAAATCCATCCACGGGTCCCCCCAGTGGAGCACCGGGAGCTGGCGGTGGCACACGGTGGCCGGGTGACAGCAAGCGGTGGGAGGCGCTGGGCTTACAGCCGCAGCGGTGCACCCCCCCAGCCCTTGGGGCAGCAGGCTGTGAAACCCACCCCTGCAGTGTCTGCCTGGCATTTGGTCTTACCTGTTTAACAGAAGTTTAGCAGGGGGAGCATGTGCGATTCACTTGAACAACGTTCCCCTGGAAAAGGCCTGAATCTGCCCTACTCTCCTAACAGCAAAGAAAGCCGCAATGAAACCGAACAGTCTTATTTTCCCATCCTTTCTAAAAAGCCACACTGCCAGGGGGGGCACTGCTGCTATGCCCTTTCCCTGGCCCTGACGTATGCCTTGTGGGCAGCTCAGAGAGGCTGGGACCCGGGAGTAAGCAGGCACCCAGGCTTTGCTGGGAGGTGGCAGCTTTCGTGCTGCTGGAGAGGCACCAGGAGAGTAGAACAGGGCCACGAAACTGGCTAGTCATCTGCTTTTCCATCTCTGCTTTGCTGCTTAACCCCCTGCCCCTCCTCATAAAAACAAACACGCGCAGCCTGACTTCCAGGTGCTTTTGCTGGTTAAATGCCCATCGCAGCAGACACAGCCTGGGGAGGGCTGGGGCCGTCTGCAGGCTGGGAAGGAAAGGGGGTTTTCTCCCCAGGCCACTGAGCTCTGCAGCTGCTATTTAGTCCGGGGGCTGGACTAGCACACATGTGGCTCAGGCACTCCCTACAGAGCAGTAATGACCTTTGGATCTGTAGCTCCACTGTCACCAGTCCTGGTGCTTTCCCATCTGGTTCCTGCTATTCCCGTAAGTCCCTGCTGGCTGTTTAATAGCAAGCGGGGAGTTTCAATGAAGCTGAGGTCACGTTGACTCGCCAAATGTCGCCACTTCTAAACTGGAACCAGACTGAGCCAAGGGCAGCGTTTGTGCTGGGGGGAGCAATGACAAAGTGTCCTACGTCTCCTCATCAGATGTCGATCACAAGCCCACAGTCTGAGCTGAAGGTTTGCTTTGTGTGAGGGTCAGTCTCTGGAGCACATTTATGAACGTGCCACTGAGTGGACTGTCTTTTCTTTAGACATGGGTTTTATGCCAAAATCCTTAAATATTTTGGGGGTTTTGTGTTTGTATGTACATGCCGTTTGTGTATACCTAAAGTTGCCCGATGTGCCCAGCCTTTGAATTACCCTGTCCCTGTGAGGAATATGCACAAGCACCCAGTAGCCCAGCATGAGCAAAGAAATTTCTATATATCTTTAAGGTCAGTGAAAGCTGAAAACAGATGATTTCTGACAACCGCTAGGCTTGCAGATCTGTCAGTAGCACCAAGGCTCTGTGGCCAGTTAAGTACTACTGAAACAACCCCCCAGCCTGGCTGTGCTTCACTTTGGGGCTCTGGCTTCATAATGATGTCTCCAAGTGGAGCCTTATGCTGGGATAGCTGCCTTGGAGACCGCTGCACAGCAGGGCTGTCCTCTTGGTCTGAGGACAGAAGACTTGAAGCTGCTCTTCCATGTAAAGCTTGAGTGCCCTGCAGAAGAAGTGATTATGCTGTCCTCGTACCCCCCCGCCCACCTTTTTTTTTTTTTCTTCCTTTCGTCCTAAGAAAGAAACGGGGGAAAGTTTGTGGGAGAATAGTGTTTGCTGATCTTGTGCAAACTGCGGTGACAAATGACAGCTGGAGAAGCATGACAAGGCATGTAAACTTGAGCTAATGGAAACCTATGTGCCAGCTGAGTGTTTATTCAGGCCTGTCATTGTCAACAGAGACCCCTTTACAAGACAGGTATTGTTTGTAGTAACAAGTGCACCATGAAGGGGAATGTAGCTTTGAATTCTATGAATTCACCTCTTTAAAACAAATTAAAAAAAAAAAAAGTCCATAACCCAGACTTACATGGAATAATGGTAATACCTAAATACCTGCTTACATGTCTGCGTATTTCGGGTTTAATCAGTCTACTTTTCATAAATCAAGCTCCCTCTTAATTGCATTCTTCTCATCGGTACTGTCGAACCCATGTTACTGTCCCAAGTGTATGTATCCGGTTTGTCATCTTGAAGCTGTATCTTTTGATATCACTGACTGAAGCAGGATCAAAAAAAGAAACAAACAGTGATGTCCCAATGTTTTCTCTGCAGAACAAAAGGAAAGGCAGTTTGTTGAGCAGACTGTCACCCTTACTCTTCTGGCTTTTCAGCAAAATGTCTCTCAGTTAAGCAAACAATAGTGAGAGTACATTTTGAATAAAATTCACTGATTTGCAGCCATTTAGACAAAATCCATACAAACTCTTAAACACAGCATAAACAAAGCACTAAATCTTGTGTCAAGGCTGCATTGGGATGCACTGTATCCATTCTGTAGAAGCAAAAGAGAAACATCCAAGGAGTTTTGCTGATCTTTGAATGAATTTATGACATATGCCTTTTGTGCTTTTTAAAAAACAGAAACATCCTACAGCTGTAGAGTTCTGTTGACCTCATGGACCTATATGGATACTGGTGGACTGGATACCAGCTGATTGAGACTGAGAGCTCAGTGAATCCGAAATAGGACTAGATACTTAATATGGGTAACAAACTTCATCCACATTTGGCAAATTAAAATAGCATTCAAGGTTTGGCTATTGGATCTCCTGAGTTGCATCATGGAGAAATGAGTGTGTGATGGCACACACTGGAAATTCGGGATCGGTCTGTTTCTGATTCCACTCTGGCTTTCTGAGACAGATACTTAACTTCAGCATGCCTCAGTTTCTTCTACTTTAAAAAACCCCCACACTCAACACTACCTCCCTCAAAAAGATACTGTGAAATTTAATCGCCTGTAAAATTCTTGGAGATCTTTTGGAGAGAAGACCTCTTCAGAGATGTATGTCTGTACAAGGAAGCAAGTATTAGTTTAGATGATGAACATTGCCATGCAGTGAGTTTTGAGCTGGGAGAGAGGAGTCCTGCCACAAATGCTGTCTCTTGTTCCCTGGCTCGCCGGGTCTTCTACAGAGATCGCTGCTGTGCCAGGGTGCCAGTAAGGCTCCCTACGCAGTCTGGGTGGAACTGATTTAGGGACAGGCCTGGATGTGTTTGGGGTATGCTGGCTCACCAGCCAGACCCCTCCCCAATGTTACTTAATTCCCAAAGCTGCAGCAGAAGCTGTGGGAAGGCAGTCCTGCAGTCTGTTGTTGGAGATAAAGTTTTAATCTCTCCTGTTTTCCTTGGCACTCCTGCTGGCTGGGCACACAGGAAATGTGTTGGAGTCATTTATGCGTGTGGCATTTTTATGCAGCCTTGGGAGGACCCTGCTTACCAGGCTCTGCACTCCAGTTCACCAGAAACAGCACCGAATTCGTGAGCCTCTCGGGAGTTTAACTCGTTGTTATTTGGGAAAAGGTCTGCTGGGTCTTAAAAATGTCCTCTGTAGCAAAGCTTTGAGGGTTGGCTGTTGAAGTCTTTGTGAAGTAATCTAAGAGGTAAAATGTAAGAAGCTGCTCCTGGAAATAAGTGGAAATGGAAAGAAATTATATACTTGAGTAGATCAGAGACAGAATGTGCAGAGCAATTTAAGCCAGAGCAACAGCGAGCAGTGGATGGTGGAAGATTTGCTCTCAAGTGTTTCCTTTTTTCTTTATCAACTCGAGAAGTGAGCAAATTGCTGGCATTTGGTGCAAGAAGTATATGCCCAGACCTCTGCAGGCAGTGACAAACTCTCAGATGCTACCAACATGAGAATCCAAACTCTATCAGCTGCATCTGTGCTTAAATACTGCGCCTGCTAGCAAAGTGCTTGACAAAGTTTCCTGGCCAGTGTAGGCAGTAATTAATTGGTTTATACATGTTTACACTGGACAGAAACTAACCCCCTGTTAGAAAGAACCGTACACAAAAATGGTTTTGGCAAAGAGTCTGGACTCAAAGAATACAGGCTGGAAAGACTGTACCTTAAGTGACGTAAACAATACATCTCATTTCCTTTTGCTTTCGTTAGGTATCTTTGAATTTTTACAACGAAGTATGTTGCAGAGGTGCCCTGCTGCCCATGACGCAGACCTCTGGGTCTGCAGGCAGCATAAATGTATCAGCATCGCTCCCTGCCCAAGCCAGCCAGCCTGCCCTGATGCAGGGTGTGCTGTTGGGGTGCGCTGTCCCCTGCATGTGGCCCCACGGGCTCTGTGTCTCCACATGGCCTAGCGATGGAGGGACAGGCAAACCTCACTTGAGGACCTGGCCATGACACTCAGTTATGCTGTGGAGATACACGTGCAAGCACGGCGCCTACTCCCACTCCGTAGCACTTCTCAAGCCGCTTTGCCAGTCCAGAAGGGTAGGACATTGCAAGGCACCTTCAATAATAAAGCACATCGCTACTGAGAGCCCAGTTTTATTAAGAACCTTTGAAATTTCCAGGCTAAAACCACATGTGCTTTTCTAAAGGTGCTTCTGCTGAAAGGTTAATTTTGTATTAGTTACCGTCCAGGAGAGAAATGATGTCATCAGTGTACAGCAAGTCATTTGTCTCTAGAAGGGTTAAGGCAAAGAAAACTGTGAGTCATTAGAAAGTAATTCCCTTATTTGAAGCACACATGAAACAGGAGTCCGGATGGCAAAGGAACAAAGCCTCATTCTTTCATGTGCATTTGCTGAACGCCTTGGTGTCTTAGATAAAGGACAAGCATCTACTAGCGGATTAACATTATGAAAAAGTCAGGATTAAAAAAAACAATTCTCAGTGAGGCTGTGTAATTGAAGCTCTATAGCAGTTCAAAAGCTTAGGCCAGTAAGCTCCTGGCCACCAGCTAATTCATGTATTTTATGACAAGAAGCCAGAAGGCTAATCATCAGGACAGCATACGGAGGGAGAGAATGAGAGGGCCGCATGGATATTCAGTGACAACCATCCGAACTTCAGAGGCAGTACAGAGGGCTATTAACGTACTCCCTGGCCCTGTCTGAGAGTGCTGACCTCACTTCTAATCCTGCCCCTCCAGGGTACTTAATTTCCAGCATTGCTCAACCCAGTCAGGCCTGTTTAACAATTTCTTTTCTGAGTTAGTGTCTTTGAAGAGGCCCTATTTTCTGTTCAGTGACATGAAAGAGATACTGATGTTGATTATCAAAGGCATGTGCTCCAAACCACCAAGCGTCTAATGCCCAAGGGAGGTAATATTATCTCTGCCTTCAACGTTTACATCCTCCCGCCAAGAAAGATGTGGTGGTTAACTAGCACATCTTTTTTCCTTCCTACTAATTTTACATGAGCTATTAATCAGAGGGGAAAATTAACTAATTCTTTAGCTTGTAGGTCATGCTAGGGCAGCACTCTCATCTAGATTAAAAGGACTGCGGACTGGTGCAAAGGCAGCTGTGCTATACCTTGCAGCAAGACAGGTTTATGTATGGTCTTTTCACTGTATTGTACCAAGGCAGTTTCACCGCATTTTCTCCAAGTCTGTCCAGTGACCGCAAACCTTAGCCCAAATGCACAGCTGGAGGGCTGGTTACCCCCATCTACTCCTGCCTCTGGGAGGAGTCTGATCCACCTACCAGCTGCCAGGGCAAAGATCAATCAACATCTGTCCATTCACTGTGAACGGAAAAGAAGCTCTCCTGAAGAAGGAGCTCTTGGGCATTCACCTTCTGATGATGAGGGAAGGCCTGTCTACCAAGCAATCATCATTGCCCGAGCTTTTAACCCAGAAATCCTTGAAATGACAATGTGGGCGGGTGGAGCTCAGTGGTAAAAAAAAGGGATGCAACTGCTATCCTAAATGAAACTATTGCTCAGGGTTTCTTTCTATAAGATTTCCCTACTCACCAGCTGAGGAAATTAATCTGATTCAGGGCTGCAGAGAGAGTTGTGGGTCAGCTTAATTGCATAATGCAGTGACAATCGACACCATTGCTGAAACTCATCTCCTGAAGCCAGGATGATTGTGCATGGGCAACAGCTGGTCCTCTGATGCAGTGAATCAAGTGTTGTCCCATTATATGAGCTTTACTGTACAACAGCAACTATACTGGGCATGCACAGTATATATCATGCTGCGTACTGTAGATTCTGCGGTCTAGACTCAATGGCTCAAGAGGTCTCCTCCAGCTTTGTGTCAATTAATATTACACAAAAGGAGAGAGTTTCTTCTTGAGATGGGAATTGAACCCTAACCTCCTCACCTTGTGCTTCTCTGCAGGACTTTTTTTTTTTCCCCTCACTCTTAATGTACACTCTGACTTCCAAGATGACACAAGTAAGCAAGCCCAGAAGGCTGAAGGAAACTGTTTAGCTGGAGTCAGCTGGATCATTTCTTCATCTTTTGCCCATTTCAAGATCTCAGAAAGAATACTGCGTTCAAAGAAGTTGCTTGTTTAAAAGATACCACAAATCCACACTAAGTGATTTCAAGATACTGTGTACATTGATCATGAAAACAATGGTACGTGTAGAATTTTTGCCTGTGATAACATTTTGGCTAAGGGGCTTTAAGTTGACAAAAATGGGTCATATAAGCAGCTAGATAGATTTATGGCTATTTAAGTAGGTCGGGTACTCTTTTTGAGCTGAATACCAAAAAGTCAAGTGAAGAGTATGTAATCTCTTTTCAGTGAAATGTGGCCATGTGAGTTTTTATAATGTTTTACAAATAAATTGTATCAGGACACTGACTAAACACTTAGAAAAGTGTCACTTTAACAGAGTGTCTGAAAACAGAATGAACATGAACTTCTCCACTACCGATGGATCCATTGTGTGCAACTGTCGTCAGTTTGCCTGCTGGGTTCTTTTTATAAAGATGCAAATGCACATGCAATATCTCATGTAATTATTGCAGCAGAGCACACACGAAGGACTTCTGGCAGTAGGGTTATCTGATCTGCATGCTCCCTTGCTGCGGTGCCAAGCCTGGGGAAATCTTTCTGCTACTTACTTGTGGACCTGCCCTCGCTGTATGCAAACCTTGGATGTTCATTCCTTCTCTGTAAGAGCTGACCCCAAATATTTTTTGAGGTTTTTCACAAAAATTATTATGACTGAAAGATCAACACTTAGCTCAAGACGTTCAAGCCTTTGCTGTTTACAAGCTTTGTCCTTTATTTGGAGTGCAAAATGTAAATAAAAGCCTCCTTTGGCACTCTTGCTTGGTTTTCAGATCCACATTGCTACTAGCTAACGAGTAATCACTTCACAACTGAATTTGCTAGTGAGTTTCTGCTAGGAAACACAGAAATAACATGTAGGAGCAAATGTTCATGATGTGCCTTCATAAAGTGCTTGGATTTGGTTTTCCAGAAGAGGATTCGGTAGTGTTTGCCTCAGTCTTAATTACTCCCTGAATGAAAGAGCACCAAGATGTGTTCAGACAGTTCGGTTCTGACGGAGACTGACTTTACTCAATAGTGTGTCTGCACATATTAATACATTTTACGATGAGTGCACTTATTCTGCCAACACTTAGCCCTGGAACAAAGGACAATGGCAGTGGTGTATACAAGCATGTGTGTAAAAGCCCATACTGATGAGATCTACACTGGGCAGATAAAAAAACCCTGGACCCTTCCCACAGGAAAAAAAATTACGATTGCAGTTTTATCTTGATTTGGAAACCAAGTGTCCTGGCTCATCACCAGCATCAGACTTCTGTTCTTTTATGCTTCAGCCTCTGGGAAGTCCAGCCTTGGACCAAGGCCACTGAGTAATAACTGGAAGCTGCCACTGATCCAGAAAACAGGAGGAATTGACATAATGGCAGGGCTGGAGCTAACCAGATTAAACGAACCTCTGTTTGTCAGTCGTGACTTGGAGGGAGCCATGGAAAGAGCTAGCAGATAGTCCAGTCTCATGCTGAAACCATGGCAGGCCTCTGATGGCAAAGCCACAAAGGTCTGAACTGAATATCAAATGCTGGTTATGAGCTGGGTGATGTGTTTTTCCAGCAATCTTATTTCCCACTAGGAGAGCTGATCTTTGTTGTAGGATATTCTTACAGTTCAAATATTCCTTGTTCCAAGCAAAGGCAAGTAACTTTACCTCATTTTAATATGATAAGTTACAAATAATACCTAGATGTTGTCTGATCTAGCTTATTCCACTTGTGTTCTCACGTGTGCATATAATCCCGAATATTTTATAAAAAAAAATATTTTTAGAAATATGATTTTTTAAAATGCTTTAGCAATTTATTTTGCTTTGGTTTTTTTAGACTAGCTGTGAACTAAGCTGTTAATATATATAGCTTTTACATTGGCAATGGCAGAGCAAAAGACTACATTTGCAGCAACACTGCTAACAACATATGCATTTGCTCTTGTCATTTGACAGAAAATGAAGAATTTTTCCAATAGGCAAGCTGTGCTGCTCTGAGTAGCTATATCCTCTTATCTTGCATAATCTGCTGCATTAAGCCTGTTTTGAAAATGAAGACTTTTCAGAGGAGGGTTCTGGTTTCAAGGCCAGTAGCTTTATAGGAGTGGAACTCAGTAACACACCAGCATTTCCATTTCAGTGACATTTGTACCTTTTTGATGGGATATTGTGCTTTCTGGGGGAGTTTTTCTGAAACTGTTTCATTTTGGTTTCCTTCAATCTGAACACTCAACTCCTGATCCTGGAGCCACTGGAATCCATGGATCTTTGACCACATCCCCCAGGTATAATTGGTTATATATTAGCCTGCTGTGAGCAGGCTACTGATAACTACATGAACACTATGCAGACCATACCTAAATAAAGGCTGTTAGTAAAGTGGCATTTCTAATACCCTGCGGTATCTACCTCCATTAGACAGATACGGTCAAAATGCCTCCACTTTTTCATAATTCTTCTTGTAGACAGTATATAGATTTTTCCACTGATGCAATTTCCACCACCGAGTTGAGCCAGTTGGCTGAGATAGGCCCATTTTTGATCACTTGAGTGTCTATGAATCAGCTGATTAACCACCGCTGCCAGCACCATCCATTTTGCCAATGGGCTGGGTAGCTGTGAGCAATTACAGAGGACATTTAGGCAGGGTATGATCTTCCCTAGAATGAACTCGTGTTTTGGGGAAGCTCCATGTTGATTTTTATCTTTTCTATCCCCATTTCATATAATTCTTGAGTTCAAAGGACGTCCAAAGTATAGGCTGTATTCATCTTTTTCATTATAGCTCTGCCAGAGACCAGCACCCTGGAAAATGTCTTGTGGAGTTCATGGGAAAGTAATGTTGATGTTTGAAGAAGTCACAGTATTTTATCCTGATGGTGTCGGTTCTCTGTGCTGTGAAATTTTGCTGTTGGTCTGCTCAGTATTATTAAACAATGCTCAGTTCTTTTGTACTCTGGAAGGGACAGTAAATGGGTTTATTTTTTAGTATCTTGAGTTGTTATAAGAAGTGCTGGGGCAAAGTTCAGCCTCAGAGAACATCCATCCACTATGCCCTCGTGCTAAGTTCACAACAGGTTAAGGACATCTGTGCTACTTAAACTGTACAGCTTTTGTGACCTTAAAATAAGGTAGGCAGTTTCCTCCACTTTTCTTTATGCCCTTCTGAAGCCAGAATTTTTCCCGGATTTGTTCATATGACAGTAATAATCCATCATAATAAATTTCAATTACAGTGCTGCTCTCTTTTTCATGCTAAGCCTCCCTGCAGAATTCTGCCAGCTTCTTTTATAGGATTTATTTCCCCAAATATACTTAAGAAGGTGGTTTAAAGGTTCCATACCGAAAATCATGATTTTTCTGAGGCCACTTTCCCTGTGCTTATATTGCTAGAGAGAGAGATACACAAAAGCATTATATAATTTTTTGAAAATTGGAACTGATCTGGATAGTCCTTCTCCTTCCATTACACCGCTCATCCAAGCTCAGCAACCATCAGAGAAATGCCGGTGGTCTTGAACATGAACTGATATGTTTTTCCAATTGACAGCTTTTGACTGCAGACACAGTTGGCCCACTAACTCTTTTTCTGGGCAGAATTTCTGCATGCAAAGCAACAAATGCAACCTGTGGTCAAAGAGTAATGTAACCATTCTTAAGTCAGCTATTTCATCCTTATGCAATCATCTTTCAACACTGCTGTGTGGTACAAGATGACACTTGGATGGTTTCAAACAGATCTGTTATTGTCATTCTGATTATGGCACAGCCGAGGGCTTTGATCAGCACAGTAGGCAAAAAGGCTGCTGGAAGTATGGAAGAGCCAATTTTTAAAAAAATGCTCCTAAAATAAAAAACTGCAAATCCAGATTTAATCTTCTAAGCCCCAAGTTCCCCTCCATAACTCCCAGTTATGGCCACACGTCTTGAAGAAATAATGTAACATATTAACACCGGAACCAGGAATAAAATCACATTCCTTTCGTAAATCATCTTACACCTTGCAGTCCTATTCCCACCTCCAAATCCCTACTGAGATGCAGAGTGGAAAGAAGAAAAAGCACAGCAACACACTGCTTCCTCCTGTGTGTTTGCTTATTAGAACAGGGCTTGTTCCTGCAGCACAAATATTAATGTGCCCTTAAGCTCCCTCTTTTAATTTTGCCACTGATCCACTGGAATCCACTTCAAGAGGAGTTGTGTAAGATTGGAGGGGAAGCTCCTTTGCCATCATACACTGAACACGGGAAGTGCCTATAAGAAAATGAAGATCTGGGTCAGTGTGGTCTGTGGGAAGATGCAGTGAGGCCCATATTATTCTATACTGTGGCTCTAAGCAGGGAATGGAGGAGAAGGAGGGACAACTAGTTCCTGGTAAACCCTGCACATGTTAAACATCTCCTGGTGTGCCCACGTATGTTAAGCCATCATCAAGCTCTTAGACAGGAAAGGGATGCCATCATGCAATTCTACCCATATCCTAAACCAGCATCTGGCCCCAGTAACGAAAACATTTGCCCACTGTGAGCTACAGACTGGCTTTTCCTGCTAGGTCTTGAATTGAGGATAGAGCAAAGCCATACTGCTGTGGGAGCAGAGCCAAGGAGTTTCTGCTACAAGCTGCCTGCTGTTTCTCCAGGGTGGGCAGGATCAAGCCCTAGCCCCAGTGGAAACAAGGCGGTGAGGCTGCTCTTATGGTAGGTCTTGCCCAACCGCACGAGGAAGAAGAGCAGCTTCTGTGTAATCAGCCAAGCCAGAGGCTCTCCCACGAGCAGCCAGGCTATTTGCCAAGTTTTTTCTCTTGGTGTTTTATTCTGCCTGTGACCAAATCTCAATTGTTTGAAAGCAAAGCCATGCAGTCCTTCTTCTGGGACAGAGCCTACTCCTGCAATGCCCCACTGTACTGCCTGCTTGCTGCTGCAGAAAGCCCTCCCTGCCTCAGTGACTTAGCAGCAGTTGTGCCAAAGCTTTGCCGGTGACCGCTTGCACGCTTACTATTGCTTGCAGCTGCTTCAAGAATCAGCCGCTCGCTTGGGGCTGAAACAACAATGTCAAGTTAAAGTAGCCCCTGCTCAGTCCCCAAATTCACATGGAGGAAATTGTGAGAGGCAGCTTGGCCCGTGGTGTGTGCCATGTGCCCATGATGTGTGCTTGCATTTGCCAGCACAACAGTCCTGACATGGCTTTGAAACACACACTTCGGGGGCAGCAAGAGAGGAGGCATTCATACTTTTCCTGCTCCTGCACTTTTTCAGTCGAGAAAGATTTCACCACATTGCACACAGAGGAGCAGGATAAAGCATTGGTTCTTCCAAGCATCTTTGCAACGTGTTTAAGTGATTCTTAAGGAGAAGAGGACTCTTGTCCCTACTTGACCTGTTGCACCCCATTGCATTTCATTTGACTTTGCTGATGAGCACAAGGAGCTGCTCTTGCAAGCTGGCAAGCACACCCATGTTGCGGCTTGAAAATCTCCACAGGAGCCTTCACCCTCCTCCCCATCACTCCTCCACCTGCCCGAGGGGACTAGAGGCAGGCGGGCAGGGAAATGGAAGTGACCAAGGAGGTGAGAGGAAGCGCAGCTGAAGGAGGCAGAGCTGGAAGCCTGGCCTGGGAAAGGGGAATATAGAGGCAGAAGTATGAGGGGCAAACAGAAGGGCTTTGAGAAAGGAAAAACAGAGGAGGTGGAAATAAGAAATGATCCTTCCTAGTCTGCAGGTTCCCCAGGCCAAGCACTTTACCTGTCTCTGCGACTGTATGCTGTGCTGCTCAGGTACTCTGAGTACTGCTGTGTCATGTAGACTTCTGAACAAGGCAGCGGGAACGAGGGGGCTGAGACTGAGGGGTGCAGCAGTAGCTGGTAGCTCCTCTTTGCTAGAGGAAGGGTGATATGCAGATGTTATGCATAGTCCTTTGCCTTGCTTGATTTGATGAGAGCTTTCTCTCAGGTAAAAGCCGTTGCCTACACCTAAAGTATGGAAAGACACCATAAGCGGGTCCTGGGGAAAGAGAGCTTAAAAATGATATAGGAAAGGAAAATACACATCATAAAACAAGATAATGCCTGCCACAGAACACCTTAAAAAAACTGTGTCATTGTACCTGTGCTGAGCTGCTAATGGCATTGGTACTTTGAGGAGGGTTTCATGACCTTTACTGATCATAGTCTTCCCCCTCCGCCCTCTTCCCAAATTCCTGTATATGCTCCTGCTCTGTATTCAGCAAGCTGAATGACTGAATGAACAAATAGTTCATATGCAGCATGAAATGCTAAAAACAAACTTTCATAAATGGATTCCAGTCTATAACTGTCCAATTAAGAAACTGCAGCAGCTTTACAAATCAAGTGATACTAGACTTGGGCGAGCCAAGCGATCGAAGGTACAGCCAAGCCATAGTGAAACAAGCCAAAGAATCGGACATCAGCCAACAAAGCTGACTAAATACATAGAGTATGAAAAAGAAAATACATAATAGATATGCGAGGTCACTGTGGCCGCCAGGAAACGGTGCCAAAATATCCTTTCTGGCTTGACTTCCCTTGGCTTAGACCTACATGCAGATGCTGAGCTGAGCCCAAACTAGGCATCAAGCATGAGCCTGGCCTGCTCCTTCATCAGCTCAACAGCTCATCCTTGAGAGGCTGCGTGAGCTGTTTTTGTTATGGAGATTTGCTTGTCCATAGGGAAAAAAGCTGAAAAGTCTGATCTGATCTCCCCTCAATGCCCCTGAAATGAGGCCACCTTTCAAGGTTTCATCAGGATCACATCCACTGATGTTATAACAGTAATTTCTGTTTCTGATTTTTGAGCTGTGATCTGATTCCTGAGAGCTAGAGCTACTGAAATCAGCCAGATCTGGCTTTTTCTTTCGTAGTTCTTTCTCCCCTGCACAAAATGTCACAGGTTTTGAGAGGTGTTGAATGTGCAGTGAATGTTTCCAAAGGCTGAATGTACTCCAAATGTCATATTGAGGCAAAAGCATTTTATTAGTGTTTTTAATTTCTTCAGTGAGATTCTTCATCAAGCTCTGTAGATGGCAGTAGGTTAGTTTTCTATATGAGGTATTTTGTTCAAGTACTTATGTATGAGGGCACATGTTTGTGTTTCCCTCCAAG
>NW_008824283.1:9332257-9333349 GCF_000699105.1 Pygoscelis adeliae | reverse complement strand
AAAGAGATCCCCTGTAAGATCAACCTGCACTGAAAGGTAATAACTAGGTGCCATTCTCCAAGGATTTGGGTCAAGGATTGAGGGGGTACCCAGGGTATTTCATAGAATAGAATCATTGAATCATTAAGGTTGGAAAAGACCTCTAAGATCATCAGGGCCAACTGTCAACCCAACACCACCATGCCCACTAAACCATGTCCCTAAGCGCCTCATCTACACGTCTTTTAAATACTTCCAGGGATGGGGACTCAACCACTTCCCTGGGCAGCCTGGTCCAATGTTTAACCACTCTTTCAGTAAAGAAATTTTTCCTCATGTCCAAATTTCATTACTGTAGACAAAACTATTAACCAGATGCTTTACTGTGAATACCAGCAAGTGAAGAAATTTCATATATATCAACAGTAAAGCTGAAAAGCAACAGTAAAATATGTCAACTTTTGATATTTGCCTGTCTCTGGAGTCCCTCAGCTTCCCACTCCTTATGCTTACAATGTCTATTGGCAAGAGAAGCTAGTGACATAAAAATAGATAAGAAGAGTAAAAAAAAAAATCTGAATCAGCAGTAGAAAGCTCTATGTGTTCTTTCCATTGCCACCGGTGGGTTTTGGACCACGGCTTTCCTTAATTAGAAATTAGTCAGAGATATGATGTTTGGCTCAGAATACACACTTCAGATGCCTCAAAAAAAAAGGGCATTCAGATTTGATGCTGATATGCAAAACAAATGTTAAAATTATTAGGATTACTTACATGATAATTGTTTTTCTTCGGGGCAAAATGGTAATTTGAAGAAACAAGAACCATTACTGATCTTTTGGTTTGTAATTGCCTTTATAGATACACAATTGCATGTTTGGCTCTGGCAATTGAAATTGTTTTATTTGCTTTTCGTTGTGCATGTTGCCTGTAATTACCGCATCTGAACACAGAAGACTCTATGTTGTTGTTTTGTAAGACCAAAAGGACAAGGGGGCCTGTGGTTTAGTTGCTGGATAATTTCAAAGAGATTTTGAACACAAGAAAATTCCTAAGGAATTGCCTGCTTTGTTGAGTTGCTTTTATTATATTTCTTCTCTTTTTTTTTAGTGT
>NW_008824283.1:9311097-9332135 GCF_000699105.1 Pygoscelis adeliae | reverse complement strand
GAAGGCGGGGGGGGGGGGGGTGGGAGGAGAGATGGCAAGAGCATATTGGCTTATTTACTACTCACAGAGGAGTTCAAGCATTTCTCCGCCTGCTCTAAGTATTGTGGAATGTTGCTAACAGTTGTAAATAATTTTATGCTTATTTTGCAATGTGCTTGAGCTGCATGACTGAAATCAGTGGTTATTTTGCTATTGTCATGAATGGATGGAAGATGAGATCTTAAACAAAAATGTGATGCTGAAGTGTACTTCCCCTTCGGTCACATGCAGGCCTTTCTTAGTCCTGCAGACAAATTCAGTGGTACCCTCCTCTGATTTTTGGAAAACAAAGGGTTGGATGGAAAGGACTGGTCAAAACATGAGGATTATGACCAAGGATAATGCACATGACGGTGCCATATTTTCACTTCCCCTTGGCTTATTTTGAACGTTCAGAGAACAGAGGATTTTGTTCTGTGATCTGACTCTACACAAAATACTCATAGCATGTAGTAAATATGTCCATTGGTATACTTACTCATATATTTTGATTTTTAATTTTCTAATTGGAAAGGTCCCTTTACAGCATTCTGGCATGATAAAACAACTCCAACACAGACATTGTTTTCAAGGGCTCCTGACAGATGTCTAGCCTTCTATCATACTTATACGCACACATACCTGTATATAAGAGAAATGCTATGGGTTACAAACTTGCCCATTTGGCAGAAGAGGACTCTCCTCCATAAAAATAAGGCTTATGTTTGCTGTTCTCAGCCAGTGGAATACACTCCCCCGGGAACTGAGGTCCTGCACAGACTTAGCACTGTCTGCCCGCCTGCTTCAAGTGCAAAGCTACTTCTTCGACCTTGTCTTCTGTAGTATAAATACATATCAACATACATAACAACAATTTAAAATAATCCCTACCAAAAAAAAACGATACTTCACTGCTCACGTCTCTCTTCCCTGGGGAATGGTGAGCAAACAGGTGGTATGGGCCAGATGTTAGTTGCATGGGAAGCTTTCAGAAACTGCTCAGACGCTATGGTATAGGGTGCAGTATAGGAACACGAACACAACAGGGGGAAAGATCCCCTGTTGCTGCTTGCCAACAGTAAGCGAAACTTTTGGTCAGGACTTAGGCCTTGCTTTGCCAGAATCTCCCTCTTAAACACTGATAATTTTTGGTTACATACTGCATTATCTAATATATCCCACCTTTCCTTTGGCTTCATGATGGCCAAACGGGATAAAAATCAGGGCAAGGGCACGCCCCAAGTCTTCTCTTGTGGACTGTGAGAATCTGGTCCCAGAAGTGAGTTAAACCGAGTCAGACATGAGCCTCATTAACCTAGCTATCAATTGTGAGCAATTCCATTGAATCAGTCGTGGTTCTTGTTTCTTCAAGAAATTTGTTGCTACGGAAGAATTTGTGGTTTCTCTCATCTCTTCACCTGGACCTTGCTGTGTATTTGTAGGGACACCATACATGATGGGAGCAAGGAAAGTGAGATGTACAAGCTAGAGCTATCGTACTTCCCTTTTTCCCCTGCACTTTGTCTCTGCTGGTTATTTTCTCAATTTAGAGGATTTCCAAGAGCATCCAGAAAATTCTGAGGAGACATTTGATAGCCCTAGGACAACAGAGAGAAAGAAGAGATAAAAGAAAGTGGTGTGCAACCACAGACTGCATTTGCTTCTCCCCGAAGGTGCCTCTTTGCGTGCGCCGGTGGGTGGCAGGTGGAGAGCCCCAGGCAGACAGAGCCGGGTGGAGCTGCTCCGGGGGACCAGCCAGGGGATGAGCGGGGCTGGGGTGCCAGCCTCCTTCCTGACCAGAGACTCACTGCTGCCGGTGGCATGGCGCAGGGGAAGCGCCTCGAGGGAAACACGGGATTTTTCCCTGGGTTGTACCTAGGTAGTATCTGGCTCTGCGTTATCAGTGAAGCTTCCAATAGCTTATCTTTCGCCTGCATATGTACGTGTTTCTCTGTCTTGCCAGCCCAACATTTCTTCATCTGAACGCGTGAATAATAATCCCTTGAGTAGATATGGATAAAATAAAAGCATACTAAAATCCCCAAATATTCGGGGAAAGATTTTATCTTTCGTTACGTGGAAAGATGTCTGCAGTCTGGCTTCAATAAAGGAATAACTTAAAAGGCAGAAAAATAAGCAGCAGAACATCAGCTCTCACTTCAGTGTGTAAACTTTGGAAAGGCCACCTGTCAGATCCCTGGTGGAAAGCAGCATTTTGTTTGGCATCTGGCTGATTGCCACGATGAAATGTTGAAGTGTTTGGAAACTTGTGGGACTTTCTTCAAAAGGCACACTTCCCCTCCCCCTTTCTCTAAATAATTAAATCTTAAATGTTCTGGCTTGCAGTTAAGAAAAGATAAAACACAACGGCAGGATTCTTTCAAACACACTAGCTAATAATGTGGGGGCCTTTCATGCTATTTATTTTAGCCTTCTCCGCATGAAATGCAAAAGAAATTGCCTCAGTGTCACCTTAACTTTTCATCCCAGGCAGTCACCGATTCTGATCTCGGTAACTGAAGTAAATCTGAAGTAACTCCACTGAAATGTGACCCAGTTGCAGAGTGCTGCATACTTATTCCAGTGTAAAAGTGGCGTATGAACGCAACTGTGATCTTGTTAGTCTTATCCTGTCATAACGCATATCAGTCACTGAAACTACTCCAGATTTTGGTGACTCACACAAGCTACTCCCGACTCAGACAGTGTGACTGAAAGCAGAATGAGGCCCACAACTGACAGCTGGGTGACGTCTTGTCTTGCGAAAAGATACAAATTTCACTTGAAGTCTGTTTGACGGCAGGCATATTTTGCTCTGATCGCTCATTTTGACTGTTTTCCCTAGCGTTACATTGTGTTTCAGGGTCCTGTTGGAAGCAAGTTGCTTCATGATTCCAGCACTTGGAGGAATGCAAAGCTCCAGATTAACACCATCTGTTGTTTGAAGATAAAAGCGAAGACGCTGATGTTAGTGGCTAGTTCTCTTTGTAACTGCTGTTCTTTTAAGTAGCAGACACTACGAAGCTACTCTTGCCCCAGCAGATATGCGCGGGCCTGCCAGCAAAGGGGTATGTGCGCTTGAGAAGTCGGACCCACATTTTGTTACAGTTATTTGTGCTATAGAAAAAAATCTTGGGTTTATTCCCTTAAGTTTCTTGCTGGCTTTAGTGCTCATGGGCACTAGGGGAAGGAGGGCCTGGAATCACCTTCAGCCACGATGCACAGACTGGGCTGCCGACATACAGCCTTCTCCATGGTGTCCCACTAAGATGTCTTGAAGCTTCCTGGGAGCGAAGCATGACAAGTCTGTCTGCAATGTCATTGCAAGAACGGAGATGGCACAGTACAGCCTACAGAGAAAACCATGCACTGTTGAAATACTCCCCCCTATTTTCCAACATGTTATGCACACCATGTAAGAGGGCGAGTGCTGTTCCTAAGAGGGTGAGTGCTCTTCCTTTTGGGGATCTAATGCTTCATCTTGCATATGTGAGTTGGAAGAGTTCAGGGACGAGTCAGAAGGTGTGTGATCTTGTCCTGCATGCTGGTTAGTAGAGCTGAAGAGAGAAATGAATTTGCTCCAGATATAGGAGCACAGGCAGAACCAGGAACAAGGCTGTAATTCTCCAGCTGTCTCTGCACAGGTCTGGGAGTGTTTTGGCCTGAACTCAGAAAAAGCCCGCCAAACACTTCCAGACAATGCCCAGCTACAGCTGGGAATTAGTACAGGACAAGGACCACTCCCAAAAGGCACTTTGGGTGCAACCACATTGTTTGGAGAGTAAGGCAATTTAGCTTACCCTATAGTTGTGCTGTGCCAGCTGCCCTCAGGGCAAAGAGTGGTCCTTGAGTAGAGATGGCTCTTTTCATTTACCACCACACTCAAGGTAGCTTGAGTGGCTCTGATCTACCCTTCTAGGAGCGCAGCATCTAATGACTTGAGACTTGTGACAGGGTCACTTTTGAGCTGCATGATGTATTTTCTATTGGCTCCCATGAGGTACAAGTCAGGCTCAGCCGCCATTATCCCTTGACTTCGACACTGAGCAGTTTAACAACAATATCAGTTTTATTTGAGATGCAGGCAGTTGAAGATACAGGCAATCAGATGGCAATCACCAAATTCAACTTGCAGGAAATGGTGAGGTCTTTACTGACACTTGTTGGACCTCATCCAGGAATCCTGGGGTCCTATATCTACCTCTGTCACACATCTTCTGATGAAAATCTGTTTTTTAATCTTTTAATACAAAGTCTTGATTTTTTTTCCCCTGTGTTTTTAGTGAGTGCATTAGTTTAAGGGGAGCTTTGTCCAAGTAAGAAGTGAGAAAGTCCTCCAGGACATGACTGGTACTCAATATTTCAAAACTAGTGACAGTGCCATTACTTTAAATAAAAGCAGGATATTTCATTGCTCCAACATGATTTTAAATCTTTTTGCATGACAAAAAATCACAAGAAAAAAGGCATCCATATATTCATCACAAACTGTCTTGGTCTGATATATTACAAAATACAGAAAACATTGGGATACAGAAAACATTGAAAAACTTTTCGCTTTAGTATAATCTCTTGCCAAGTACTGGAATCCTTACTCAGGCAAACACAGTGAAACTCATGAGAGTTGTCTTTAAGTTAGGCCTGCAAAGAATCATGTAAAATTTCCTAAATAAGTGCACAAATTACTCCTAAGTGGAACCAAACGCCAAGTAGTTGCTGATCACATTGCCTCGTGTTCTCTCCCACTGATTTGCAGGACCTCCATTCCCCACTTTTTTTTGATCCCACATGGGAGGGAAGGGCTTCAGGTTAATCCCATCAACTGCTTTCCCCCTTTGACCCTCCTCTGTATTCCCCTCAGACCTGTAAGGGTAAGGAGACATCCCAATCCCACAGCTAGTCTTCAGGGGAATTATACTGCAACCATGTTGGACGGAAAGCTGACAGACAGCTTAAAGGACTTCTTCCCAGTTTAGGATTTGGAGACAAGCTCTGTGGCATAGCCCCTGGAGAGAAAGCCTGTCCCCCAGTGGGAAAAAAAAAAGCACAAAAACCCCTAAGAAGCTGTGTGAGGGTATTTTCTTACAAAGATTTCCTTCTCCAGAGCCCCTTCCTGTGGGTTTAAACTACAATGGGGATAGTTCAGACCATTGCAAATGTTGATACAATTGAAGGAAAACAAGAATCTAGGTTGCCCTTTCCTGTCAAGGAGTCATTTCTTCACTCTGAAAGTGATGACTGAGCCCTGATCCAAAGAAATCCTGAATGGTCAGCAATTCATGTTAAGGAGCAAAACAAAAAGCAAAATCCCTCTTTTATTCTGCCATGGCATTTTGGTAACTTTTCAACATGCTGTCATCTGGTGACAACAAAGACCTCATATCTCCTTTCAAAAGCCTTCCTTTTGACCTTGTACTAATTAGAGTACATGTAAAAACAATTGCTAATTAAAATGCAGAATAATCTCTGTGTTAGCTAAGGCAGACATTTCTAAAAATAATGAGGAACGGCACAAAGAAATACCAAGACAACAGCTTTGCATAAGCTTCTTGTGATTTGTAGATGTCTGTGGTTAGTCTGCAAACTTGCACGCATTTTCTGACCTTTACAAGGTCATGCTTTGCTAAGATTGCTAGTCATGTGTCTAAAAAGTAATATGTTGACTTTGTTTTCAAAGCAAGTACAGGGTATATAACTCCAGGACATATTTTCCTCCCCATGGTACAGGGATGTATACATGCCAGGATGTACTACTTGAAGATATTACTTGAGAATCATACATGGACCAGCTGGAATTTTGTGTTTGAGAGAGTGTGCACATCCCAACTAAGAGGGGGTGATAGAACTGTAGTATTTGGGGATTTCCTTGGGGGTTGTATAATACTGTGCCCTCTTGAGGTTCAGTGAAGAGACCTCTAGCTCTCCACCCCATTTATTAAGCACGTAAGATACACAAGCACCTAATTCCTATTTGGATTTATGGGAACTTGATCCTCATAGGTAGTTTTGGTCACTCTGTAGAGATTGCTACAGTGACAGCACAAGTATACTAGGGTCCCCATTGTTTCTTGAAGGATAAGAGAGAAAATTCCTTGAGGCAAAACCTGGTTCAGTTATGTGTATCTCTCTTCTTGTGTCTCACTACTGTGGTATGTAATTTTTCATGGTTTCATTCTCACAAGGCGCCTATGGAATAGGGTGGTACTATCTAACTTCTGTTCATTTCAGTGAGTAGCTGAGATCTATTTTTGACTGAGAATCGAGCCTGAGCCGCCTACGCTGTAACTCAGAAAGCCTGTGGGTGTGACAGGAATTTGTCTTCACCTTATGTTTCCTTTCTAAGGTTTTAAGTAAGGATAGCAAGATGTCTGTCCTTACCCAGGAAAGACTACAGTGGCGAAGCAAACAATGATCCAGATCCAAAGAGGTACCTAGTATTTCACCATTTGGGGACAGTGGGAGTTAATAGGAGCTGTGAGAGCTCAGCACTTCACAGGATTGTACTTTCACTCAGAGATAGCCACTTGTCTCATTCATCTATCCCACTCCTCTGGCCTACATTTCTATGTGATAAAGATATAGCTAGTTATGTGAGAGGGACCCAGGGAAGTATGGAGCCTGGAAACAGGTGATGGTCCCTGAACCAATTAATAAGGCCTTGCCTGCCTGGAGCCTGCTCCTCATGGTCTGACGGCCAAAAATCAGTTGTTACGGCAGCAAAAACATGCTTGTCTGCTTTCCTGAGCCACCTGGGGATTTGGTGATGGGCTACTTAGGAGCAAGCAGGAAACCTCAGCTCATTTATGCTTTTACAGGTCAACAGCAGACCTATACATGTAGTAAGGGACTGGCAATGGTGCAAAACTCCCCTTTCCCATCAGTTCATGACCCATGTGAATAGAAAGGTTGAATATCTTTCATTTAATGCAGCAGTTGACATTAGAAGTATCTCGAGGCAGCATGAAGCATGCTCACAAAGAAAAGCAATGTTACCCTGAAGGTGCAACATACTGTTAGCTTTTGTTGTATCTTCTGGTATGAAGACTGGAATCAGCCTATCTCAGATGCTTTAAATTCACAAACTCACATTCACAGTACAGGCCAACATTTAAACATGGCAGAAAGGCAAGTTTTTCTGACCTCAACAGGTGAACAGCTTATGCCTAGAAACACAACAATTGGTGAGCATCATCTTCTTCTATCCTCATTGGCATAACTGCAGATGTTATTCTTATTCTCATAAATATCTAGTCCTCCTTTCAGTCTTACAAAGCCACTTGCTTCCATAATATCCTGCAGCATAATATTAGCTTGTACACTGGTACATTTTCTAGTAATCAGAGGTTTTTCAGGTAAAAGTAAATAATTCCATGTGATCATTAGAAAGCAAACTGCTGTCCAGCTCTCTATTGTATCCCCAGAAATCACAACACAGCTGTAAGAAAACAGTATACAGATTTTTATTAAAAAAAAAAAAGCAAGAAAAAACACACAGCGGAGACACTTTTTATTCCAGGTGACCCACCTATTTTAGCAGTTAAATGTAAACAAATGTATTAGGACAAATAATCAGACCATCAGCAATAGAAAGTTGAATACCGACTTGAAGTTTGAAAAAGGAGCACTCACCGTCGCAGACTCTATCGGGCAAACCCATGCTTGGTTCACATCTGCACACAGCATTCTGGGCTGCTTCAGCATTGTGGGGTGCAGAGTAACTGCTTCAGCCTACAAATCTATTCCACCTTACAGAGCTGGGTGGTTGGGCATGGGGAACTCTCCCTAATAAGATGTGGCCCTTCTACTGCCTGCCGAACAATTTTCATGGAGAGACCAGACAGATTTTCTGGAGCTTTGCGAAGGATGAAAACAGAAAGACCTGATCAGCAGTTAGCCCCTGCTCAAAAGCAGGGGTTGCAGATGGGAAAGAAAGGGACTGGGGAAAGAAATTCTTTCTTCCTCTCCTGGCGGAAAGCTTACTTAACTTGACTGGTTGATGCTGAGGCTGGGAGAAGATTGCTCATGGCCCTCAGTATCTTCTCTGGTATTAGTCAATGACGAGACAATGCCTCCCAATGGGAATGCAAGAAACGTAACATCTTTCCCAACTCCAAGTCCTGTACCTAACTGCTAAATTGGACGCAAAAGGAGTCTGTCAGTCTGTCAAATGAAGCTGACCACATTCCACAGGACTCTTCTAGCCACTGTGGATGGACAAGCAGACTGTATGCACAGCCCAGCTCCATCATGGATCGTGTATTTGTTTATACCTTTTTTTCCCCCAGTATTTTGATTTAAGGGAAAAACAAACTTAAAGACTTTCAGGCATTGGTCTCCACTTCAGATGGTCCTAATGTAGATACCCTTAGCAGATCATGTCATCAGTACAGAGGGGGAGGGAGAAACTGTAGCAAAATTAAGGTGAACAGCACCCAAAAAAGTGGCCTTCAGTAACCAGACAGCCCTGGTGCAGAGATCAAAGTTTTCAAATAAAAGGTTTGCAAGCAGGAAAGATAGACCCCAGGGAGAAAAGAGAACTGTTTCTATCTGTTCTCCCCACATCTGTCATTTTTTTGTATTTTGCCTTTCTGACATAATGCTGCCCTGGACACTTCTTTCTCTGGCAAATCACCAGCAAGGAAACTCCTCTTCATTTGCTCAGAATCTGAATTTTCCAGCCTTCATTCTTCACATCCAAAAGATATGGAGACAGATATTTAAATGCATTTCTGTGGTTTTTTCTAGAAATAAATGCATTTTTTCATATTATGTCTATATTTGATCATGAATGAAATCCTGCAACTTACACAGTGAATATGAGATCCTGCTCAGTGCTGAAACACAGGTATCCGAGCCACCTGTCCCAAATGCAATCCTCATCAGTGAAAAGAATTCCATCATTTTGTCTCACTAACGACACAAGTTCTTTGCAAATCAATAGACAGCATATCACTTCTACAAAGCTGTTCCCTCAAGCTTATTACTGTTTTCCATGCTTCACCTTCTTCCCTTTTGTTTTACAGTTTTGATTCACAGATTGCTCATTCCAGCTTTCCTTCATTTAGCATTCTTCCATTACTCATGCTGAAATTGTAAAATGAAGGACCCAGTTACAGCCCTAGACTTTACGACTTTTTGTGTGTATATGAATGGAATGTGTGTATAAAATGATAAATGAATACATAAAGAGGCCGAGTTAAACATGGCACCTACCCTGGATTCCTTCTCCTCTGTGTAGTCATTTCCATTTGCATATAGCTTTACCAGGCTTTGACTGGAAAGGATAGAGCTTGCTTGGACAATTACATCCTTCTGAACTCTGAGGTGCTTGACATTGCAATTTAATTTTCTTCAGTATAGGTGTTTGTTTGTTTTTCTAATGTAGCAAGTGTTTTCTGTGAAAGGTAGCTCAACATTAATATTATAATAACGTCTGGAAGCTCAGAGCTAAAAATTAAATGCTGTTGGGCCTAATTGGACTGACTGCTGTATAAACATACAATAAATGTCCTTGTCCCAAACTTACAAGATGAGACAAATATAAGCAGACAGGTAAGATAAAAAAAAGAAACAAATTTAATAGGATATTCCCAATTCTTAGAAGTCAGTGCTCAAAACTCTTCATGCATTTGGCCGTGATTCAGCAAATAGCAGATGCTTAGGAGAAGAATATAAGACTAGTGCAATTACAGAATGACCCTTCCACTACTTTACCTCCCAGCTTCCAGTATTAACTTGTTTAGGGGCTCCTTAAGCCAGAAGTTATATCAACATTGTTGTGTTTAGCCATGCTGTATGAGCTGTTTTTTCATGTATTTGTCTAATTCCTTTCTAAAAGTAATTTTGGGCTCCAGAGCATCCTGTGGCAATGAGTTCCACATTTTAATTATTTGTAGAAGAAGTATTTCCTTTTGTTTGCTTTAAACCACTCGCCTCATAATTTCATTAGTTGCCAATAAATTCTTACACTTAATTGTTCCCTATTTACTTTCTCTGAACCCAGTCACTTAGTATCATGAGATCCTTCTACAACTTTGCTGTGTGCTTTAGTTTTGGCTAGCCTGAATAATTCTGTATCATTTACCAACTTCATCACCTCACTCTTCAGTCCCTTCCCAATTCATTTAATGAACTGCATGAGTCAGTATAGCTCCCTTGGGCCTTACTGGTAACCTCTTTCAATTGCAAAAGCCAACCATTTATTCTTACCCTTTATTTTCTAACAAATTAATATTCTATGTGACCACTCCTATGGCAGCTTAGTTCCTTTAAGCATCTTTGTTGAGAGATGTCAAATGCTTGTTGATAAAATCACTGTATCAATTGACTCGATGTTACTTACAAGTTCAGTGACTGGATCAAAGAACTGTAATAGATTTATAGGGTAATGCTTTTCCTCTAAAAGGCTTTATTCTCCTCTTCAAGCCCTTCCCAGATACATCACATTTATCCATATATGCACTAACTCCGTTCTTTTTAAATTTTCCATTGTATTTATCACCTTATATTTCTCTTGTGCTGAGGCTGAATTTAAGCAATATATCATGCACCGCAGTTCGCTCATAGCCTTCACAGGGAGTTCCTCTGGAGCACTTAGGTAAATACCACATGGTCCTGATTAACAGTTATTGTGTGGTTTACATTTTCTTCTAGGCACAAAAGTCCTTGTATCAACACTTCAGTTTGAGATAAATCCTCAGACTCTTTCTCTGTAAAGAATGGTCCTGGTATGAGAAACTCCATAAACTTCTCTGCAGTGAACAGTGAAGCCTTGGCGTCGGCTTTAGGTTTTCTGCTCTATTCTGATCTTTCTTGAGTATGCCTTTTACACATAGATCATTTTTCAGGCTCACCAATTCTCTGGCATGTTGCCTGCTTTTGATGTTTGAATAAGTTTCTATTATTAGTTTTAATACCTTTGATAAATTGCATGCTTCGTATTGGCCTTCCTTATTACAGCTTTATGTTTATCTTGCCAATGTTTATGCTTTCTTCCATTTTCCTCTTAAACATAACCCCCCCATTTTGAAGGATAAAATTTTACTCCTGATAGCTTTCTTTTCTTTGTTTTTCAGCTGCATTGGTTTCTTTGTGTTTTGACTGAAAGTTTTTAACTGGTAGAAAACATTTAGTCTTCTAACATAGTGCCCTTACACTGTCTTTTTGCTTTCATTCTCCCAACTGTTTTACCCTGTTAGTTGCTCCACGTGATTAGCTTTGTCTTGTCTTTTACCGACTTTTCTGACATTCATTGCTAATGGTCTGCATTTTTGAGGAGGTGGAGGGAGGTGTATTTTTTTGGCTAGCTAACGTGGATTTTCACCACGTTATGGTCCTTGACCTAGAATGATTCTCAGTTAACACACTGTGAACCAGCTCCTGCTCACTCCTCAAGCCTAAACCAAGGGCTGCTTCTCTTTTTTGGATCCTTCACTTTTTTTTTCAAAGTGCTACCATTTTAATTATTTACAATTTAGATTCTTCAACCTTCCCTAGTGGGATGTTTACCTTGTCTACGGTAGGGTGACTGAAATTTCCAGTAACTATTGCATTTTCACCGTGACAGCTTCTCAAACCTCCAAAAATTAGTTGATTGCAGTTTCTAGAGTCTTGAACGTGTCTTTTGCTACAACTTATGCCCTCTCCAGGTACTGCGGAGCATGAGCTGTCTACCCTTGTTTAATGTATTTTCATGCTCATTATATTCAGCATAGCTTTAGGAAAAGAATGGTCTTTGTGTTGACTCTACAACTGTGTCTCCAAACACAGTAGCAACCTTATTCCATGGGTTCTGGTATCCTGCCTTTAATAACGTGCAATGCAGGTTCCCAGAAAAATGAGAAGCCCTGTGCAATACTTCAGTGGAAAGAATTCTTCCAAAAGCTCTCCATATACTGCCACATGATCAGAGCCAAATTGTTGTAGATTTCTACATGAATACTGGAACTGATGAATTTTTTCAATGTCTTTGTGCCAGAATAGTTTTTGTGAATATCTTCAAGAAATATTCCAAAGCAGATTATAGCAATCTTAAAGAAGGTCAGCTTTGGATAGAAGACTCTTGGCAATGGGCCTTTAAACTTAAAAATAGCAACGGCCAAACCCACAGGTCTTAAATTATCATTTCGTTGTTGCACCTGAACCTTGAAGCTGTGGTGAGACTTCATGTTAGGTTTATAAAGAGAAGGCACATCCTTTGAAAAGATTATCAATAGTAGATATCTCATAGTTTGAGTACCTTCTTTGTGTGAACAGTGAACAGCATTGACTCAGGTACTTCTTGTCACATTACAGCTGTCTGTCTCAGTGTTAAACATGAAGGGAGTAAATTTAAAATAGGAAAAAATACAAGCTTAGGAAAGTGGGGAGAAAAACATTTCAGGATACAGTATTTCTGAAAGGTAATAGAACGGAAGTTTCCTCACATGTGTGGATCTAAACTACTACAGAACTTAATGGGGAACATCAAACAAAAGTATTTTATTAACTGTTAAATGGAAAGCAAATGTACCATCTTAAGGAATTATTTTTACCATCTGGTATCAGCTGTAATGTTACATTCTCCCCTCTCCCGCCTCTGCATATAGTAAGCTGTATCTAGCTCTTTACTTTTTAATCGTGTTTAAGGCCAGAAGGAAGTCAATGCCAAAATGGCCTATTTCCACTGATGCCATTCATTCCCCATGTGTTCAGTTTTAATTTCGGGTACACAGCAAAGATCGTACATCTCAGTTTTCTGCGGTTATTTTACATGGTCCCTGGGATGTATCTACACAGACTCTGGAGTGGAAAAGGGGGTGTGCACAATGCTAAACTGTGGAAGTGGGAGTGACAGAAAATGATAAAGGTTAGAAAAGGATGAGGATGCTAAGATGAAAAGAACAGACTAGTTAACCAATAAACGGATTTTTTTTTACTTATGTTCATATCCAGTAAATTAACTCAGTCCCAGGCCAACTATCCCAGATCGGGATTACTCTGAGATTCACCCCAGGGTCTCATAGTTTTGGGAAATCTTTTCAAAAATGTCATGTCTCCTCTGTCATCTGCAGCAATATTTCAAGCCCAGATGTACTTCCTCTTCACATATGACAGTGTTGTGCTATTCCCAATTCTGATCTCTCAGAAAAAGACACATTTTATTCTGTGAAGAAAGGCCACTCCTTACCTGTGTTTCAATCACCCTGCATATTTTGTCTTTCACGTCCGTATTAAAAGTCTCACAACCAACACTCCAAAACCAAATGGGTGGTTTAGAATAGCATTTTTCAATCAATAGCTCTTATTGCTCTGTGCAAACCTGAGTCATAAGTTAAAGAGGACATAAAGGCACCAAATACTGTAGCCTTCAGTAGCTGCGTTAGCTTGGGTTGAAGTTGATGGCTCCAAGTGACTCGAGGTATTCTGTGACCTTGAGGTATTCTGCAGAACTTGAGTGAAAACAATTCTTACTTGTGCCTTAGCCGAGAAATCCAGTTCCCCCCAAGCCTGGAGGAAACAGCTAGCATATAACACAGTGGATGATTAGGGACTGTTAGTCTGAACAGGAGCTAAGTCTTGAGGTATCATGACTATTGAGATATAAGCACAAAGCTGTGATACTCTGCTCCAATACTCTTCCTCTTCCTCTTCCATATGTAGTCAGAGGTGTATCCTGTGGAAGCAAAGACTTCCCTGACATCTTAAGTTCTAACAGGAATTAAGGTAGGGAAATCCTGAGATAGCTGAAGTCCCAGGGACACTGCTGCACTCCTCTTGTGACCATGAACATGTGCCTTTTCTCCCAGCATACGACAGAATATGCTAGAGTGCATCTAGTCTGAGACATCCCAATGCATGTATCGTAAATTAGAAAACAAGTATTGTGGAGAGCTGCAGAGGGGGCACGTGAAAACATAGGATCACACTTTCTTATGGGAATTTTTCAGGTAACTCAGAGAAGGAATAGGACTTCTGAAGTGTGGACCCAAGGAAGAGTTAACCAAATGTATTTGCAGTATTACCAGTAACAAAGGATAACAGAGAGCAACCCAGCCCAGCAAAAATGCCACAGACCAGATGGACAGCTAGTGTCATTCTGGTCAGGAGAGAAAAAGTTGCTTTCCTGGAACCAGGGGCAAGCAGGCTTGGTGAGTAGACTTGATCTCTGAGAGGCTGCCTCATCTGCACGTTTTTTTTTCTTTTATGCTTTTATTTATAAACATTTTTAATTGTATCATCTACTCTAAATGTTTTAAGTACTTTGATTTGCACTTTATCTTGGCCTGGATTAAGAGTGATTTCAAGAGAGATGAATAACAAATGAGTTCTTAAGCAGGGAACACTAGACCACAGCTGTACGTATCTGTTAGAAAAGCATTGGTCTGACAAGCACAAATGGATCCATAGGGAGACCCAGTCCTCAGATAAGGGGAGAGATGGCATTGCTTTCCTTTTTTGTTTTGGATTAGAAGTTGTAGCTCGCATGATTCAATTTTACCCCCCTGTAATATTAGCAAAATATAGGTTGCCTTCAAGAAATTGTACTTGGCTTATGACTGCATTCACCACCTTTTATTATTACAGTGCCACAGAAGGCTGCCGGGTGCTCTCTGGCCCTAGGCTGACATAGTTAATGGTGTCTGCCATAGGAGGTGGGTCTATACTGCATTTTCAGGAAGGATGTACTCAGGCTGGTAGCAGTCTAGCTATGACAGGCTGACAGTCACTGCAGGATGCAAAATGCACTTGAGAAACATGGTAAATTAAACTCTCCTGCCATTAGGCATCTGGCTCTGTACTGCTACAGTTCTGTGTAGTCACTGCTAGCTTGATACCAACATCTGAGCCAGATTGTTTAAATCTAGTTCAAGTATTTGTGCATAACAGAGCAATGTACAAGTATTCACGAACTCTCATTACATTGAACAGACAAGCTATTTTATATTTTTAGTGGAAAGAAAAAAAAAAACCTGCAGTCTAAAAAATATTTATATAGGACATTGCAATTATTGTTCAGAATTAATGAGTTTTATCCCCTCCTTTTGGCTTAAAGAACACAAAATCCCAATGAAAGGAAACAGATGTAGTTGTTTTAAGCATTTCCAAAGGAAACTGCAGTAAAGTCTGAAACATCACTGTATAAAAGCCTTGTGTGTCATGGAGATGTTCTGATATTGTTTTCATTTGCCAGCTGTGTGCAAAGAGGGAGTTATGTCTGTGGCCAATAGGTCTTTCCACATCAGAGCAGTAACAACAACAAAGCAACGGAAATATTAGGAAAACGCTAACTTTACCTTCAAATACACTTGATTTTCCTAAACAAGAAACATAGTTTAGGAATCAGTTCAAAGGAAAATGGTCAGAATTTATAACGCTCTACTGAAAGAGACAATAATAGGAAGAAAGAGCACTAATAAAATGAACTGGTCTAAAGGGAGCGTGGACAACAAATAAGATATCAGAACCTTACCTCCTGGCTCTCCTGCTTAGCTAGTGCTTATCAATCTCTGTCCTCCAAGCAAAATACCAGCACTTTCAGTTGGTCTGAAGAGATATGGCATAATAAACTAGCAAGGAATTTCTGGGACTGCAAATTGGGCGATTCAAGTCCAGCTCCCGCCTCTGCCTTTACCATTGGTGTTAAGTGTTATTATCTGTGTTTCGGTAACACCTAGAAATCGCAGCCCCAAAGTAGCAGACATTTCTACAGCAGACCCATAAAACTATAGTCTTTGCCCTGGAAACACCTGCAGCCTGGTGATATGAACTTCCTGTGCTTTGGTTTTCCTATCAGTCAAATGTGGAACTTCTGTTTGACCAGGATGTCTGTATGACTCGACTGTGGGTTTCCGATTGATGTTCTTTTTCACCTGCTGCCCACTGCGCTGGAAAAACAACTGTTTGAACACTGCAACCCGCAGATCATAGGTCCCAGTTTTGCATTCAATGCTACACATTGCAGTGATATGTTCAGACCTTACCACATATGGAGTCCAAACTATTGAACACATTGGGAAAAAACCCAACACAGAACATCCAAGGGATCAAACTTCTTAAAATTCTTTTGAATAACATCATTGCATGATAGGATGACACTTTAAATTACTGACATTTTCAAATGGGAATGCAGTGGAAGTGAAAAAATATCTTCTGTGAGCTAAAAAAAAATCATGCACAACTAATATAAAATAATGGCTAAGATCTGGAGTGGAAAAGATGATAGTTTCCTGTAAAAATCCTGTCTTTAGTTTGTGTTTTCTTAATGTATTTCTCTGAGATTGTCTTTCCCCAGTCAGTTGAGATGCTGACACACTGATAGTCATTTCAGTAACTTAATTTCCCTCTTTGTTTATTCTGGTCACCTTTTGCATTTCAAAGGATTATCCTTCAATTTCCAAGAACTATGGTGTTTCCCTGACAGCTTGCAATTAAACAGTGAGACTTTAAAAAAAACCCTCAACCCTAAAAAAAACTGAAGAAAATTTAAAAAAACTAATACCCTAATGAAGGTGTATATGGGAATAAACTTCTGGTGACCCAACAGAAAGAAAATATCAGAGAACAATAACCCTTTCAGGAGACCGATATTTCAGTAAGTACATATCCTGTTCAACAAATACCATCTACAGTATTAATAAAACACAGGAAGGCTGTCAAAGCTTACCTGCTGGACAAAAGCTCTAGAAAAGCGGACTTTTGTTTTTCTACGAAGGGAGGATACAGTCCCCAGGTAAAGAGAGGGGTGGGTTGTCGTGTGACCGTATCACATTCCGCATGGCCGCTAGTGCCTAATGCGGCCACCACAGAGGAGGGGAGGGAGAAGGAAGCTCTCTCAAATTCTTCACTCCCAGCTCAGTACATCAAGTCTTTTGCTGGGAAGACTTCTGCTGGACAAAAGTCACTGTCTCTGTCTCTGAGCAGTCTGTATATGAGCACTATCCACCAAAGAGAATCAGTCGTGAAGGTATGGATACTCTTGATATTGTCATGTGGTTTCATCAAACTGTAACTGCCTGTGACAGTCAAGATGCTGAAAGAAGGAAAACAGGCTGGCAGCCATGGAAATGCAAAGTCCACCTGTCTGTGGGATACAGCAGCCTAGGGCATGGGAGCAAGCCCAACTAATTATTGGACACCCATAAGGTAACTTTTGTAAACGTGAGGATGCTTCTTATATGTAATAAGAAATCTTTAGCACAGACATCTGATTATGTAAATCCAGGTGAGATCAGCCTGAGTAAAACAGGAATGAACATAAAGGTTATGTTCACACTGCAGTGCTACATGCAGTCATTTTGTCAGGCAGGTTCCTGTTGAGCTCATGGCTCCAAAACTGATATGCTCTCTGATATGCTGGCGATATCCTGGGTACGTTCTGCATTTGAACAGGATACTAGGATTTGTTTCTATGAGTCTATGATTTACATGCACTTTACACTTTTGGAACTAAAGCTCAGAATGATCTATTGCACATACTTGATTGCTGTCAATTCAGCAGATTATGCATTTGAATATGCAACAAAATACTTCCCCAAACTGTGCTAAAAATACAGTTCATTTTATCAGTGAATACCTTGTTATGTATTTGCACTGAGAGTTTGGAGGACAAAAATTAGGACTTTTGCCTGGAACTTCATCTCAACAGCAATACGGACAGAAAAAAAAAAGAGTGGAAGCTAAGCATCCCTGTTGCGTACAGAGTCAAGAAGCCATGGGTCAGTTTATGAACAAGAACCCCCTTTCTGCAGAATCCTACAGGAGCTACTGGGGAAGAATCTACACGAGAGCAGTTACACAAAACCAGTGGATTTGCAGTAGCTTGTGCTGTATCTGCACAATGTTTCCCGTCCTGCACCTATTCTGTTGTGCTGGCAGAAATTCAGCCATCATCAGGGCCCCTGGTCCCACCTCTAAGGACGTACAGCTGAGAACAAGACACTGCTGACTTAAGCTGCAGGAAGCAGAGGCTTGCAGTAATAAGCCGGTGCAGAAAGGCTCTGCACAGCCCGGTTTTGACAATGTGTGTGTGCGTTTTTGGAGGGGGTGTGCGTGCCAGAATACAGCTAGAGAACAAAGGTACGGGGTAACAGTCATCCTACATTCAAGGTCAAACTTTTTCAAGATCCTAAAATAAACAGGGGTCATCCTGTATTCATGATCTTATTCTGCAACAAATGCAGAATTTATTGCTCTTTCCCTTTTCCAGCCTTTATGGCTGTCATTTCCAATTCTAGACAAAACTGCAGTGCATCTTGTATTTATTATCTACAACTCAGTATATCGCATCTTCACATCATTTTTTTCTTCTCTTTTACCTGTACCTTGCAATTCTGCATTTTGGATCTATACCTGCATGTTTTCAACAGCACTACCACACAGTTGTTCCCTAAAAAGATGTCAGAAGATTCCCCTCTACAGTCAGCTCCACGTTCCCCATTTTAACACTCTGTATCTTGAGTATGCCAGGCAGCCGTCCTGGCCTAGTTCATGTGATACTATTGTGGTGATTTGCAACCTAATTAGGACCCACCATTCCAGTTTCACAGCAGCAGAGAACGTGATGCTCTTCTGTGGTGTTATCAGCAGAAGCTCAGCAGAGTTGAGAACGTGCAGTTTCAGGAAGGCATTTCATTCTCAAGTTAGTAACTTGTTATACACACATTTTTTCCTTCCCCCCTCCAGTTTTAATAACCGAACAAAGTGTTTGAAAGGAATTCCAGAGGAAGAACCTTTGTTTGGTTAAGACACCAGAGCTGAGTTCTTTTCCTACTGTGGACTTCCTATGAGAAATTTGGCCAGCCTTGTGAACATCTCCATTCACTCTCAGTAAAATTTAGAAAGTGAGAAGGCTATTGTGAGAATAAATCAATGAACAACTGTTCCTAGGTATTAGGGAATGAGACCACATAAATCCACAGAGACCTAAAAATCTAGAGGCTGGAAAAAAGTGTGTAGACAGTAAGAATAGACAGTGTCCTTCATACTGTCCCACCAATGTACCTCGTTATCATGGACCAGGAGAAAACATTCAGAAATGAGAGGATAATTCATCCCCAGGCCCATTAAATTCTTGGCCCATGTTTAGCATGAGTGTCCAGGGAGGTCATGTCCATTTTTTCATGGAGAATGTTCCTTAGGATGGAGAACCTTGAGACAAGCTATTAACTTCACACAGGTCACAAATAATCCTGCAAGCTGAAACAGCTTGATCTTTACCACTTTGGTCTAAAGCCACCTAGGGACTGTTGCCTTGGTTGAAGTCTTGGATCAGCTTTATTTATCTGAGGTAAGTTTGTGAGCAGACTCTGAGATTAATGAAAGACAGAGAGATGTCCAACAGCCTCAGAGGGATGACCCAGAATCTACACAGAAATAAGACATTAGAAACCCGCCCTCCTAAATATGGCCAGATGCATGAACTGGGCTGGGGCTATAGCTGAATGGTTTTATTTGGCTAGGCACAGAAGTACAATCTGTATATTGAAACTACAAGAACTCTGTTCTACTTGTTCACATAAGCCCCGAAGAACAGACCCAGGTACATCAAGGGGAATGTTAAGGCATATGGGCTTTTTCTATCATAATGATAACACCACTCTGTTGCAGTGTTTTTTCATCAGCTTAACAGGCCTTCAAGATTTATCTTTTGTACATTCAAATTTAACCTCCTATCAAGGTTACTTAGATAAAAAAAATGAAGGCTGATCTCATTTCCACCAACTGAATTCCAAGTGGTTATTTGCAACAAATAATTTAGACCTTATCCTTCCAGATGCACGTTACAGGCCAGGGAAGAATATATATGGCAGACTGTCATACTCTGATCCTATGTCTCATTTCCCTTTACGCTTACCAGGCAGACTTCTTTTTCAAAGAAGACTGCTGAAAGCATTTTTTAATAGATAGAAAGTAATTTTCTCTGCCTGTGGCCTCTGCAAAAATTTAAGATCTTAGTGGTATAGCTCTGTGAAAAGTGCCTTTCTTGTTGCTTGTATTTTATTCTTCACTAATCAGCATTTGCCTGTCAAATACAGCATTGTAAGGGCAGTCAGCTGGCATTCAAAGCAGTGCTGACTGAAGAGTCTGGCAACGCTGCAGCAGTACAGGAGAGAGAGCCAGCACCCAGGCAGAGATTTGGGCTTTCCATGTTGATAGACTAGAAGTGACGAGAGCCAAGAAGAGAGAACTGTTGTGAGGCAGGAGAGAAGCATGCTTGCCCTTAAGTGCCATTCCTCATAGAGAAGATATGTTTAAAACACTGTTTCCTTTTCCTTTTCATTTTTATTATCTTATTGTTCTTCTGAAAGATGGCAAAGCTGTTAATGTCCTCACAAACTTAAAGCCAAATATCTATACCTCCCAAAAGTCTCAGATCTTTAAGATATTAGCACTGGGCAGATGCCTGTAAGGAAAATAGTCCAGTGTGCAATATATGCACTAGCCTCTAGTACCTCACAAAAGGGCACGACAGCTGCACACATACATACAGTGCATACAGCTAAGCACATCCAAGGAACACAAGAGCATGGTGTCTGCTTCTAATGTGTATAGGAGGGATATTTGTGTAAGAAACCTGAATGAGCTGCAATCCTAATATGAAACCTTAATATGACTTAATTCTACATAGAGTGGTTGAATTTCAAAGTTGTGCAAAAGGCTAGCACGTCACTTAAACCAAGTTAAGTCCTTATAGTATACGTGTCCTGAAGCCTTGTATAAGATTTAAGAAGTATATAAACACCATTTTGGCATTTCACATCTGGAGAGACCAGAATATCTGCAGCCCTTTGATTCAATCTGTTCATAGCTACAAGGGATAAACTGTATATGAAGGCTGCCTTTGGAGATTGAAAGTCTGCTAAGACTGAACTCTTCTCGGTATCTGTGCTAAGTATCTCTGTATCAGTATCTTTCCTGAGAATCATAGAATCATTAAGGTTGGAAAAGACCTCTAAGATCATCAAGTCCAACCATCGACTCAACACCACCATGCCCACTAAACCATGTCCCTAAGCACCTCATCTACACGTCTTTTAAAT
>NW_008824283.1:9294196-9310957 GCF_000699105.1 Pygoscelis adeliae | reverse complement strand
CCAACACCACCATGCCCACTAAACTATGTCCCTAAGCGCCGCATCTACATGTCTTTTCAATACCTCCAGGGATGGGGACTCAACCACTTCCCTGGGCAGCCTGGTCCAATGTTTAACTACTCTTTCAGTAAAGAAATTTTTCCTCTCGTCCAAACTAAACCTCCCCTGGCACAACTTAAGGCCATTTCCTCTCATCCTATCGCTACTTACTTGGGAGAAGAGACCGACCCCCACCTCGCTACAACCTCCTTTCAGGTAGTTGTAGAGAGCAATGAGGTCTCCCCTCAGCCTCCTTTTCTCCAGGCTAAACAACCCCAGTTCCCTCAGCCGCTCCTCATAAGACTTGTTCTCCAGACCCCTCACCAGCTTCGTTGCCCTTCTCTGGACATGCTCCAGCACCTCAACGTCCTTCTTGTAGTGAGGGGCCCAAAACTGAACACAGTATTGGAGGTGCGGCCTCACCAGGGCCGAGTACAGGGGCACAATCACAGAAACAACTCTATTTGGTATCTCAGCTAGAATTTGGCTTTGAGCATGTATGCTGATTGCACCAAGTACTGAAACATGACACAACGTTCAAGCATAGCCAAGTATAAGCATGTCGTACCTATCCCACTCTCAGGACTTCGTAACAGGAAACTAGTAAGTCCATAAAATCCCAAACTGGCATAAACAGAGAAGAAAGGGGGATACTGTTCAACATCTTCCAGGAAAGGCACCAGGGGAGTCAAATAAAGCCACTAAAATCCAGGTTCAAAATAAACCAAAGAAGGTAATTCTTATTACACCAGGTAGATGAGCTGTGGAACACCCCTTCAGAAGATATTGTAGAGGCTGAAATCTCACATGGGTGGAAGGGAAGACTGGACAAACTCCTGGAAAAGAAACCTGCCAAAGCTTATGAAATATACAGAAACTAAATCCTGCCTAGGAAGTCTCCAAACCAAAAATGTTTGGAAGACAGGAGAGTACAAGGGGAAGTATCATATGTGGTTGCCTTATTACATAATTTTCTAGGTATTTTGGGTACTGTTGAAGAGATGGTTCTATTGTCTCACCAGGTGTGACCTTTCTTAGCTTCTGATAATCCTCAGCCTCAAATTTGTCAAGCATGACTTTAAAGCGATCTTTTATTTTGTAAAGTAAAAAAACCCTAATAAGTATTTGAGTTACAATGTAAAATTAAAGAGTCATTGGAAAAGGTAAAGACCTCAAAGAGAAATTATAACGCAAATCCTGTGAGGTGTTTTTTTCCTGCTTGCTTTATTATAAGGGATATAAAGTGTTTTTTTCTCAGCTAAAAAATAAAAAAGGTTCACTGATTGCCTCTAAAATGCAACTGATTTAACAAACTGCAGTGTCAATTGCTCCAACTGAACACACAGGAAAATAAGAGAATAACTGTTTTGCTATTATTACATGTAAGAAATAGGCATTTGTAACAATGGCAGATGAAATATTTTCGGATGGATATGTGATTTCCAAGCTGTCTGTGAAGGTAGAGGAGCACAGTGACCTAACGGAAGGTTGCAGAGCCAGCATAAATGTGGCTGCTTAATCTGCTAGAGGCAGAAAAGGCTTTAATATCTCTTGGACAGTACCTGCTGGCCCTGTATATCATCTGATCAAGCCTCTACTAGAATAGGCTTTCTTCTATTTTTCTCCTTAAGAATGTCCTTCTCAAGAATGGTACTGGCATCTATAATGGCTTCTGCTGCTTGCCCAGACTTGCCCCTGATAAACCTGCATTACTTTTCCCACTGGTTGAAAAAAGATTCTTCTCTGATTCCCATCCCCACAGGATAGCTGAAGTGAGCAGAATCCAGTAGTGACAGAAAATTCATGATGCAGAGTGAACATCCTTTAAAAATTCCTACTAGACCTTGAGTTAAAGAGATTTCCTGTCTGCGTTACATCACAAATGTGTTACTTCCCTTTGTCTTCCTCTCTGGAGAAACACAGCAAGCATCAAATGACGGAATGGCAGAAGGCAATCCTTACTACAGTGTTTTCACTGTTTGTCTCTTTTTTTTACAAGCTGAGATTAATATGCTGTGGAGAGATTAGAATGCCAAGATATTTGTGGTTCATCAAAATGGAAGCAGCAACTGGGAGATTTGCTGTATAAATGTGTCTGTGGGCCAGATTTGCTTAGCAAACCCACAGCTGTACTGCAGCAACATACCCTTTTTCCTTGTATCTTTCTGGACAGTCACATGAAGAAAATATAGGGTCTCTTCCAGTATGTACGTACAACAATCAATCTGGACTACTTCAACAGAATTTACAATAAACATCTGAGAGGGAAAACCTGGTCTCAAGCCAACATTTTTCCTGGTAATCCTAATGAAAGACCAGATGATGAACTGAATTAAGCTTTAACCCGCAGCCTTGATCCAAACTTTGCTGAAGTAGGAGGATGTTTTCATCCAAATTTAGGTCAGAAGTGAGCAGATTGTGACCTGTTTCTGTAATGAGCCAAATCCAGACATTCAACGAGCAACAGCCTTTTCAGAAATTCCAATTTCAAAGCTTGGGTCAGTCTCAGCCACTGATTGCAGGTCCATCATTCCCTGGCTACTCTGTTTGTACATGTGTAAGTGTGGCTTGGATTATTTTTATAACACTGTTTGCTGTAAAGAAATGATAACCCACTTGTCAAGAAGAGCATGTCTGTAACATAAGAAATTAATCTTTTCATGCTGATTAGCTGCACTTTGTAGCACTGATCCAAAGGACAACTAATACATGTTCCTTTAGCAATATATTCTGTACTCTTTTGTCATTAGCTTTTGAAGGTAGAAGAAAAAAATTAAGATTACTATTAGCAATTAACAATGTCTACTAAACCAAAATAATTTTTTCAGAAGGAAAAAAAGATTATGAAATAATCATCTGGGCTAAAAACTGCATTCCAGAAATCCTTTGTTATGTATTTTCCTTCCCAAAGGGTTTGTAAATGAATACATCATTTGCTATGTCACTGTAGGTTTATACTTCTTGGCAAAAGAAAAGTCCTGAAAAAAAAAAAAAAAACAACCCCAATTATAATAAAATCTAACTTTAACCACCAGCCTGCTGGAGGTGGTCTTAACATGACAGGTTTAAACATTAAAGTCAACTAGCATTATAATGGAAATGTGATGGGGCTGACAACTGGTATTGCTTCCTGGAGGCGCTCACGTGCAATCTCAGTATACTGTTGAACTGAGATAATTAAGTTCTAAAGGATTAATCCAAGAGTCTTGTACAATTCTTCATCCTACTGGAGTAACTTTATTACCTTTGATTTCTGATTTGGTAATGAACATTCCCTTTTTGTGGATTCTTCCAAAGTAGTTTGATCTTGAGTTTTCTGTCAATAGGTCGCCTTCATTATTCCCAACAGCTTGGATTTACGTCATCTGATTTTTAACATCTACATTATTCTCTAGAGGCCCCCTATTGAATGATAAACAGGATAATGCACCTGTAAGAGTAGCTGAGCTCCAACTTGCTTCAGGAACTGCCTAACGGAAAAACACTCCTACCATGGGATCTTCAGCTAAGTGCTCAAATTTGGGCAGGAAAAATCCAACTCGGTGCCTTTCTTCTCCGTGTACAACATTGTTCCTTTTCATGGCAAGAAATGTTCGAACAAAACTCCTTACGTAGAAAGTCACGGATGAGGGTAGGGAACAGGCCCATGACACCTCCTGTGTAAAGCACCGAGCAGTGCCCTGGCCCCAGCAAAGTGGCATTCCTTCACAGGTGGGCATCCTCAGACAGACAAGGAGACCGTGGCTTCCCTGTCCTTGTTACTGCCATCACTGCTAATCATTATCCCCACTGTTCTCACCAGCGTTGGAGAAATCCTTTTTCTTGCAGGGGCTGCTACATTATTGTCACAGAAAGATTTTATTTACTCTCTATTTGTTTTCACAGAACTGCCCTGTGAATGGGGTGGCGGGCAAGGGAAGCCAGGAGATATCCTCCCCGTCTCGCAGCACTGCCTGATGTGAGAGACATGTTCGCTTCGGCAGCGCGTGATCCAGCTGACGCTGAATGGCTGCACAGCCCCATTGCTTCAGATCAAGACGGAGGCCTCTCCGCAAGCGGTTTGCCGTGAGCTGCACGCTGGCACAGGCAAGCGCAGTCCCTGCCCTGAGGGACTTGCAGTGATACTGGATGCTGCAGCAGAGCCCAGTTGTGAAAGCCTGTTTGTCTCTGTGGAGGAATGACCAAACCCCATTATGCAACAGCGGCTTTTTGTTCCCTGCTGCCTTTATTCTCCATTTGTTTCCATGGTAGCAATATGGAAAAATTAGGGTTTATAATGTAAAATCAAGGAAAGAGACCATTTTTCCTGTCAGAAGCCAGCTTGTGACGTACTGTGATATATCTGTGACAGCTAAACCTAAAGCTGTTTCATACAGAATGGATACATTTAGTATAAATGACAAAATCAGGAATTTTATTTTATATGTTTCATAATGGGCCACTTCAGCTGGGGTTCATATGATTTATTTGTATATTTCTATGCTCCAGCATGGAGACAATGTTTAGATACAAACCCATACATACCCAAAACAAGATGGTAATTTCATAGCAAACAGTTAAGAATCTTCTACTTCTCTAAACTGCACTGCAATTTAGCCTCAGGTTATATAACACCAGAACACACCACCCCTGTTTGGCACCACCCTCAATGTTTCTCATTACGTGTTCAAATAGAGCCCTCCTGTGTTTGCTAGGTTTCATTACAACATCCATTAAATCTGAGAGATCATTTATTGACCTCCATTCACAAGACTGAGCTCCAGAAGGGACACCCAAGCTCCTCTCCTCTAGCCTTTACACAACATTGACTGTTGAATTCCACTTGCCAAATGCTGTATCAAGCTCCAAAAGCATATCTTTTAAGAGACATTGTGTTTTGATTTAAAGATGACAAGTGAGAAAGAATTCACCACTAGCTCTGTCTGAGTTACACCACTGTTCAGTTGTAGCCGTTATAAATAACGAGAGCTTAATTGTTATTATATAAGTATTGCTTATGATATTTATGATTCATCCCTGCATGCTTTCTGTATTGAGATATTCAAAACCCAACTGAACACGGTCATGAGCAGCCTGCTATAGTTGACCATGCTTTGAGCAGGGGAGGTAGACTAGACCGTCTCTAGACATGGCTTCCAACCTCAATGGTTCTGTGATTCTATAATTCTTCACTACTTTTTCCATATGATTTTGAATCATATGGGCAATTTTCCAAATGACATGGGAATGTGTGGTATCCCTCTTGTAATCTTATCCCAGAAGCCACAGGTGAAGTGAGGAGCTGCACTTAAAATAGTCTTTCCTCCTGCTTTTGCCATAGCCTCTTATCCAACTATGTGGAAAAGATTACATGGTCCAAGCACCCATCTGCACTTCTGTTTCTCTTCTGCAGCCTTTAAACCATCTGTAAGAACGTATGTATTTTGGTCTAGTGGTACTATCACGGGACACCTTTACTATAAGCAGCACTAAGAAGAAAAAAGGAGAGAGAAGAAAGCAGCCACCAGGCAAAAGAGCAAAATCGAAACCAGAAACCAGATGAAACAACAGGGAAAAGAAAGAGAGAACGGTGTAAAAAGGTAGGAGGTAGAAAGCAAACGCACGGAAGTGGCGCACGACAGAGTGCTCTGCAATACTGTGAGACAGAAAGGTATGTAAGAAGCACATCCATCACAGGGAAGACCTGGCACGCACAACTGTAGGACTACCTCGAGTTACCTTTTCTCCTCTGTAGGTGCATCTGTAATCTTTATTAATAATGTATGTATGCAGAGGAAGCAGATCTGTAAGTGCAGTGATTGTTCTTTCTTGAGCAGGTTTAGAGACACAAAAATACATTTTGCAGCTTAAAAGAAAGAATTGGTAGTTGATTCACTTCTACAATTCTTCAAAATAGAAATGGAGATCTACCCCCATTTCCATAAATTCCTTTTCCACATTAAGAGTAAACATAAACAATACGATTTTTACAAGGAGGCTTTGATTCCTCATTTGAAATTTTCCCACTAGTGCTTTCAGAGAAGATGACATTAAAGGCAATTACATTTAAGAGAATTCACTATGCTCACTCTCCTATGTTTTTTGCATATGAGAAACAGTTTAACTACATATCTGTGGATAGCCCAAAGATAGGCTAACCTGATCTTTCAGATTACTTTCACAAAATATTAAACATTTTCTTTTCATGAGAAAATCAGCTCTGGATTCTCTCCTACGTGCATGTAATAAACCGTATGTTCTGTATATCAAATTGAGAGGCAGAAAACAAAGTCAGTGGTTTTATCAAAAGAAGTCACACAGAAAGAAAAGGTGGATTATTTGAACTGAATTAATTACAAGTATTCCATTTTACAGGACTCAGGTGAACTACAAAGCTTTAGTTAAACTAATATGAAAAAGTGAATGTGACTTAGAAAGTCACATGTGTTTGCTAAAGTTTTACCTATATTTCAAAGGAAATTCATGGCCACGGCTAACCGAATGATCCAAGTCAGTTACTCTCCTCTAAATGTTTGTCATCAACTCACATGAGCTGCTTACAATACAGTGGTTTGTAACTACTAGGTCTACTGGAAGAGAAATAAAAGCTCTGGTGGGAGAACGTCTGCCTAGACTTTTAAAGACTTTTTTTTTTCCTGGAAGGAAATTAATAAAAAGCTTTAAATGCAGACAACAGGCTGTAGTTGGGACTAGTAGGAATGCACTCTATGAACATCTTGTCCAACCCTTCTAAACAATTTTTTAAAGGTTCATAATGACCAGTGAACCCAAACTGCACATCAGAGTGTATCTGGATGAAGCAGCCCACTGAATTCTTCTTATAGCTTTTGATAGCATTCATTTACACAGAGGGGCTAGAGGGGTTTGAGTTTTTATAGAGGATGGAAATTTCAGTCACTTTAGTGACTTGAAGATTTTCTCCAGTCCACAGACTGAACTCTAAAGGGGATTTTTACTACCTTTATCTAGAGACTAACACCTAATCTACAGATGTAGTCTTTGTAGGGGATTAAAGAGTCTTTAGGCCACTCAATCAAATGGAATCCTGTTATCAACTTCTCCTTTAATATTTTTAAAACTATCTCAATACCATGTTTGAGAGTAAGAATCGCCAGCTTTAACAGTGCTAAACAAACTGCAAGGTTTATTTTATTTACTTCTGGTGCTTACACTGAGAACAATAGAGCTTCACTTCTCAGTCAGCCGGGCTGCCCACGGAACCGACTTCAATACCCTGGGAGGCCTTCAGCAGCATACCCGTGTGGCTGCCACATAATTTTTTATAATCAGCTCATTAAAAAAGACTTTTGTAAACGTGCATAGTTTAGGCTGTTGCAGACATATACTGCAGCAGCATGATAACAGTGTATGTAAATAACAATTCAGAGCGGGAGAACTGACTTCTCTATAGGGAGAAATAAGCTCTGATATTGTTATCTAATGAATGGTGCTATGAGGTAGGATGTTCAGATACATGACCAAAGCAATTAATCTCAGAAAGCATTTTATGCTGAGGAATAAAATATTGGAGGAATGCAGCAGATGTTTTAATTACTCCACACTACCATGTGGAACGAAACCTAGCAACTGTGCATGCTATGAAAATGAACTTAACTAAGGAGATCACTAGCTGTGCCTCTGCCAGCATTAAAATACTAATGTGTCTCATGCATAGTTCAAAAGAGGAGAGCACTGCACAGTAGCTTCTGTCCAGGATTGCATTCCCGGTTCAAAAGCAATCAGCTATGATGCCAGAAGAGCTACACATGCTCTTCTGAAGCAGACTAAGGAAAACAACATTGACAAAGGTTAAGCCGAAAAAAGGAGTATGTTATCACTCCTCTGCAAATCTTGCTTCAGGAGTGCAAAACTATGCAGTCAATAGAAGTGACCAAAAGCTTGGACAGACTTACTGATTTTATTGGATATTAGTGATTGGGCCATTGGAGAGGAAACCCCTGATCGCTGTTTCCTCACTTCCCTGTTCATGGATATAGAGTAGAAGCTGGCATCTGGAAGAACCATTCATTATGCAATTTGGCAATCCTGTAGAAAAGTGGAAAAATCTAATTATGCTTTCAAAACTGATGAAAACTGTTATGTTTTCCTGCCTCTGTTCTGGGATCTATGTCAAACATTATTTCAGTGACAGACTGAAGGATACATGCTCATGTCAAGTTATGAATGCCTCTTGATTTGGGGAACAATGCTACATGTCAAACTTCATTTTCCACATTACTTCCATGAGGCACTGAGCATCTTGTGGATAAACTGCTGCAAAGCAATGAAAGAGCCATCAAGAGCCATTAACACTGGATGGATCCTGTGAGAGGAGTAACTGGCTTTCTACCAGGAGAGTCTGATGCGAGAGCCTTCTGTGGAGAACAATTCAGAAAGAAGGGAGAATGAAGAAAAAGGGGAGAGGTTTCCAGAGGTTCTGGAGTTGGAAAGCTGAAGCAGAAAAGGTGTCACGTCTTTAAATGATGTATGTGCTCTATCTTGAAGAAGTTACTTCATCAACAGAAACAGAAGCTAAAGTAAAGCTATGACTACACATTTAGCATGTGGTACTTAAATTGGCTTAAGCAATTTGTGCCCCCACCATATATTCCTGATCCCCTCTTTGTGCAGGTGTGACTGTTTGGTAAATTGCCTGAGGGAACAGAGCCAGCTAGGAAGAGCCTAGTCAAAAAAGTAGGAATTTGTTCACTGAAAGACCACACAAACATTTGTGCTGGAACAATGCAGGGTAGCAGGGGTGGGTGTGAACACTCTTGCATAATGAGGACTGGGAGGTAATGAAGCTAGTACTGACAGCAAAAGAAATATACACCAAACTACACCATAAAAGGAGGTAAGAGGTACTCCACACCCCTTAAAGATGTTGACCAAATGGGTTTTGTGGGACAAGGCCTTCAGTAAAAACATATTATTTTACAGCAGGGCTCTTTATCTCCTTTTTTTCCTAAAACCAGATCAGTTCTCCAATTCAGGTCACAACATGGCTGTGCATGTACCTACCAGCACACAGGAAAATGCAGCAAGAAATAAACATGAAAGATAATGTATCACCAATGATTCCATCCTGGGAATCACAGGTGGGAACAACAGGGGTGGAGCATATCAGACAGACTCAGGAACACGTTTTCCATATATTTGCATTGGTATATGTGGAAATAAAAACCTTGTTTCCCAAGAAAACAAATGGATACAATCGTACTCCATGTATTGGTTAATATCCCGCTTTAACTTTGGAAACCATTAGTCAAATACAGCGAAATTTGACGGCACTAGAAATAAAAGTGACTAAAAAATGGAAACTTTAAGCAGGGTTCATGAAACACAAAGATAAATACAGAGGAGACAACTCATTCACAGTGCCACTGAGGGAAGACTGTAGAGTAATCTCTATACTTGTTGCAGGAGTAACCATGACTCTTTTAAGATGGGACCATAGTTACTAGCTGGGCTCTTCAGTAGAGGCTACACATCCTCGTGGTCCGGCTGGATGTCCTTCAGGGTAACCCAAGATAGCCTCTGCCCCAACGTGTTTGGAGTTACAGTTGCTTCCTCCCTACTGACTGGCTTCGCTGACCACTCGATAGTTTTTCTTAGGTGAAACCAAACTTTGGCAACAGATCCTACAGATCGTTGTCCAGAGCCTGTGCCCACGGGTGTAATTGGGCAAAGTCAGGCAGCTGTTTGAGGGTGGGTTGTCTGGCTTGTGTTTGCCCTCTCACTGTGTATGATGTTATGGTCTGGCTGATACAGGTTGCTTGGTGGCCACACAAACAAGTCCATTGGACTTGCGGGATGATGTGGTCCTTAGGAACATCAGGGACAACAAAAGAATGGTGGAAGAGGAAATGGATCTTTTTGGGCTGCAGTTTATAAACTTGGACTTTTGTGGTTTGGAACGGTATCATCCTTCCACCAAGAGTGACTATCTGGTCAGGTTACCAGAGGTGCATGAGGTGACTGCCTCGCCGATTCTTTGGGGCACTAACATCAGCCCACACGCAACTGATGGGGAAAGTGAGGAGGATGAGGAACCCCTGCCCTCCAGGGCTGTGGCCCAACTTCCACCAATGTCATCAATGCCTATCCTGGCTACCAGCAGAGATCTTCCAACCAATAGTACTCTGGTTGTGAAGGTCCCAGATAAAAGTCCATCATGTCCTTGTTGCATGAACCAGATAGGAGAAATGTCGGGACTAATTGATAATCTAAAGAGAGCTCATGGAAGGAAAAAGATCCTGTTTCAGTGAACAAATGTGAAACATCATAGTACTGCCTGCAGCTTCCCAAACTGCAAGGGGGCTGTGGAATTTGCCCTGATGGAGGGCTGGAGCTGTGGAGAATGCAATTGTGTGTTTGAAACTAAAATTGGTCTGACTCGACATAAGCGCCTGGTCCACCCAATTACTAGGAATGTGGAACAGATCTCAGTCCCCGCCCAAAAAAAGGTATGGCAAGGAGGCTGCAGTGCTGGACACAGGAGGTTAACTTGCTCCGAAAGCTTGAAAATCAGTATGAGCGGCATAAAAACATCAATAAGCTGATAGCAGAGCACTTTCTGTCTAAAATGGCCAAACAGATAAGTGACAAGCAGAGAGAACTTCTTAAGATGCCAGTGAAAAAAAGGTGAAAGATCTAGATTGGAAGAAACATCTATGGGAAGAGGGGAACATTAAGATGATGTTGGGTCACATGGAGAAGGAAGGTTGAAATCCCATTACAGAAATGTTATCTTGGAATGGCTGACATCTGATAAATTTCACATTCTTCCAAGGGGTTTATAGGAAAGTGATCAAGGGGGAGGAAGATCCAAAATTACTGATTGCCGATACCTCCAAAAACTGCTACTCATACCTGTTTGCTAAATCTACTATGGCAAAAGCCAGCCTAATGTGAAAGCACCAGGAAGCATGCCCTTTGGGTCGACAGAAAAGGTGGATGACGAAGAAAGCAGTGCAACGAAGACAATTCCTCAGGGGGACAGTGGAGGGGGAGGTGTTGATCTCCTCTCTCTGGTGACCAGCTAGGTCACGAGGAAATGATATGAAGCTGTGTCAAGGGAAGTTCAGATTGGACATTGGGAAAAGGTTCTTCACTGAGAGGTTTTTTGGTAGATGACGCGGAATCCCTGAGGTACAGTCTCCTGATGGACAGGGTACGCACTGTGTTCAAGTCGAGGTGGGAGTTGCCAGGAACATTCAAAGGCTTGGGAGCTTTCAAGACTATTGGCTCCACCATTTGGCATTCAAAGCCATGATTATGGCAAAAGACATCTCTAAGAACATCAGAGAAATTAGTAATAACTCAGCACTGGGCCCAGACCATTTGAGTCTGAGGGACCTAATTAACATAGATCCCCAACACACCCAACTAATGAAACTGTTTAATCTATGGCTGGTGTCCAGTGTCATACCGGACATGGCAAAAGAATGCCTGACAGTGTAAATATAAAAATCTGTGTTGCCTGAATGACAGAGAAACATCAATAATCAGCAACCTACTGTGACTGGGTCAACCATTTTGAGTCTGTTTTCAAGGATCTAAACAGCCCGTCTGACCAAGGCATGTCCTATTAATTTGCGGCAGAGGGGCTTTATAAGATGATGATCTTGTTCCAAAAATTTAAAACTACTACAGCTACTTATTCGATATGCTAAGAGGGAACACCAGCCCATCAGAGTAGTCTTCGTTGATTTGGCTAAAGCCTTTGACAACATAAGCCACTCTCATATTATTATGGCTCTAAAACAGAAGGGCATTGACGATCATATTATTGCCCTAATTTAAATTCTTTATCGCAATATTAATACCCAGAGAGATCTGAAGAATGAACAGCTGGACCCCATTTGGATCCAGATTGGGGTGAAGCAAGGCAATGCGATGTCTCCAATTTTATTCAGTCTATCAGGTGCCCTCTACTGTGCAAGCTGGAAGAGGAAGGCAATGGGTTCCAGCACTGCGCGAAAAAGATAACATTAGCCTTTGCAGATGACTTGGTGATACCGAGTGATTCTTGGGATGGAATGCAGAAGAACATCAACATTTTTGAAGTCTTCTGTGAATTGACTGGCCTCAGGGGCTGAAGTGCCATGGCTTCTGCATCACAGCAATGAAAGACTCTTATACAATCAATGACTGTCCTGCTTGGACAATCAATGGCATACTGTTCAATATGATTGACCCAAGCAGCTCTGAGAAATATCTGGGCCTATATATATAGACCCATGGGTTGGGTTATCAAAACCTGAACAGTCAGAAAAACTGAGCAGCTGAGGCGGATTGGGCAGGCTTCACTGAAGCCTTTTCAGAAGGAAGACATCTTGAAAGGATTTACTACCCCTCGATTGTTTTACCTAGCTGACCACACCGACGTGAAGACTCCTACATACCTCTAAGCCCTTGACTTGGCCATTCAGTCTGCTGTCAAGGAACGGTTACATCTACTTGCCTGTACTTGTGACATCATTCTTTATGCCAGCACACGCAATGGAGGCCTGGGTATTATCAGACTCGTGGGATTAATCCCAAGCATGCAGGCCTGTCAGCTGCACCGAATTGTCCACCCTTCTGGTGACACTAAAAAATCAATAGTTCATCAAGAAGGTATAGAGAGTGAATTAGAAAGTTGTGGATTGCTGCGGGAGGAAGGGAAGAGAAAACTCCATCAATCTGGGCCCCAAAGCAGTCATGGTATTCCAGAAGCTGTTTGCGGTGTGGCCCCAGTCTCAGAATGGGAAATTTCTGCTCCAAAGGTCATCTTTCCAAGACCTAGTAACTGGCGGATGGAAGAATTTTTGAATTGGATCAGGTTGCTGTGTCAGGGCGTGAAATTGCCAACTTTGAAAAAGACAAAATTAGTAACTACCAGATTGAATGTTATAGGGGCATTCCCCACAGGAAGCTCAATACCACCTTACAATTAAGAGCTAATGTCTACCCCGTGAGGGAATTGGGGTAGACAGGAAACTCCAGATCTGCCAGCAGTGTCAAGCTGAGAGTGAGACTTGCATACATATTATGGGGTATTGCCCGCCAGTTCAGGAAGCTAGGATCAAAAGACATAACCAACTGTGTGATCTACTGGCTGAAGAAGCTCAAAAGAAGGCTTGGCTAGTGTTTCACGAGCCACTCCTATGAGACCACCAAAACAAGCTCTACAAGCCTGACCTAATATTTGTTAAGGCTGGTCAGACACTGGTGGTGGATATAACCATCAGATATGACAGCAAATTATCATTGCTTGCTGATGCAGTGGCTGAGAAGGTGAGGAAGTATCAAGGAGCAAGTCCAGGAGGTGACAAATGTCAACAATATTGAGTTCATCTGATACTCATTGGAGCGTGTGGGAAGTGGTATGGTGTTAATTACAGGCTTTTATTCAACCTTGGGCTCTCAAAAACCAACTGGGACAAGGTGGTTCAACTCTTCTCTTCTCTAAAGAAGAGCTTTATTCATATCTGTAGATACTGTACATATCTTTGTGAGTCATACATGAACTATTGTATAAAATTAATTTGACTGTAAATAAATTACACTTGTGGGTTGTCATGATTAAGGGAAACGGATTCTTGTTGGAAGCAAGGGAGGCAGGACGGATAGTAGGTAGGGACTAAAAGGGACTTGGTAATCGATGCGTCATTTTACCCACTGACAAAATCAACCAGCCTCACCTAGGTGGACAGGCCACCTTACTTAACCTAGAAAAGGAACATGTAAATTATATGTGTTCAATAAATAGTGGGGAAGGCATTATGAATGTTTCACATTGGAACACCTTACTAGACACCAGGATACCCTCCTCCTCTCTCATGTCCAATAAATCTGGAAAGCCAATTAGACATTACCTCCAATTAGACAAACATCCCCAGTTGGGATATTTATAATGTCTCTCTGTTTATTCTCTGACATTTAATAAAAGGCATGCTCACACTGTAGCCTTCTGCTGTTTAATTAAAGACAATCAACAGGGAGACACAAATCTACAGAAAACCAGCCTTTATTAATTTTGCTGCCCTCAGAGTTATTTGTTTGCTTTCTGCCATACCCATTAAGACAGAAACTAGTAATGTCTCACAGCCAAATGATTTATAAGGATTTAATGCTGAAGACAGGAAAAGAAAAGTCCTGGAGCACTGAGGTGCTGGCACTGGGATGGAGTGATGGCAGAACACATTTTTGTGTATGTAAGGGGCCCAAAATGTGTCTGAGCCAATTGTTCATTAGACCATTAGTGTCAGTAGCAGCCTGCCTGGGAGGAGGAATATGCAGATCCCTCTCTCTTCCTCACAGGTAATTTCCTCAGCGTGGTGGTGTAGCCATTGTTATTGTAGTTACGACTCCAACTCAGACACTAATAAATTACAAGGTAGAACTTTCCATGTCCTGCTGCCAAAGAAGGGTATCAGACAGAGCTGGGAAATCCAGATCTAGGAAAACTTAAATTCACTTTCCAGATCCAGTGGAGTAGCAGACAGGATTCAGCAGCTGACTTAAAATACAACTCACTGCAGTCAGTCCTGACTTTCAAACAAGAACATGACATATTCACAGCAAAGAAAAGTTAGAGTTCATTGGGAAACAAATTTAGCTATGATCATACTGATAGTCTCTTTCAACTAACAGCAGCTCTCTGAAGGAAGCCCAGGCTGTCCTTATGCCAGGGCTGTGGGTGGACCCAGCCATAATGGTGGAAGGTGCTGTCCCCAGTTGCCTGCCTCCAGCCTCTTGCCAGAGGTTAGCCCCATGAAGTCTGACACAGGTGCTTTTTAACCCATTTCAGACAAAATGAACCATATCAGCTTATGCAGCTCATTTTTGATAACCTGATGCCTTTGGTTGCAATGGTGTACATGAAGAAATGCTTAGATAGGAGACAGAAACCCTCTGCAAGGTGTAGTGATGGCAGCTGAGGACTGGCTAATGATCAACGGCTTCTACTGGTACAGCCATTTGTGGAGTTCACATCTACCTAGTAAACAAAACCTGTAAGATTATACTTTAGAAAGTCTGTCACTCCAGCTGCTATCACTGTAAAATTTTTTCACGTTGTACCTGGTCATTTTTCAACACCAAATTCTAATTCACAGCCAAGCACCAGATGCTGTGATATGATCCTTCCCAGATGTAAAATCTCCGGTGGTTCTGTCTACAAAATAAAAGCTACCCAGGAATATCCTATTTCATTTAATACCAGTCTTGGAAATCTTCCACCTGGTCATTCCAGTAGAAAGTGTAACCAGACAGTGCACATGTAGTTTCACGAGAAAGTGGACAGCTATTTATAACCCAGGGAACACAGCAGGCCTGGAGCACTAGCACAAACAAACACACAAACAATAAGACATCATCATCATCCAGAAGAACACTCTGAGATTATTCTGTCCTTTAATGCCACAGTCCTATGATTTCATCTTCACAGGTAACACAAGTTTATTTGAAAGGCACTGCAGCAAGCTCATAGTTATATGGCCAGATCTGTCCTGGCTGCCATAGCAAGGGAAAGAAAAGGCAGACGTGATGACACGGGAATCTCTCCGATCATAGCTTCCTCTACTTTTACCTGCTACCAGTGAGCGCTTGCCAGAAACCTTTTTGCGTATGTATTATGCAAGATTGGCTATTTTCTCCCAGTACTCCCATGACCACTCATCCGCTTTTGAAAGCGGAAAACCTCTCTACAACCTTTTCTCCTACTTTGTTCTAGGACACAGAATAATAGTATGTAAGATTTAGTGGGATTTTCCACCATCTGCAATAGATGATAGCTTCTCCAGTACAGTGCACAAACCAAAGTTAGAAAATTAAGTTTCCACATCATCAAGGGAATGTGGGAAAAGGAAAAGAGAGCAATTCAGACCTGTGAGTTTGATGCCTACCTAGAGTAAACCAAATCATGTAAATACTGCTTCTTTTCACCATTTAAGGTAGAAACAATCGCAAAGGTCCGATTCCTGTAAACAGTACGGACTTTCAATGACTCCTATGCTCCGATAAGAGTTTTACAGGTTTAACCAGCTTCTCATTTTGCTTTCTCTCCTGTGTTGATAAATACTTCTCTTATTCAGATTACTGGAAGACAATAATGATGTCCAAGTTTGGAGAAAAAACACCTTCCTGGGCTCAAGTCACTGGTCTTCTGTTACTCAAGGACGTTTCAGATTAACAAAAATAAGGAGTCAAGGAAACTGGATGCATGAGCAGTAACAAAGACTTTAGCATTTTCAATTCAGTTACTGAGTGCACAACTTGGCTATCTCGCACGATAGCGTAGCCTATGTTAGCAACTCTGGTGTGCTCAACCACCGCTCACGCCTTCTGCTTTAGATTTCTGTGCCAGCCTGACTGGAGACAGCCTCTTCTTTTTACAAATACCAAACGAGTCAGAGCAGTATGCCTCAGCAAAAAGGCCTCCGGAAGCTTCTTTCAGAGCAGGGCAATCAGTGCTTTTCAGCCTTTGGCCCACAAGTTGTGCATTTCTACCAAAAACTGGCCTCCATCGGAAACCCCTGGGAAACGCAGGCCTGCACTCATTCCTGTTTTCCAAAAAGCTTCTGTTGGCCCTGGACAGGACGGGGCTGGGAGCTCCTGCAAGGGAGCTACCTTCCGCCTCCCCGGAGCGTGGCCCAACACTGCGGGCAACCGTTCGCCTGCACAACCCCTGCCAGGTGATACCACCCACAGGGCTGCCGGGGAAGGAGGGAGACA
>NW_008824283.1:9290792-9293429 GCF_000699105.1 Pygoscelis adeliae | reverse complement strand
GCGGAGGGAGTAGGAGGACGTGGCTGCTTGGCCCCTCTTCTGCCTCAGGGGTCCCTCCCTACAGGGGGTGTACGCTAAATGGCACCCTTCTGTCCCGAACGGGGAGAATAAAGCGGCCCTAACGTTAAAAAGTCGTGTCGGTGAGGCTGTACGGCTCAGAGGCCTGGAGCCTGGGCACTTTCCTTAAGGGCCAGGTAGCCTTCATTGCTCTGACCCTGACTGCAAACCGAGGGCAGTCACTTCTGCTCTTCTGCTAAAGTTAGTGGGAGAAAGACAAGCAGGAGAAAAGAGTTACGGGGATTGTGGTGAATGAAAGAGCTTAACCTTGCTGGGATGGCGTGCGTGTTTGTTTCCTGCCTATGAGAAATGTGCGATTGTTTCTTTTTACGTGGCCTCAAAGACCGGTGCTGACATTTAGCTTAGAGGGCTTAACATCTACATATGATAGTCTTTTAATGTGTATTTTAACACTGAATATAGCCATTTTGCTTATAAGTCTCAATTTCACAGACTATAGTATAGATGTAATAGAGCTGACTAATCCAAAGATGCTGTAATTTTAGTAAGAATATTGATGGGCCATCCTGAAATCATGGATCAAAAGTATAAACTGTGATAGAGGAGAGACCTCCTCAGAATAAAAAAATCTCTACCAGAGTATCTTGCTCAAATTACTTGACCAAAAGTGCCTTTCAGTGGAATTCATTTTAAGCTTATTCTGGAAGGCATTTGAAATAAAAGACGCCTAAATCTCAAATTGTGTGCAGATTAAAGCATTGTGTATTTCAGCTCGATGCATTTGAGGCTTTGCCTGTGATAAAAATAAGACAATATAAAAGCTTGCTTTAGACTTATGTACTGTGGCTTTCATCCAAGTAAGACAAAACAACCAACATAGCCTATATACAGCTGTTTTTCCAAATTAAGCATGTATTGCATCTGAAGTGTCTGCCCACAACAAATATGGAAGTGGACTCTAAAGTTATGGTAAGTTTTGTATTTTTTTTTTTTAGAAGTGAGGAAGTCATAATATTGAAATCAACATTGCCTGATGACTTACCTCATTTTGCAATGTATATTTTCCCCTATATATATGTCTGTGTGTGTGCGTGGTGCCATTTAGTGTCATGATCTATTGTAGACATATAAATGACATAGGAGGCTTTGTCTTTGTGTTGGTAATTAAATTCTTTCATCTGTGTATGCAACGGAGAGTCTTTGATAATTCTCAGCAGCAAAAAAATTACTGTAGAGGAACACTGGAAACTTCTTGAGGTGTAACAAATATTGTCAGGTGTTGTGGCATTAGAAATCGTGAGATATCATGTTGGTGTAGGTCGAAGTATTTTCTTCTGTTGACTTCTTACTGTTGAGGAGCTGGACTTGTGAAGACTCTCTGGGGACAGTAGAGCCATGTTAGAGTGAGGCATGTCACTATGGAAGATCATTGCAGTGCTTTATGCAATTCCTAACAATGCCAGCATTTATTTTTACAGTAGTGATGCCACCATATTATTGGCATATAGGTAACTGCTCCTTTTCAGAGGTAGTCTAAAGTTTTAAATATATCTGAAGTGCTTTGAAGGTAAAACGTAAAATCTTTACTAATTGTTAATAGGCCTTTCTCCTTGCATTTTAGTCTGAAAACTGGATTCTTAAAGTGGAAACCAGATTATGACAGTGCAGCTACCGAATATGGGAAGGCAGGTATGTATGGCTGTAAATATGGCCATATATTTTATGGTTTCAAAGTATTCTTTAAACTTAATCCCTGATAACATTTTACATATTTTCAGCACATTACTGTGTAAGTAAAATTGTTGTGAAGACAAGGTAAGATGAAACAACAATAAAAATGCTCTTAGTAGCACTGTAAAATAAATTTCAGGTTGTACTTGGAGATCTAGAACAGTTGTCAAAACAATTTTTTTTTTTCTTCAAGCTTAAAACTTCTACTTTGTATATTACTACGTATGATAAAAATAAAGCTTTCCTTCTTTCACTTCTCCACCCCCAAATCCTATGACTTTACCTACAAAACAACAAATATTCGAGCTGGTTTTAAAATTTTTTTTTTTAATCGTCTTAAGAAGTATGTCCTGACGAAGACTGTCTCAGTAAGGTGTAGAGAGGCTGCCAGGTTTTTTTAGGCACGGTAAGATCTCTTTCCTCCTTTTTTTTCCCCTGCAAGTGTCACACCGAATATAAAATTCTTACTGGTTGATTCCTTTTTGCTCTTAAACAATTGTCTTCTTTTTGATAATAGTAATTTATCGTGTTTTTTTGGCTTCTTACTCCAGGCATTCCTACTCATTCATTTAAGCCTGAATAAAAAAATACAAACTTGGAAGAGCAACTGGAGCATTTATAAATTGAAATTTATTTTAAATCCCACTTTAATATCCTATCAGTCTAATGGAGATAGAAATACATATTTGTACCCTGAAGTGGTTGTATTGAGGAAGTTGTTATAGGTATGCTTTGTTGATGGTTGTTGTGGTTTAACCCGGCAGGCAGCTAAACACCACACAGCCATTTGCTCACTCCGCCCGCCACAGTGGGATGGGGGAGAGAATTGGGAAAGAAAAAAAATAAAATTTGTGGGTTGAGATAAAGACAGTTTAATAGGACAGAAAA
>NW_008824283.1:9261572-9290358 GCF_000699105.1 Pygoscelis adeliae | reverse complement strand
CAGTTCTGTAATTAAAATACAGAATGAGTGAGTTCCAAAATCCAGCTAAACACATTATGTACAGTGTGTGGTACAGTGATGGTATGGAAGTGTTGTTGACAATAAATGCTTTTAATGGTAACTAAGTGACTAATGAAGCAAGGAGGACTGTCATGGGATTTTTTTGGAAGAGCTTGGTAAACTAATCATTTATTTAAAAAGTCTATTTGCATCTTTAGGTGGCTAAATTCTTGAGTAGAAGTGTTGAAAAAAGGAAAATGGCAAGCTGTAAATAAGAACTTCATTTGATTTCTTGCAGCTGTTGCTTTTAAGAATGCCAAGCAGTTTGACCAGGCAAGGGAAGCCTGTTTACGGGAAGCTGAGGCACATGAAAACAATAAAGCGTATCTTTTCATCAATAGTTATTCTTTTTTCCAAGAAGCTGACTAGTTGCTACTTAGAATGGGGTAATGGGGGTTGGTAGATGATGTATTTAATATATTGCGATTTTGTCATTCTAACAAAATTGCCTTTTAAAAGACTGTTCCCGTGTGGTCTGAGTGGGAAAACTAAAGAACTCTCTTGATTAGAAAATCTGTGTTGTTTCCAATAACATCTGGAGTGATAAGGTGCTGACCAGTGCCAGTCTAGGTACTGCTTTAGAAATTAGTATTCTTTTTAAATACCTACAAATGGATAGTATAAACTAAATGTGACTGACATTATTACAGTACTCATAGTAGTATTTAGTAACGAAGAACATAGTTTAAAAAATGTGCTTTTTATAACTTTACGTGCAGTTATACTTTGGTACGTTGCATTTACTCTGTCCTTAGAAGCGTTTATTTTTGACACCTTGCCTACAAATGTAGTAGGTTCAATTTGCCTTTATGGGATTCCTTGCTTTGAAACTAGTACTTGTATAAGATTTTGTACACTAATAATTTTTCTGCATTATATTTTTGTGGCTTTTGTCCTTGACTTTGACAATGTTACTTCCAGTCTCTTCCATGCTGCCAAGTAAGTACAGAAGCACTGAGTAATCTGAAACAAATTTTCTAACATATGGTACAAGCATGAACTATCATTTTGATCTCGCTGTAGTAAATGGTATGGTTCAAGTGATTTTGCTGTTTCAAAATCAGTTTAATGGAAGTGCAGCTAGGAAAGTCTGAAAACCTGCAATGGCCATGTGAAGAAAAGATGATTTTGACATTCTTTAGCACTTCCTGATATCAAATATTTTTTCTTGTATGAACTTTTTTAAATTTTGAAATTCTACACTGTTGAGCTTATGAAGAAGTTTTTAACTGAAGAGTACTTCAAAGCAAGCAGATAATGATAAATAATCCAAATATTGCCTGTAGGTCAGATCATAAGAATAGATTTTTAGTAGGGAGTGTGGTTGAAGTACTTCATTTGTGGAAGATAGTGTTACACATGCACTGTCTCATTAAATAAAACACTTGAAACATCTTCAACGCATGAAATTTAACAATGAAGTGATAGCTGATGCATGTTAACTTTTGCTGCATAACTACAACTTGCTGAAATATACCATATCTAACTAAATTATAAATTTTTTTCTCCGCAGAGCTTATGAGCAAGCTGGCATGATGCTAAAGGTATTTTAATTTACCAGTTTTTATTTAAAAGCTCTAGGTTTTTTTGTGAAGAATATTGTGCACTGGACCATTTTACAGATATATGTAAGCAAATTGCATGTTAAAGTGATATTTTTCTGTTGACTCATAGTCCCCACCAATACCCTCAGTAGATAGGGAAGCGACATTTGTAATTGGGGAAAAAAAAATGGTTTTCCTTTTGTGGAAGGAAAGGTGAGGGCCTCATGTCAGAGGGTAACGGAAGAGTAGTATTGCTTCTGCTCTAAACTACCACAAACTCATGCCTTACGTGAGAGTTTGGTACTTGTAAGTGAATTTTATGGAGTCGGTGGTCAACTTTCACTAGCTCTACAAGTCTGTAAATAAAAATAAGAATCTTAATAAGTAAGGTATTACAGTTTGCTTTGATTTGTTTCATTGTACATAAGCACAATTCCTGACAGCAGCGTCCCTCTGACTATTGCTTTGCAGGAGATGCAGAGACTCCCTGAAGCAGTTCAGCTGATCGAGAAAGCCAGTATGATGTACCTGGAGAACGGGACACCAGATACAGCAGCTATTGCACTGGAACGGGCTGGAAAGTAAGTCTGTGGTATTGGTGGCTAGAATGTATGCAGGGCATGGACGTGTCTTTGGTTTTCTTTCTTGTCTTTTTGATGCTTTTAGGTAAAAAATGCTTTCATTTCATCTGAAGAGAAATGATTTGTGTTTATTACAGGTTAATAGAAAATGTGAGCCCAGAGAAGGCTGTGCAGCTCTATCAGCAAGCAGCATCAGTGTTTGAAGTAAGTAGGGGTTTTTTGGTTTGTGGTTTCCCCCTCGCCCCGACCCCCAGCAAAGAACTTTCCAGTCCCAGAAGGTATATGAAGATGTATGAATTGGTGTTTAAGGTCAGCTATAAAGTTAAGAAAAAGCCTAAGATTAGGTTCTAAATTATTTTTCCTTCATTTCACATCAGTGGCTGAGTGATGAAGCTGAAGGCTTCTTATGCTGTAGAGAAGGAGATTATAGAAGTTAGGAGTCAGTTTGCTTTGCCTTTTTCTCAGTTTGGGACTTGTCTGGATCTGAATTTTTTATGTTGTCAAGTTTTCTGCCTCTTGTTGGGCAGCCCAGAGGGTAGGGAACACGGCTGCTGTTGAGTCCTGGAGCCAAAAATAGTTTGAAATCCTTGAAGGCACAGAAGAGAAGAGTTTGCTTGATGCTCTACCCATCCCATGAGCAGATGATTTGCCTTTTTGCTACTGCCTTTGGCGCGCTTCTCTATTGTCAGTTGTTACGTGTTTCCAGATCAGCAAGTCTGCATTGATGTTACTTTGCTCTGTAGATCCATACGGGAGCTGGCTGTGGGAGTTGGGTGCACCAATACTCTTCGTGTTTCCCTTGAGTGTGTGAACTGCTGATATAATAATTAACAGTTGTTCTAAGTTACAGATGACATACTTAGATTAAGGTCTAGTGGTCTTAATTCTATGCAGATGAAATAGGAATGCATGAATTCTTTTTGTTCTTCTCTAGAATGAAGAACGTTTACGGCAAGCATTAGAAATGCTAGGGAAGGCATCAAGACTTCTAGTCAGAGGACGCAGGTATAGCTTTATGCCTTTTTTTAAATGTAATTGAATCTGTAATAGTGATTTGCATTGGGGTTTTTTTTTGTTGCTGTTGTTGGGTTTATATACTGTTACTTTATTCTTCTTTGAGACGTACTTCAAACTAAAACTCAGTTTCTGTGGGATATGCCATGTTCATGCAGGAACCACCTGTTTTGTGTTCTGGGATGGAAGAATGTGGGCTGTAAGGCTTTGTTTCCTTTGTGTTTGTTGAATAGCTAGAAAGCACATACACCAGTTTTCATTAATTCTTAAAATACTTCAGGATTATTTTTTTTTCTCCCAGCACTAATATGCAGAAAGTACTTGAAAGTCTTTTATAGCTGTGGAATATAAAACAGGGAATTAGATGACTAATCTGAGGAAAGAAATCTGTTTGCAGCAGTCTGATTCCGGACTTCTTAAAGAAGAGTGTATCTTGGAGTCTCAATGGGAATTTATTTTAATTGTTAATTGCTAGCACCAAACTTGACCTGCAGTTCATCTTAGACTTGCTTCACTGGAACATGTAGTTCCTTTAAGAAATCGTCTGGGTTTCTAACTCTACTTTTAAGACACTTTATTTCACTGCAGAATTGTAGTCAGAAAAGGAAATTTACAAAGTAACTTGAAAGTCTTTCTGTGAAAGTAAGTCAAGATAGCTTCAGAACATCTGAAAGACTTGGTTGCTGTGCTGCTTTATAGCTCACGTGCTATTGCTAATTTCTAGAAGTTAAATATGATGATTAAAAGAGTATTCAAACTCAAAAGCAGTTACTATGACTTAATATTGATAGTTCATGGCTATCAGACTTACTGATAGCTTATAGTAACCTCATGACATACAGAAATCTGTTAGGGTGCGTAACAAGGCATTTATCTTGTACAGTGTTACGAAAAATGAGGTTTCTCTGAGTGAATACCAGAGATGTTCTTAGCCCGCATGTATACAAAAGGAATTGCTGACTATATATTTCTTTATCTACTCTGTTAGTAAGATCTACTGCTGATTTTTAGTTGTGTTGCTTTTTATTCCAGTAGACTTGCCAGTGTATTAGTTAAACACTTTGTAATTAGCCTCAGGTTCATTATGCTGTATTCCTGGCCCTGATACTCCTAACTGTTTCTTGGTTTTTTTAGATTAGATGAGGCTGCATTGTCTCTTCAAAAGGAAAAAAGTATTTATAAGGAAATTGAAAATTACCCAACATGCTATAAGGTAAATTCTAACAGACAATTTCTGATAGTGCATTTCAAGTTTTTCTGGGTAACTAATGACAGCTGACATCTGACTGACAATATGTACCTCTTGATTCAGGGATATGTTTCTTGCTAAATGATGACAATTTGTGGTAGTGCATGTTTCCTCAACCTCTAAATGTGCTTTTTTCACTACTATAATCTTGAAGATAAGATGCTGTTATCTACAGGAGCTGTCAAAAACAACAAACACATCAAAAATAAAGATGTTTTCAAAAATAACAAACCAGAAAAACTGTTACTTGGTGCAACAGTTCATTACAATGTTAAAGGAGATAATCTATTTCATACCAGCTGAGGATATTGTGTACTACTTTTTCACTCTGTTGTTCCAACTCTGTTGTGTCAGTATCTTAGAACCGTTGCAGATCATAATGACCTTTTTCACGCTAAATGTTAGCAGTCCAGTATTTTTCTCATATTTTACTGTTAATTTCTAAAGAATCATCAGGTTGGGTTTTTTGTTTTTGTTTAGAAAACTATTGCTCAAGTCCTAGTTCATCTTCACAGAAATGATTATGTTGCCGCAGAAAGATGTGTGAGGGAAAGCTATAGGTAAGTCTGCTTCATGTCCTATAATTTTAGACTGAATGTTTCTTTAGTTAGTTTAGTAGATCTGTTCTTATGAAAGAGCAATGGAGACACTGTCTGTCAAAAAATTTTAAGCCTGTACTTCTGTTGACTTACAGTACAATAATAGCATTCCCTGATATATGGCTATCAGGAATTTTTTTCACTCTTAACAGATTTAGCTGTAATTACCATGGTGATTCTTCTTAACGAACCTATAATAAAAGTTAGTCATAAAGAAGTAATGTGCAACAGGTGAAATGAGATGGAAATTCAAGTTCTTCCCGGGTTTTCTTCCTTGTTAAAAGTGAGCAGAATGCTGTTATGGTTGGGATTCTTGCCTTACTGATATCCTTTGGGTTGTGGGTTTTTTTTTTCAAATGGAACAGAGACAGATTAGCTATTGTAAACAAATGTTTAGGATTAAAAGTGTGTATTTCTGGATGTTGCTAACTGAATGTTTTCAGAATCCTTTTGCCATGTCATGTGTGGAGGCCCTTAAAATGTTAAAATTGTAACTTGTCATTACCGTATTTTATTACCTTTTGAGGATGGAAATATGGAATGCAGTCTCAAAATGCGCAATAGCAGCATCCCACTATAATCAATTAAACTAACTAGTATGGTGATTAGATTGAGGGAAAGATTAATCTAAATGTTTTTGTTAAAGAAAAGTTTGCAGCATGTGAATTACTACATTTCTGGTTATGTTGATCTAGGAGATCTTGCCCTCGTCATACATTAGAAATCTTGCTTTTCTTCCACTTTTTGTGACTTTTTTTTTTTTTTTTAAATAGTTGATTGAACTGAAAGATAATTTAGGAAGCAGAAAGTAGTCCAGTTGAATATATTGAAATGAAGAAGGCATTCTTTACACATCCAGGAGAAAATTCTGGTGTCAAAATCTGGATTAGTGTTTAACCCTGGTTCCAGAGGCTTTCCTAGCTACTCTCCATTTCAGCTTTCATTAGGACTTCAGTAACAAAATACTGAAACAACATATTTTTACTTAAACTGTGTTTTTAGTGAAATGACTTGAACATATGTGTAAGTTAAATTGTACTTTATTTTTAGAAAGAATTTTTCAAGATCAATCTTTAAAAATCTTGCTCGTATTTTCCAAGTCTTCAATTTGCATTTTATATATAGAAACTCATTACAGATTTTTTCTGTATGTAAAGTGGAGGAAGAGTTTATTGACTGGTCAGGAAGAATTGAAGAATTCTAATACTCCCTTTTTGTCTTGACTATGATTGTGGTCTTATTCTCAGCATGCAAACTAATATTGCTGAAAGTTTAATTTTATGGGTATGATCCATGTACCTGGAGAAATCAAAGTGGTTATAGGCAGTTTTGTGGAATAAGCAGTCCATCCGATTCTTAAAAGCTGCTTGCTCTTCTGCTATTAATCAGCAGTATTTAGAGAATAGCTGAGTGTCAAGTAGATTGCTGAAATGCCCTAAATGAACTCTTAATTTCCTTCAGTATACCAGGATTTAATGGAAGTGAAGACTGTGCAGCACTAGAGCAACTTTTAGAAGGGTATGACCAGCAAGATCAGGATCAAGTTTCTGAAGTCTGTAATTTGCCACTCTTCAAATACATGGACAATGATGTAAGTAGGCAGTTCCTATGGATTTTTTTTTTTCTATAATCCTTTTGCTTGTTCAGATTGAGAGGTTTTTTTTTCTAGTAGAGGAAAATAGGAAGAGCAGGGTCCATGTACCTATTGTGACTTGCTCTGTCATCCTGCCCTGTGCCTGTGATCTTTGTCTGTTCTTTTACTTTGCTGCCTGCCAATGTAAATTCCCACATTGTTGTTCCTTTCAGACAGTGGGAAGGCTTAGGTGAAAGAGCAGTTTGTTATGGATTTGCCAAGTTTGACGAGTTGACCAAAATTCAGTTCCCTTCTGCTTGGTTCCTTAGGGGTCAGCACAGTTTGCTGCTTATGCTTTATCTCAGAAATACCGTATAACTGATATGCGTGCATAAACATTACAGAATACGATGCCTACAGGATGGCATTGTTGAATGGTTTTTTTTTCAGCGCTTATTCCTTAGCAAGGTACTAATTAGTGAAAGATTTTTTTTTCTATTTTAAAAAAGTAGTTTTGTCATCTCCCCCCCCCCCCAAATGTACTTGTAAATTGTAGGAAGTATAAGGCTAAGGGAAGGTGTGAAGTAAAGGAGGCATCCATCCATGCCGAACTTTGTAACAGTATCGACTAATTTTACTTTGTTACTGTGTTGAATAGTAAAAATTAAGGTACTAGTCTTACTGAAAAACACTTGTAAGGCTTTTTACATGAACCATTACTAGACAATGTATGCAGAGCTGCATACTGAAAAATTTTTTTTTTTTTTTACATAAAGCTTGAACTACAGAAGTTGTAGGATGTGGCCAAGTTATTCTATAATCACTATCAGTACAGATCTCGCATCCCATTCTCAGAGTGTTTGAGGTAGAAAAAATGAACCAATGTTAGGCTTACTCTAAGCTGGAAAAATACACTCTGAAAGCAGCATCAATCTGTTTTCTGTACTGAATGTTAACCTGCTTGTTTATTGTAAGCGTCGGTCAATTCTGTGCAATGTAATCCAACAAAATTTTACTTCTGTGATAGTACAGAAATTAAATTTGTCTTGTTATTGTCAGTATGCCAAGCTTGGTCTTACCTTGGTGGTCCCAGGAGGTGGAATCAAGAAGAAATCGCCAAATGCTGCACAAGACAAAGCAAGAGGACCAGCCGCAGTGGGCTCTCATGCTGATGAGGAAGAGGATGAATATTCTGGTGGACTGTGCTAACTACAGACATAGGTTGTCTTAAATATCTGATTTATTTGTGATGTTGAGCATATCCAAAGGTACCAGATTTACCAGAGCTTCATTGCAATTGTGGTATGGGAATGATAATACTAACCTGGCAGCTTCTGGGTACAATACAGGAGAAAAAGCATCATTGTGCCTATCATCTTGAAACATCTTTGGAACTCATTTCTTACCTGGTAGGAGCTTCCTTCAGTTGATGGGAAAAATTCGAAAGAAATTTTTACTAAAAGCACAGTTTAAAAGAAACCAAAACCCCAGAAGCACTGGAGTAGGGAGAGTGGTACAAAATTTTAAATGCTGGATTTCAACAGCTGATGCTTTTTGGTCCCCGTAATATGTTTGTGACTGTTTTCTGAGTTAAATATACGATCATTCATCTGGCTATTTATCTCCTGTTTAGCACCATTTAAGGCAGACTGTGCCAGGCAGGATTTTTCACTAGTATAAGCACTAGGGGGAGCATTCAGTTTATTTTCAACATGTTTTTACTCCACTGTGGAATATTATTTTAATATCTTATTCTTTGCAAGCAGTATCCGTGTGGGTGTGGAAAATACTAAGTCAACTAGTTTGAAGCTATCTTGCAAGCTTCAAAGTACACACGCATCTTTCATCTTAGCAATTTATTGACCTGAAGTCTTTGGAAATAAATGTGTGCATAGTGTTTGTAATGTACAGCTTGGGAATGGAAGGAGAGGACGACCTTTCTTAACGGTGTTTCTGAAGCATGCCATAACCAAAAAAGAAATTGAATGTAGCAGATAACGTGCATTGAATATAAAGCTCTGAAGACAATGTTTAACAAAAACTTAGGTGGAATGTTTCAGTGATATGTTTGAGTTCATGAGCGGTCTAGGTGTTTATTTACTAATCAATATGCTAGTCTATGAAGAAGTCTATTTCATTCTTTCATATTTTCAAAGCATAGAACAGCTATCTCTTACAAACGGCATTTTTCAAACTAGCTCAGAATCCAAAGTAACCAAATTTTAATGCATCTTCTCTTATTTTTATTTGGTTTCACGTCATCATGTGTTTTGCAAGCTTCTGTAGTGTCTTAAGTTGACCATTTTATGCTTAAAAGTTGACAACACTGGAAGCTGTACCTGTGGTCTGTTTCTTCAGAAGAACCTAATCGAGACTGCACTAGGGTGAGATCACTTGGAATCCAGCAGGGATTTGTGTGTGACACATGATGCCCAAAGTTCAATAAACAGTAGACCAAAAGCAGTGTTAACATGGCAGAAACTGTACCAACACTTAAGGAATTGGACATTTTCAAAACATCATATCAAGTGTATGTCTGACATCGGTGTGTCAGACGTAATTGTGATGAAGGTAAACTTTTAGAGGGTTAATATTCACTTTCCTTGGGGTGGATAGTACTCAATAGTATTGTGATGAGTGCGCAAGCTACACAGCATGATTTGCAGGCAGGGGCTACTGTAAAAGTCACATTATTCCATTTAATGGGTGTTCAAAAAGCAGTTTTTTTTCTTTGTATTATGTAATAATCAGCTTGAATTTTAGAGCTATTTGAGACTACACCTGTAGTTCTTTACTGTCTGACAGGTAATTTCCCTTTGTTATTAATGATGTATATAGAAGTTTTTGCTCGTCTGTAAACTAGTCTAAATGAAATTTTGGGAATTGAGTTGCTTTTCTCTGATTACAAGTATACATGAAAGATGGTTTTGAAGACTTCCCTGTCACTCTTGTTTTTCCACCATTGGAGCAACTCATTCCAGTTTACTCAACTTCTGCCTTCTGGATTTGTTCATGAAGGTGACCATGCACTTTTTATGGGGAGTCTTTATCACAAGTAGAAAAAAACCACACATGTAGGAGCACTGGGAACACTAAGTAATTTTCTTCAAGCTTTTCCTGCTGCTTCCAATTCTGAAATCAGTTTTGTTGAATGGTCCCAAGGAGTCTTCTTTTTAGTGTGTGTGAACAGTTGTATATATCTGAGAAGATGACATGCGTAAGAAGAAAAACTGGGAGCCTTGGGTGCTTCTGTGAAAGAACTTGCAGGCTTTATTTAAACTGTGCTTGTAACACTAACAGGCTCTTAAAAGAAAAATTAAAATTTATGCATTAGATTCTTAAAGCATACTTTTCATATTGCCAAAAAAATAAAATAGACGTGCAAGACTGTCTTCCCACTCCCCCCCAGCTTTTTTCTCTTTTCCCGTGCCGAGTGTGGAAAATCTGGGACAAAAGTTAACTTGTACTAAACACATTAAGCTGCCATTGAATTGAAAGGGGCTTCTCTGAATCTTAGGAGTAGAATCTTAATCTTTGATTGCAATGTTGCTGCAAAGACCAAATCTGCAGAAATGAAGTGTCTGAAAATAAGATGGTTTATTTTATATAACTTATTCTCCTATTTTAGGCAATGAAAGTGATAGGAATGTTAACTGCCTTTTAGTAAATGTTTAACTATAGAAGAAGCCATCTGTATATCATGTGTTAGTGTTTGTTTCTATCTTTCAAAGCAATTTGCACACATATGTAAATATCATTTAAGTGATTTAAAGTGGAAGAGATAACCATATACAGCAAGAAAGTTTCCAAAACCAGTGCTGGCCATAAGAAAAATAAAGTTAAATTGTGCATGAAGGCTGAGCGATGGCCAATGCAATGTATATGTAAAATCAGAAGATTTCTAAATTATCTGTAACTTAAGACTCAGTATGCCCAAGTGCAGTGTGAGACCTGTGCTTTATTTGTTCTTTTTCCAAATCTGTGGTGTATTAGAGTACTAAATGTGTTTGTAACAGCTCTACAGATGCTGCTTCTTGAGAAGAGGCTATGTGTTTCACCAACATGAAAAATAAAACTTGAAACTAACGCATTTGTGCTTCCTTTCCCTGTTGTTGATCAGGTTCTGCTGAGCACCGCCATTTGAAAATGAATATTATTTTTTAATCTCAAGCAGATTTTGTGTGTGACCGTTTGTCTGCAGATCTCGTCACCAAGTGTTGCAGGTATATTATGTGATCAAGGACTAAGTCTTGGGAACCTACTGGCTCAGGTTTGAGTGTTGAAAGTCAGTGGCATCCAATCTTTGTGGCTTATTCACTAGACATTTGCTTACAGCCCGTTTCATTTATCCTGTGGTTTTTGTTTTTTCTTACTGACCTTTTGTTACCTTTCTGCTGGCTTTCATTATTTGAGATGGTGACACATCTTAGGCAATTCTGTCCCACTCAGAATAAAAGGTATGTATGTGTTTTGTCTCTCTGCCGATGGTAACATCTTGGTGGTTCATTGTTACCGCTTCACTTCCCAAAGGCTTGTATTCAGAAAACGGAATTGTTATATTGGGTGATTGTCAGACCTGAACTTGTCGTCTTTAACAACGTGAAATAGAGAGAAATACTTGATTCTCCAGTCCTCGGTCTTCCTTAATCGTGGCTAATCACGGAAGGCATAGTTATGGTTTAAAAAAAGACTGTGTTTCTAGTGATGACGGAGGACATACAGATTCTTAGATCTGCCATAGAGATAAAGCACTTGTTTCCACAGTTGGGCTGGTTATATGTGTAGCAAACTCTTGAAGTCTTCTGGAAGAATACACATATATGCTCCAAGATTTACCTGAATATGCTGAAATCCAGAAAGGACTGAGAACGTTAATGGGAGCAGCAGAGATGTGAGAAAGGTTCTTGCACCAAACTGTGCTTTGAGTATCGATACTGACTGACAGGTGCATCCTGTGTGCCTCAGGGCTTTGCTGGAGGCTAAAGGAGGTGCCCACACCAAAACAACTGAGGGTTAGTTGAATGTGGAGCCTGCCCTAGCCATTAGAACTTCAACATTCATTTCTAGCAAGGATAATTTTAGAAATGGTGTTTGCTGTCCAGCAAGAACGTGTAAAAGTGACTTAATCGCTATTTAGGTCATAGGTTTTTGCTGATTTAAAACCAACACTTGGGGGTGGGGTGAAGAGGAAGGTTAGTTTGATTTTGGAATGATTAATTCTTTACCTGTGTCATTTTATTTACATGCTAAAGTGTCACTGGTGTATATTTAAGCAGCTCTATAGATTAACATAATTTTTTCTCCCGAAGTTTAATTTGTAATTCTATTACAGGTGTGTGTGGGGAATTTTCTTTTAAAGCGGGGGGGTTATTTGTATTTGAATGAAAACTGATTCTGTTAAAAGTACATAAAATAAGTATGTTTCTATATGTGCTGAATTCTTACAGAAATAGTGAAGAGAGTGGGAGCATCTGGAGTATAAATGTGAATTTTAAGACTGCTGTGTTTGTTAGAGTTAATTAATCATATTTATCACTTGGGTCAGATTTTCAAAGCGGTTTTTGTCCATGAGAATGCAAGTTACTATTATTCACTTGGCTCCAATGGGGAGTTTGAAAAACAACTAGATTTCAACATTTCAAAAGCCATAGATCTCTACACAATTTAAGGATGTGAACTCTGTAACTTCGGAGACTTCGTCTTTGCAGAAAAATCACATTTTCTACTATTTTAAAGTCAAACTTGCTGGAATACTTGAAGGCTGAAGAATCTGGCGTTTAGTTTGACAGGAATCATCCCTCGGATGCTGCAAATAAGCAGCTGTAAAAATGGTAAGAACTGAGCTGCTCTTGGAAAAAATAAAACTTTTTTTTTTTTAATCATCTAGGTTTATAAGAAGTAGAGAACTTTTTTGGATGTAGGAAATAGAAAAAAGAAGCCCCCCCAACCCCAACGACTAGTAGTGGTAATAAAATTGGAGCAAGTAGATGTAACTTTCCAGAGCAAGAGGGAACCACTTGGGATCTGTGGTTGTCTGAGTACGATGAGCAGGGATATTAACCTCTGAGCTAATGGTGCGTAGAGGCCAACATCCCCAGGAGCTGGGCTCACCTCTTCCTGTACCTTAGTACCTGCTGGAGATGATGTGTATGAGTGCTGTACCTGACCACCTTCCGAAAGGCTACCGGGTCTTTGTTTCAGAGCCGCTGTTGTTGCCCTTCAGCCGTGATTTCCAGTGCGTACGCGGTGCAGCAGTGTAGCCTCCAGCCTGGAACGGGAGCGGGAGGCAGCTGCAAGGCTGCACGTACGTTTAAAGAACATATGGCTGTTATTGGCTCATCTGCCGAGTCTAATGGGAATAGTGGTAATGAGCGTGGCTGGGCTCCGAGGTGCACGCTGCTGGGACGTTAACTGGTGTGCAACCAGTTCAGATTACTCGACAGAAACGTTTTGATACTGGACTGACAGAAGTAGGCCCTATCATGTGTAAAGTGAAAATGGGCTATCGTTAGTTGCCTTGCATGTTTTGGATATGTATTTATGTGCTTGTATTTTGCTTTATTTCTAAATTTGGTGTAACCCGGAATGGATTTGTTTTCCCAAGAGCGTTTTTACTTTGTTAGCGCTAGATGGTGCCACAGAGCAAGCAAAGGGCTTTCCTCTGCTGGTGAGAAGCCTTTGCTCCATGTCTAGGACAGCTTTTACATTTAAGTACGCTCAGCTGGAGTGTTGATTTGGTTTGAAACATTTGCACGGAGACCTGCTCTTGCTGCTGCTTCTCATGACTTGAAACATGCGCTTGAAGTTGGTGAAGAAAGTATGCGGCTCGCTGCCGTATGAGTCCTCCGCCTTAGTACGGCCGCCCCACCAGGCAGCTGTGTCTGCTGCTGGGGCAGATGGGGTCGGTGCTGCGTACAGCCTTGCTCCAGCGTTACCTGCTCTTACGGTTTGCCTCATGGTCGAGCCGAGTCCGGGCTGACGCTGACACAGCCCGACGGCTGCTGTGAATTGTGAGGGCTGGCTGGAGAGCCTCCCCGAGCGGGGCTGGCGCCAGCGGCCTGGCAGAGCTGGCTGCCATTTAAGGCTCCCACTCCCTGCCCTGTTGGGAGAGTCGGTGGTGGTGCGGGGCTGCCTTGGCTGCCTGCAGCCGGAGGCGCTCATGCCAGCTGTGCTGCTAATGGACTCTCGGGCAGTCCATTGTGCTGCAGTCAGGAGGCAAGGGGTGCTGCTCTGCAAGAGTGTGGCTCTGGTCATAAAGGAAGAAGACTTAACCCATGCTGTGTTTTTCAGGATGCCTGAGAATAAACAGAGGTCCAATCCTCCCTCCCCCTTGTGCTGATACCCATCTCATTCTTACCTGCCCCCCTAAACTTAGACAAATGCGTTTATTTTTTGCTGGAGTGTTTTATCACATGGTAAATGGGCCCTTCAAGAGGTTCAGATCCCAGCTGTGATGGATACGACAAATTTGCCTTTCTCTCCACTTCTCTGAATGTGGGCCTGGGAAATCTGGTGATTAAGAGCCAGGTTACAGGTGGTGGAAGAATACATAAAACAGTAGCCAGTGTGCAGTATAACTTGTTAATAGAGATTTTCAACTCTAGGGCTGGCTGATTCTGCTACAATTGCAACTCTCGTTGCAGCCACAAAATTTTATGAAATGCCTCACGGACAAAATGCGGCATTAAGGACAGAAATCAACAGGGGGGTGGTGGGGGAAGTTAGCTGAAAATGGAAGGAGTGAGGAAGTCGGTCATCATGCAATGGTATGTTGGCTGACGGAAGAGAGGGATCCTGCTGGAATTTGCCGAAAGGACTATGCTTCAAAAAAAAAATGCCACTTTCCAATTCATCCGCAAAGGCAGAGAGGGAGGGATGAGGACTGGCACGACTGCTCTGTTCACACTGGGGAGAGGTTCTGCTGCCGTGTGTGATGTGAGGCAGTCTGAACACAGACACATTCTGGGATTTGCGTCCTCTGCCTGTCACTAACTGACTGCAATTCAGGAATTAAAGGTAAAAACTTTATAGCAGCAGGCAGGGACTTCTTTTTTTGTGTGTGCGCAGCTAACAACTTTCTAGCCAATGCTTTCTCTGCTGCACTGCTCAACAACTGTCCCAGAGTAATTGTGTTAGTAATAATATAGCAGAGAATTCATGAAGTGTAAAGACCTATGGTACCCCATGTGTCTTACTGGTGCCAAGTGTTTTATTTAACTGACCACCATCCAGTAATTTTCTGGCTCCTGTCTTGTGTAAATGTATGGTTTTTCCAAGCTGAATAGCTGGAGAAAGAATGAGGATCCTCTCAGCTGCATCGGAGCCCGGAGCACAGGCTGGTGTGTAAGGAGTGAGCAGTTAAAGCTGGGTGGACTTGGAGGGTAAGGCAGCTGTGTAGCAACACCAGCTGAGCAAAATATTTTAAAGCTTTGATAACAGAGATGCAGAAGCACTGGTATATTTAAACTTCTCCTTTAATTAAGATATTATTCTGGGACTTCAGTGGTCTTAATGTTTATCCTCCCAAATTTACCAGATACTGCATCTCATGGGAATTCCTAAGAACTAATTTTCTTTGAAACACCAGTGGAGAGTTATTTCTCCCCCCCTTTGAAATACTTCAGACTATTCCTGATGCAAGACCTGAGTTTGGTGACAAGCCCTGCTGCTGAGGAACATTGGGAAGGGAAAGAAACACCCTTGTCTTCTGTTGATTCAGACAGAAGGAAATGTGTGTAGAAGGCTTATGTGATCCGCCCCCCCCCAATCTTAATATTCCCTATATAAGGATTAGGTTTTTTTCCTTTGTTATTCATGCATGTTAGTATGTGATCTGAAATTCAGACAGCTGTTTTTCTGTATGTGTTTCTGTAGCCATTAGGGAGCAAAAAATTTCTTGTGGTTGAGATGGGGGCAGGAGGGAAATCAAGAGAGACAGCATGCACATGCCTGCACACGCTAGTCACTTGTTCGTTTTTGGGTGCATTAACACAGAACTACTTGTGATCTCTTGATGGATAGGCTGTCAAATGACTTCACGTATATATGACTTTGCTGCATTTTTTGCCCGGAGATGCTACGATGATGTTGGAACAGGTGTGAATGCCTCATGGTTGGTTTAGTGCAGGCAAACAAAATCTGGTATTAATGACATGCAGCCAAGTTAGTTGTTGTGGTTTAACCCCAGCCGGCAACTAAGCACCACACAGCTGCTCGCTCACTCCCCCCTGGTGGGATGGGGGAGAAAGTCAGAAGGGTAAAAGTGAGAAAACTCATGGGTTGAGATAAAGACAGTTTCATAGGTAAAGCAAAAGCTGCGCACGCAAGCAAGGCAAAACAAGGAATTCATTCACTGCTTCCCATCGGCAGGCAGGTGTTCAGCCATCTCCAGGAAAGCAGGGCTCCATCACGCGGAACGGTGACTTGGGAAGACAAATGCCATCACTCCAAACGTCCCCCCCTTCCTTCTTCTCCCCCAGCTTTACATGCTGAGCATGACGTCATATGGTGTGGAATATCCCTTTGGTCAGTTGGGGTCAGCTGCCCCGGCTGTGTCCCCTCCCAGCTTCTTGTGCACCCCCAGCCTACTCGCTGGTGGGGTGGTGGGAGGAGCAGAAAAGGCCTTGACTCTGCATAGGCACTGCTCGGCAGTAACGAAAACACCCCTGTGTTATCAACACTGTTTCCAGCACAAATCCAAAACATGGCCCCATACTAGCTACTATGAAGGAAATTAACTCTACCCCAGCCAAAACCAGCACAGTAGTAAATGCAAGTAGCAGCCTGAATGCATACACGTGCTATATACTTATCTCCACTTGCATTTATGACGTGATAATTTTTGTTTTAGAAGGTCATGGATATCTAAAACAGGAAAGGGATATTTCAGAAGTAGTGTTTCTTCACAAGACTGAAGTGCAGTAATGGGATAATTTGAAGTTTACCATAATTTGGTGTATGCATTAATTGCTTCAACACTTTCAAAGAGATTTCTGTTTCAAGGATAAATTTCTATGTGTCTGTTTTGCATGAGATGGATATGGAGAAACTCCACATCTGTGATCAGTCCACTGGACTTTGAAATAGTTTGTTAAAAATGTAGGGAGGAAATTCAGAGTAATTTTTTTTCCAGAGTATTTCAGGAATAGTAAAAAAAAAAAAGTTAAAGAAAAACCTGTCTGTTGAGTTTTCCTTATAGCAGATTGCTTTGTGGATAATTCTGCTGACTACTGTATGTAGTCTTGTATCGCTATAACAAAACATATTGGCCACTTTTAAATACAGATATTGCAGTTACTAGGATTCTGATCTTTATGGACCAGAAGATGGGAAATGTTCATTAAAAGATTCAATATGTCTGAAGCATAGAAAGAGACAAGGAGGCAGTGTGTGATGTGGAAAGGAGTGGACTTAGAGAGCAGAAACCAAGGAAGGATCCAGCCCAGTGCTGAGTACTCATGCCCTCTTATGATTTCCTGACCATAAATGTGAAGAAGGGTGAAAAAACAACTGGAGACATAATGTGTTGTTTGACAAATAACAGAGAACCATAGCATGAACCACAGCATGAACCATACATCTGATGGCTTGTGTAAAACACACAAGTCACTATTTTTGTCGGAGATTTAAAGGCGTTTTGAGCATCATTGACAATTCTGCTGCAATGCGGTAGGGGAAAGCACTTTTTTATGGTGTCCCTTCAGTTAATGTCAAATTTATACTGCTGTGATCTAATACGTTCCTTCAGTAGAGTTTCCAGATGTACAGCAAATGAATAGAGTTTAATAAAGGGGATCCTGTTCGCTGTCCGCTGCATTGTTTCCTTTCTCCTTTCTTTAGGTGTTTGTATTTTGTCTTTGCTGCAGCAGCAGGAGTATTCCTTGAAGGCTTTGCTGTATAGCCGTTTCCATTTTTTTTTTTCAGTTTACCCTGAAGTGAAACCAAACCTTTGCTCTGGTGGGATATTCCAGTCAGTCTTCACCCTTTTGACCATTTTTTGCTTGATTCTTGGCATCTTATGAAAATCATTGCTTTTTAATTGACAGAGTGCCGAACTTGGTTTGTGCTCACTGGAGAGAAATAAGTAATAAAATTAATGTACTATCATGGAGCTGGAGCTGACGGAAAGCTCCTGGCCTCTGTCAGCAATCCAGGGTGTGCTGTGTTCTGGTGGCAGAAAGGCTGGCATTTTGTCACTGTTCTGGGTTTTTATCTTTGACCAAATACAAATACTGGGTGAATGTGACACATGATCGTTAGGTTTAGGCCATGTCCGTGTTGGGAGTTGTGGTAGATTAAATGAAGGCTTGAATTTAAAATATACAAACTATTCTGCAGTAACTTTCCACTCTGAAGCAGACTTTTAAGGGCTGTCATACATCACCAAACTGTTTTTCTTTGAGTGAGGAATTCGCACTCCTTTGAGTTAACTGTGGTGTGGCTCACTAATGTAGCACGTGCCATATGATACAGAAGTATAGCATTTTGAGACAGTTGGGTTAAATGCGAGTTAATTGCTTAAAATATGAATGCTATGTTTCTTGTCAGTCTTCTGAGTTATTGCAGTGTAGTTATTTGTGTCTTTGGCTCTCTTCCCAATTTTCCTAAACATCATCTCTAAGTAGTGTTTAAAGATGTTGATATTCCTGATGTCTAAATGAATGGTTGAAAATCTCTGGCAGTGATTTACTCTTCAGATGAAGATTTAAGTTACTCCTAGACAGCTGTGGTATATTTTTGTTCACCCCATCAATCTCCAAATTACCTTTGCCCCTATGGTTCATTTTGTTTAAGGGATGCCACGTTACATATCAACTGTGTGAGCCAGACTGTGATACTTCATGGCTCTCAAAGTGTTCCAGGTTTTTTTTGATGAATGACCGGCAGCCTGCAGGCCTTTGGCCACCTCTTACAGCCAGGCTGTGATCAAGTTATTTGGAGCAAAAGTCTAGGACAATTCTTGATTATAATCTTGTTTCTGCTGGTTGAGCTCTTTCATATAAAGGTCTCAATGGTAGGAAGGAGAGGCTGCATGACGAGTCTGGGAGCTGCACATCCCAACTGCACTGAAGTTAAAAGAATCAAAGGGTGAAACTTCTGTAACCAGCAGGAGAGGATGAAACACTGCGGTAGTCTGTGCACAGATCTGTCCACACCCGTGAGTGCACATACCTTAAAAAAAAAATCACTTTTAGGAAAGGACAAGAAATAACTAAAATAAGGAAACGGCAATTTTTTTATTTTTTCAGTGATACTTTTTTTTTTTAAATTCTATAATTATGGATGTGTTTGTAGCCAAATCAATGTTGTGATCACAGAGCTGGGAGCAAATCCTGAAGTCTGGTTCCGGATCTGGGTCAGCAATTGAACGTCCCTGGAGTTCAGTGTGGGAGATAAGTTGGAATCCAGCATTCTCCAAATGCACGTCAAGCTGAAGCAGTAAACTCTCTCTCTCCCTCTCCCCTTAATGTACTTTTCTACAGACATAATGCAGCAGATCCTCAGCTGTGTGCAAGGTGCGCTGCCTTGAGGCAGCCAACTGTACCCACAGGCCAAAATTCCTGCAGCGAAGGATTGCAAACTTCTGGCTTTCACCCCTTTCTCCCAGACAGGCCTCCATGGCAGGCAAGGGCTTAACTGAGACTCCTGTATGTGTTTACCAGTCACAGATTCCTTGGGGGAAAGATATCTGCTTTCTTCTTCTGTCGGGGTATCTAAGCACTGGATCCTGCTTGCTGAGGCACTGAGTGGAAGAGAGACAAGTGGACAGGTTATGTGGCCAAGGATGAGTTGGAGGTTGAAACAACTTCTACTGTTTGTCAAGGCCATTTAATTCCAGGCAAATTGTCTTTGAGCTTCTTAAACTACGCTTGGGGCTGTTTGAGTTATTACTGAAATGCAGCCGTTCCCAGAGCTGAAGGCATCAACAACGTAATAGTGTGCAGAAACCCCACGGTGCAATAACATGAAAAATAGTGCTCTCCAAATAATACTACAGGATGGATTTAAACTAGGAATTTGATGCCATTTAGACTAATTGCTGGGCTGATTATCCTGCAATCATCACTTCTGTTTCTGCTCATTGCCTTGGTTCGAAAGTTCATCAGCTATTCTCTTCCGTCATGAGCATTTATAGTCACATATTGCGGTCATGGCCCTGTTACACCCAGTGATCTTACGTTGGCTTGCTGTCCTTGTGTTTGTTACACTGAAATTGCCATGTTTTACTCTGTTGGTTTAACAGACTGTTAATTAGGCAGTTTCTAAGCAGTAGTGCCAGGTAGGAATAAATCTGCCAGACAGTAATGTTGCTGTAGTTCTCCAGTTATAGTGAGTGGGTAACATCAGGTCAACAGCATTTGTCTCCTGCATTTAGTGAAACTGGGGCTGAACGAAGTGTCCTGGAAAGGTATAAACATATCTGAAGTATTAGCGTTCAGAAATATGAAAAAAAACCCCAACCCTCTGAACATTATGCATTGGAAGCTTTAGCACAATCTGATACACTGTCTATTACAGCCAGTCCTTAGATAATTGATGGCATTAAAATATTCCTAAGACCTGGAGTCTGACATTTTTTGGCTTCCTCGCCTCCTTCCCCTGCTCCTCCCCCTCAAAAAAAAAAAAAAATTAATCTGTAGTTCTCTAATTTATGAAACAGTCTTATAAATTACCATGGTGGAATTCATTGTCCAACTGCCTGTGACCTGCTGGGTATTTGTTGGAAAAAAAAAATGAATTCTAAGAGTTTCATGAATCTTAATGTGAATGATTCTCCATCTGAAGGTTTGGACTGGATTGATTATTCCCCAGTTTAAAATATTTCCCTCTTCCACTCCAAGAGTAGTAACATTAACCTATTCTTAGGGAACCTGTCACCCAAAATGCAGATAGCAAAGAGTTGGAGAGAAGAGCTGGCAATTCACCCATAATTTCAAAATGTTATTGGTCTCTGATTACCACGTTAAAGGGAAGCCAGGATCATTTCATGCGTGACTTACTAACCAAGAACGGAGCTAATTTTAACAGAGGACATTCAAAATTTCTTTCAACCAATGCTAGTGTTGATGTTTGTATCCTGAACTGGATATAACTGGAGTTCAGTGAACTGGAGTTGGGACTCTGAAAACTGTCTTGTTCCTCTATTTCTCAAAAGGAGAACATGCTCTGCAAACATGTTTTGAGGTATTTTTTGTCCTTTGTGATGAGTTTTGATGTTCATATAGGCCTCGCATCATCAGTACCAAGCTGGATAGGCGAAGTCTCGCTGAGAATGATCAGTACTGTCTTGTGCCTTTGAGAGGGGCAGGTACAGTCACGGAGGAGGATGCTCGGGGACAGGGGAAGGCAGCATAATGTCAGCTCTGCACTATCCTAATTTTAAGCTAGATCATCTCCACTGTATTGCAGCGTTCCTGACACCGCCATCCTTGAGAGGGTAAAGACAGGAGCCGTTCAGCTGTCATCTGCTTGTGTCCGCAACAAGTTTGCAGACCCTCGGGGTTTCTTTAACACAGCTTAAAGGATAGGGATGGTGTCCTGTGTTCCTGAGGTTTGAAGAGATCCTCAGACTCTTAGGACTGTGTGGGAGTTGCCACGTGTATGAGAATGAGAGCGTAAACTGTGAAAATTGTGATGTTCATGCAGCTGCTTTGTGTTTGAGAGTCTCTGGCTCATGTAAGCCATCTGCATTGTGCATTTTCAGTATGTCCATTTTACTAAGAAGTGTTGGAAAGATCCATACACGCCATTGCCCCAAGGTCAGAATTATCTGTAAACCTACAGCCCAAAGCTGTACAGAACAGGACACCCAACCTATAGCTCATAACCTACATAATAGGAAGGATGCTTATCAGCAACGTTCTTTCTTGCTTCTGGCTTTACTTTTTATCCTAGTTCATTTAGTTTCAGCTGCTGAGACACGCATTTATAATGTTTAAAATTTTTTAAACTGGGAGTGGTGGTTGAGAAACAATCCAGCCAAAATAAGGACAGTGCAGCTAGGGACACTGATTCTCCTCCAGACTTGCTCCCTTGAGGTGAGAAACGTACTATTCATTTTAATGCATCTGCTTCCTCAGGTAAAGCTGCCTTGTGCAAATAATGCCAAGAGGATGTCATCTTCTAAATGACCAACAGAAATGGGGAGATAATGCTCTGGTGGCTTCTCTTAATTTAAAATATGACCTCACGGGACTGAGTGGTCCTTTTCTTTTGCTCACCTACTTCAGCTCACCTCTCTTCAGCCCCTGAAAAGAGATACAGCACTGAAATCAAGACACGGTATTGTGAGAAACTATGCTCCTCGTATGGGGCAGCTGAAGAAGTCTAGCATCTGATAGTAATTGATTAGTAAATTAAATTTTAACAACCTAGAGGCTGCACACAGTCCAGCCCTGCTCCCCTAATATAAATCATTCAGATTTGCAAATATGAAACACATGTTTTCTGTCTGACCTTGTCTTTTATGGAGCAGTGGAGATTGCAAATGCAGATGCTCAGGTTTGTCTGCTTTCTTGGCCGCCAAGGCCATAAATGGCAGCTTTGCTCTCAGAGCACATGTTACATTGACGTTGCTTCGCTAACTGGAGAACAGATACGACAACAGGCAATAAAGCTGGGCTGGGTCTGTTCAAACAGCTTTGCTCCCCTTAGGCCTTGTTCACCTAGAGCGGGACTGTGACCTCCGATCGCGGGCCCAATCCCTCTCCATTCCCTTGCCTGGGAGGGAGGAGGACATCAGCTGCCCCCATAACGTGGCTGACAGCAGAAGGCAGTGAGTCACCTGCCGTTTCTGCCTGCAGCAAAGTGCAGGTTTTGCCCGTTTCCTAGCTGGTCTGGGTTAAACCAAACATCCCTGGAGCACTCTGGCTCAACCGGTCCCTGATGGCTTTCCCCAAGCTCATTCCCTGTAGCCACAAGCTCCAACACCGACTTGGGCACCACCAATGCTGCTCACCCTTTTCTCAGAGGTGTTTTACGAACCTGCAAAGTCAGTTTTCCCCTTGAGAGCCTAAGCCCGTGTGCTGTTATGCCCCCAGAGGAAACTGGGGCTTCGCGCATACCGTTTCTTCCCCTTTTCTCATCGGAAGGGCATGTCCCAGTCTGACACCTAATTTTTAGCACTGCTATTCTGGACCTGAAGCGGAGACTGCATGTTTAAAGCCTCAGATCTGCTGTGACTGCAGTCAGTGGGAATTTTCCTATGTAGGTGCTAAGTATTATTCAGCGTAAGCAAAACTTGGCCCATTAGTTTTAACTTTATTTTCCATTATAAATCAAATCCTCTCTAATTTTTGCCTGAAATCTTTCCTCCTAGAGAGGAATTTGCTGTAGCTATAACATTGCCATGAAGTATTCCAGCCACGAAGAGCTTGAAAGGAGTTTTCTTCCTTTCTAGAAGTCATGGGTCTTAAGGAATCTGACTTGGTCTAAGACTTCTGAATGTGATTTATTGATGTATTTTGACCTAGAGAGTAGTGTTGCTGGTTGTTGGGAGAACAAATGGATTCAGTAGGATTTGTAGGCCGAGGGGTTAGCAAAGCATTTAATGCTCTCTCTAGGTCCCTGATGAAGGCATCACTGATGAAGACCTAGCTCTAGCCTGGTCCTGTGGATCTTTTGTACTTCTCCATGCCCAATCCTGTCACACCTCCTCCCCAGAAGGAAAAGGACTGAAGGAAAAAGAGATCTGGTCCCATGGACTGATTTCCCTATAAGTGGTTATAGCACGTTAAATGTGTACCTGCAGTGCATCCTCTGCATTAGCTTCATACAACAGGAATTTGGTTCACGTGCGTGCTATAAAACCATCCCATGACGCAAATCGGAGTTTGGTAAGAGGGAGATGCTTGGGAAGCTGCCCTCAGTCCTGTGCTTCAGATCCAAACTACAATGCTGTGGAAACACCGGTAACAGGAAAGATAGACATTCAACTTTTACTGCAATGAGGAGTCCCAAGAGAGCCCTGTGATACCTTTGCACTTAGCAACACTCAACAGGATTTTCTTCTAAAAGTATTTCGTAGCCAAATAATGTCTGGAGAATTGCTCTGAGGTAGAAGGGAATCCTTTAAAGCACTTTGATTTAGTTGCATGAAAGAGTTTACTCATGTGACTAGTGGTACAGCGTGCAGTTAAGCATTGCTTTGGATGTTCACAGATCATCTTAATTCTTAGTTACATTACGGGTCTTTAAATCTTAGCGATTGCAGGAGGCATGTGAAGCTGCCTTCGTGCAGACTGCTGTCAGCAGGCTTATACTCTCTCATTGCCTTCTTTCTTGTCCAGGATGTTCAGCATCTTTTGTGTGTGTAGCTATGGCTTTTTTATTATTATTTTTAAAGGCTAGAGCTCTCATTTCCAAGCTGATGGAGTCCTTACCAAAGTTAAAAGAGACTTTGGAGTAGTCAAGTATATGGTGAAGGTGGAAATTAAGTTTTCACCTACTGAAAGTTTTTATTGTTAATTTTTTAACATAACATCCCTGCACCAGCCATTTAATAATAGCGGTATATACTAATATTATTAATGTATCTGGTAATGGAAGAAGCCCTTTCCACTCATTGCAGGAACATCTTCAGACTACGCAGTCATTTCTATTAGAGGGCTACACTGCAGGTAGGTATTAATTTTATGTAGGAAGCTAAATTGATGTACTTTATTCTCCAGAGTAACAGGCTTATATTATTTGAGACAGTGGTTTTTATCACTTGTTTTAGGCTCTTAAACCTGAAGATGTTAGTCATTAATGCCTATTATTGTAAAAATTAAAAGCTAAGGTTCCTGCATGAATTGATGTCGGATGATGAATTCCTGCATTTCAGTATCATTTCGATTGCGTGTTGCTACTGTCTGGATGTGGTTTGTAGTTCTGCGTTGATTTAAAGTAATAACACTAGAATTTTTTTGGTTTTTTGTTTTTTTTTTTCCTCCGAGGGAGGAATTGTTAACAGCAGCCTTGATTATGGAGTGAGGCAAGAACACGGCAGCGCTCCCTAGTGAAGTTTCCATTTCCAGTGATGTTTGCAACCAAATGACCTTTTCTCCTGTATTGTGCATAGCCACCAGGATCATGAAAAGAGATTTGGTGTTCTGAGCTGTTCCCCAGCCTCTCACTGTTGCACAGGCTGGCTTCGTTGTCCTGCTTCAACTGACTTTTTTTTATTCTAAGCAGCATATTCTTTTATTCAGGAAGCAATCCCTTTCTTGCAGCTGCAGTGCCCCCTCTTAAACCTGAAGCCAAGTGGAAAGTTGGCCGTTGTGCTTGCTTGGTCCAAGGCTGCACTGAGCTTGTCTGTGTCTGGTTGTGAAGGTGTCATGGCTCTCTCCAGCTGGACTGTAGTGGGGCTGAACCATCCTGGGGAGAGGGCATGTCGCCTCGCACAACTCGGCTCAGTAGCCGTTTATGTGCACTAACTGGCAGGGAAGAAGGGGAACAAGTCTGTCTCTGCTATGATGGGAGATTTTTGAATCTTGCCTTTGTGCAAAGGCTTTGTTACTGCTTTGTGGCCACCAGAAGCTGTGAGGATGGGGATTCCAGGCAGAGATGGCTATACGCAGGCTTGCGGAGTTGACAGTGGAGACTGAATCTTTCATGTGAAGAATGAGTGATTTGTGTGTCTCTGCGATACCTACTGCTTTTGGAGAAGGTGGCAAATGTGGGATTCTGACAGCTTGCAGTCTTTCAGCATGTTACCTGGATATTGCTTTGCTGGTCTGGGTCAAACCAGCTGCTTGCTAACTGCCTTGCACTGTTGGAAAGAGTCACTGCATTGGGGGGACTGCTCTAAAATGCTCGTGTTCAGGATTATCCTAATAGAGGAGACCAGCTACCACATAAACTCAGCCCATCCACTGTATTCTTAAATTTTCCCTAAACAACCTCCCTTGAGGGAACATCAGATTTTTATTTTTTTTTTAATCACAAATGACTTAAAGTTCTGCTTTTGCTGGAAAAAAAAAAATCATACTATAAACCTGCCAATGTAATGAATCTATACACTATATGTATGCAATACATAGGAACATATGTAGTATATACAAATATATGCATTGCATTAGCAGATACAGCAATTCTTTAATGCAGCGTCACTCAAACATGCTGTGGGACGCCACATCGTGCACATGAGTAAGCTACAAATGTGTTTTCCCAAGCTGTGCTACATGGCTGTGAATCTCTGTTCTTGCCTGGTGGCTATGTGCAATATCTAATGGGAGAGACTGCATAGTTTCAGACTTTGCTGCAAATGAGACTATATGGAGGGGAACTTCACTGCTGAAGGCTACCATATTGTTACTTTTCTTCTTAATTAAGACTGCTGTTAACGCTTACTCCCTCAGAAGTGAGACTTAAAGGTGCAGTGCTGCCCCCCGCCCCAATTTATCTGAGAGCACAAAGTTCCTACAACAATTTTGTGGTTTTCTTCTGTAAGGACCTTGAGGCGAGTGAGTTGGTTATGGCCATAGCTGAGCTGGGATCGGCCATCCTGCTGTGACAGCAGCAAATTCCACTAGCCACACAAAGCTCTTCTCTCTGTGTTGTATAATCATTCATATATCTAAATTTATATGTATTTTCCCCTTTTTATTCCAGCCCCTGGGGAATTAGGGAGTTAGATTTTATCTAATGCCAGCCCAATTGTCTGAAACTTCTTTGAGTGTGAACTGGGGAGTCCCTGGGAGAGGGCTGGAAGTCCTCCAAACTCATAAGACCTGCAGACTTCAGGGAGCTGTTGCACGCAGTTTTTCAATGTGGCTTTCTTTGCCAGATCAGCTCTGAAACAGATTAGAGATCATTGTGATGAAAGCTGAAGAAGGCTGAACGCTAAAGAAAACATAGCTGCTGGAATGTGCAAATGTGGGGTCAAAGCTGTACACAACTGAGAAGAGAGATCCAAGAAATAGAAGTTCATGGGCTGAGACTCACTGAAATTACATCAATGACAGAACTGTATGGTATAACTTCTTCAGATGAGCTTGTATATAGGACATCAAAAACTAAGTCTCTTCATAACTTTGTCAAATCTACATGCAATTGTTGCCTTTCAAGTACTGGTTTGTACCATTGCCTTCTGATCCTAGCTGATACCATGCCTCCATCCTTTCTTTGCCGTTCCTTCTATGTGTGCATCTGTCTAGCGCTCCCATTGATCTGTGTATTTCAGAGAAAGGTCTGGCTGGTGCTTGAATCACTTTCCTTCTGTTTTCATTACAAGACGATGCCAGCCACTTCATATAGGCATTGGGCTGACCTGTTCAGTTGGCTTTAGCTAGGACTAGCTCTACTATTTCACATTCACATAAGTCTTACTGATCTGGTTTATCTTAGAGCATGGCAGCTGCAAATAAACAAAGTATTTGCTAGTGGTGAGCACAGAGAGACTCAGCCATACAAGCTTGTTGGCTCTGGAAGTAAGCCTGAAAGTTAGATAAGCCAGAAGAATGGGCAACTCCCTCTACTAGCCTTGGAAAAATGCTTGGCCAAAAAGGAGATCTGGTCGTCTCCTCTTCTCAGTTGCAGCCTTTTTGTTAAGCTCCTAGAAATGCCGGGAGTGGGTTCCAGCTCAGCTGGATGATCTCTATGTGATCTCTGGGATCCAATTAAAAATAAGCAAACACATCACCCAGCAATATCTATTTTCCCTGCTGTTAGCTCATTCCTCTTTTGGGGAGTTGCCTATCTCCAGGATGCTAAAGAAGTATTTATCTCCACTTTTTTCCTGCTTATTGCAATGCATCCATAAATAATACATTTCCCTAATTAAATTACATTTAATTCTTCTATCAAGGTTATTTCAAAAGGGCTAGCAAGCATAAGTAAAATCCATATCCCCTCTTTTCCCTCTGTTTTCCTGTAAGATCTCCTGGGCATTCAAATACAAAGGTTCATCTCTGGGAGTTTGGAGAGACTGTGTCTGTCTCCCAGCAAAAGCCAGACAGCTTTACCTAAGCAGGGATCTGCTTACCTTGTAATTTTACCTTGTCATTTTACTTGTAATTCAGCAGCTTGGAGGTCACTTCTGCCTCATGTTACTGAAGAACCAGAGCAAAAAAGATGTGTTTTGCATGACTCACATAACCCACATTTTCTGTAAACTTTAATTATTTTCTGTGTGGCATTTGCCTTACGCAATGAAATCACTGCTTTCCTGGTGCAATTTCTTTATCCCACTGGTGCAAAGCTATAAAGACAATCTAACCTTCAATGACTGAGGCTCAGCCACTGCTGCAACACATGGTATTTATAATCCTACCACTTGATTAGGTGCTGAATGGTGTCTGGAGAGGCATATGTGATAATTCAGTTAACTTGAGTGGCTTTGTTTGAAAAAAGATAAAAAATAACTAAACAAAAAAAAACCCTGAGAAATTATGTCATAGGCCTGTTCCCTAAAACCCACTTCTGTTCTGTGGCTTGCACCTCTGTTAGGTACTTTAAGTAAGAAAACTTCGAGCTTTTAAACAATACCTTGAGAGTCAGTGCCGTAAAAGCCTCCAAAGAGTTTTTTAAGAGTCTTGATCTTGCTTTTAACAGGTAATGCTGATACTGAAGATGCGAGGAGAGAAGGCAATTCTTGATGAGCTATGCAATTACGTTGGCTAGACAATTATACTTCATTCGACCTCCATAAAGCTCAGTGTCTATTCTGAGGAGGCTCACGTGTTTCTTGTAGTAGTGCTGTGTCTTGTGTTGGCTAAGCGTTTGGACAAGGATCGTCCCAGGCCCAGGAGGGCTGATGCTTTGCGGTGCCGTGGCAGTACTGAAGGATGGCCGGAGGGCGGAGGAGCCTCTTGGAAGAAAGCGCAAGGCAGTTCCCGTCCTGCCAGCTTCCTCGCCGCCTCCCCGCTCGCCCGCCCACGCCGTCATGTCTAGACTGCCGCCCTGCACGGGGCAAGGACTCTGAGCTCAGCCCTTTCAAGTCAAGGAAAGCTCCCATCAAGGGAATTTTGCCTCAGAGATGAGTGTGGGCTTAAGCATCCGGTGGGTTTATAGGGAGTTTGTATCCCTAAGCTCTCCACGCTTGCATTTTACCGGTTTGGGGCCCCGAGCGGGTCAGTGCTTTGGGACATTATCGCTACCGGCTGGCAGCTGGACAACTTGCATCTCACGAAGAAATTTCTCTGCTTTTTCAGAACTGGTTTTGTTCTGACCCGAGGTGAGACGCA
>NW_008824283.1:9258916-9261548 GCF_000699105.1 Pygoscelis adeliae | reverse complement strand
GAATGCCATAAAAAGAAGAAAGCCAAAAATAACTTTTTTCCCCCTTCCTCTTTTCACCTCCTACCCTCCAAGCCAATATTCACTCAGGGCATGGAAAGGAAGGGAGAGGCATGCGAAAACCGTCAGAAAGAGCAGTGGCTGTAAAATTTTGGGGGAGTAGGCTGCAGCATCTGGTTTGGTTGCCGAGTTCTGAAGGATTTAATCAGTAATAAAGCTTCACCCAAACATTGTTTTTGACAGAACTGTAACTCCTGTTGAAAACTACTCTCGTCCATTTTATCAGCTGTAATCAGCACCTGGACAGACTTAAGAACTAATAGCTACATCCTGAATGCAACCAGCACTCTCCACAGGAATAAAGTTTGAAGAAATAACACTTCCCCAGGAGATGGAGCAAAAAGATAGTGTGTTGCAGATGTCTTTAAAAACAGAGTCTGATGCAGTCAGGGAGAGAGAAATTAAGTGGAATAGTTTCACAGCAAGATGCTGGACTCGGAGAACCATCAGAGCACAAAGTGGGACCCAGAAGCGAGTACCACAGGATCAGTTTGTGTTGGGAGGGACCTCCAGAGGTCCCAGGGGCAGAGCTTTCCAGGCAGGACCAGGCTTGTAGCTGCATCAACTTGCTCCGGGCTGTCTGGCTGAGCCCTGAATGTCTCTAAGGACAGAGAACCCACAAGTTTTTTGTGTCCCTCATGGTAAAAAAAAATTCTCATATCTGATGGGAATCTCCTGTGTTGCAACTTGTGTCTGCTGCTTCTTGTCCCATCATGGTGCACCTTGGAGAAAAGTCTAGCTCCATCCTCTCTACAGTCACTTATTAGGTAGTTGAAGATGGCAGCTAGCTCTCCCTTTAATCACCCCAGGTCTCTCTGCCTATTCTTATTCTGTTGTTTCCTAACACTGCTTAATGTTTTATATTGCTTCCAGAGACTAGATCTGGGGTCAGGAAACAGCATTAAATGTAGGTTTGTCCCCCAAGCTGGATCCCAGTGAGCAGCCTGGGGAGTGCCAGAAGTGGAAGGAGAGTGTGAGGGAGGAGGGGTGTCATGGGGAGAGGGGGGAGACTCCTGTTTTAGACCTTTGGGTTGATCAGCATAAACCTTTCCTATGGCCTGGAATTGAATGGCATTAAATCTTGATAGTAACCGTCTGGAAACTCGTGTTAGTGATCACTGCTGGAAGGGGTCCGCTTTTATGCTTTATAATGTTCTTAATAGGTGCAGTACAGCCATGTCTCATAGGCTCCCTTTCTGTAGAGGTGGGTTTTTTTTCCTGGTGTGGATGTTTCTCAGGAAGTGTGCATGATGGAGGACCAGGTGTAATAGTGTACCAGTAGAAACAGCCTACTGACTGACTACAGTGGCTCAACGTGGCTTTCGATCCATTTTTTAACTGTTTCCCTGCAGCTGTGATATTTGCAGTAGGTGGTCCTGTGGAGAGGGGATGAGCTTGTGCAACTCCAGTTGAACTAGGAGTTCAACTCCACTTGTTTGCTGGTTGGTAACTGTTTGTGAGAGAGGGTGGAGGTCTAGGGGTACATTGCAGAAACAGAAATAATCAGATGGTTCACAGTTCAGTTCCTATTCCACTGGCTGAAAGAGTCTACTTAAAAAAAAAAAAGAAGAAATCTTGAATTGTACTGCTCTTGACATCTGAACCACTTCTCTTCTGGTTTTATATGAAAGTGGGATATAAGTTACAGTTGCTTTGGGAATCCGTACTTCAGACTTTTTGACTTTTGTGAGTCTAATTTCTCAATCTGACTATTCCATTAAACATTGAATGAGGCTATAAACACCTGCAAGTAAATGTCTTAATTGTTATGTCAACAACATAAGCATGTATGGTGCTTTTAGACAGCATGAAGGATCAAATCTTCCACCAAATGGCTTGGAATCTAACTATACAAATGAAAAACTTCTTGCCAAGTCTTGCTTAAATGTAGCACACTTATTTTTATTACAAAAAAAGAGAGAAGTAAATTGCCAAGGTTTATTTTTCCTTCTTTAGGTGATGTCATTAAACTATACCGACAGGGGTGGTAGGAGAAGGGGAACCTGTGTCCGCGTTCTGCAGCCTGTCTCTGGTAGTGTCTGCCTGTCTGAAAGTCAAGTGCACCTGGACAGAGGTCTGCTCTCTGTCAGTCTTGGTGCCTTTGTGACGGTGATGCTGGCTGCCACAGCAAAGCTATACACCATGCTTTCATCCATAGCATCTGTAGGGTTAAGAAAGGACAGGTGCAGTGCAGAGTCCTTGTCAGCTATCTGTCCATGCAACTGCCTTTGTTACCTCCAATAGTTGTCCCCCATCTGACCCTCTTTAAAGCTCTTGCCCCTCCAATTTCCTCTTTACTGCTGCCTCTTTTTTGTGGGGCTTATGTGAGTTAGGGGTTACACACACAAAAATATGGTGGTTTTCATCTGTTGATTGAATTCAACTACAGTCCATGAGAAACAGGTTTTTGAAAGTCATAAACTAGAGTGTTGGCCCAGGCTGACTCGCAGTGCCTGAATCTCGGTGAAATGCAGCCAAATCGTGCTGTTGATTGGGAACAACAATCCTTGATCTATTTTGATCCATCTTGATAGGTTTCATAAGCACAGGTTGGGAAAACTGATGGGGGGGGGGG
>NW_008824283.1:9229771-9258875 GCF_000699105.1 Pygoscelis adeliae | reverse complement strand
TAGTCAGCAACAAGATGCAGTGTTCTGAGAGCTGGCTAGCCTCTCTGCTTTGTGGACCTTCCAGATGAATTTGTAATAGCAAAGGAGGAAAGTTTTTGGAAATAGGTATTGCCAGCTGAAACAGAAAACACATTTCTGTAAACACCAGTGGTTGCATGTGATGTTTTCTCAGAATTAAAACTGATGGTTTTTCTTTAACAATCCCTCATGTCTCGTCACCCTTGCATCATTTTTCCATATTACCTGTTGCCATAGTATCTGAGTAATGACGCCAACATGCTTTGAGATGAGTGAAATCACACGTTGCTGTGTGTTTACCTTGAACTTGGACAACGAGAATATAACGGAAAGCTGCACCAGATGTCTAAAACTAGCATGGCTGAGAACTGTATCTGGGTGAGGGTATTCACATACAGAACTTTAGCTCCCTTTAGTTCCTATCCTTTAGCTCCCTCGTTTAGCACTTGGGCTCCTTGCGTGGTCAGTGGAGAGAGATGCCCCAATTCAGAGCGTGCACGAGCTGGCAGCCCGCTTTGCCCTCAGCCATATAGTGAGCATGAACGTAAGTGTTAAATCACTGCTGTTCTTTCCTCAGCATACGTTTGAGTGAGCTTTTTGTTGTTGTTGTTGTTGCTGTTTTGGGTTTTTTTCATAGTCTTACTAGAACTTTTTGTGCTAAAGGAAGAAAAAAACTGTGTGGTCTTATGACAAATAGTTAATAACTTCATTTTCTTTTCTGAATGCTTTATCTTACTGTTGTTCTTGTGCATATTCTGCCTTGGTGATTATCCATATGCCTTAAAATACTTTTCCCTGAGAGCAAACACATAGCCTGCATGCAGGTTGAGGGAGGGAGGAAGGTTTGTCCTTGTGGCCTCTAGGGACACGCAGAGGGGACGAAAAGGCTCCCTTCCATGTTGTCCTCAGGGCAGTTTGTTGCCTTGTGCCAGGGACATGGGCTCTCACTGATGAACTTCCCCACCTGTTGCTACGTGTAGTTATGATCTGTGCTGCTGCCAAATGACAAAAGCTTCTCTTCAACAAGTGACCAGCGGAATATGTGTGTGTCTGTGTTTTTCTTTCTTCTTCCAGATACCATGTTGAACTGCAGCCCCAAATGTAAGCAAAATAATTGTCTTTTCTTGCCCATGTGACCTATAATAATATTAAAAGATGAAGTGTTGTAGTAAATGAAGACTTACAACTGTTTACATGTTGAATAGTTCTGATAGGAGCTAATTTTGAAGGACAAACTTCAAAATGAGTACATCCCCTGCAGAGCTCTTGTAGAGAAGTTACTTCCTCTGCCTGTTTCGTTGCACTTATTCAGCTCCTGACCTGCAAGACAGAAAAGCTCCTTCCTGAGTCACTAAGCCGTAGAATAGTTTTACCCCCTTTCCAGTTGGTTGTGTAGTCAGCCTGCTCTCCCAAACCCCTTCATCCTTTTTCCCATAGCTCATGCTCTTGTAGTTGGGAGCGAAGGAAACCTCAGCGTGCTCTGCTGAGCTGCAAGGAAATGCTCCAATGTATTGCTCAGAGGCGGTTTGCTGGGAAGATGCCATCTTTACTGCTCTGCATGGCTTCCTCTTTACTTCATGGCAAGGAGCTTAAGCTCAGTGCTTAAGCTGGGTATCAACAAGCCTGGTCACAGGAAAAAAGGACTCTACCTTACATTGCAGGCGTTGAAATTGGCTTCCCCAGGCTGCAGCCAGGAAAGTTGGTTCAGAGGTGTTTCCTACAAAGCTCAGCAGAAGGTGGCACCCTCTCTTTGGGGCTGGCCACTTTGAATGGTGCCTTCAGGCTCTGCCCAGGACACCTTGAGTAAGTGCTCAGCATAGGGAGCACCTTCCTGGATGTCTTTGGGAGGAGAGCCAGGGCCATCCAAATCCATACTTGGTCAGCTGAGAAGGGAAGGGATGGCTGGAGCAGGGGAAAAGAGAAATGCAAGGGTTGTGTTCTGAGCATCCATCTTCTGCTGCAGCACAGCAGACTCAGTGTCTGTCAGAAACCCTGGTGGAGACCAGTGCCCTTCCTGTCATTTGGACCCTGACCAAGACCACCAACATTTTTTAATTTTTTTTTATTTTTTAGCTGAAAGTAGTTGAAGTAGCTACATAAATCCCACAGCCCTGGAGGAATGGCTGTGGGGTCTGTCTAGGCAAAACAAGCAGGAGAAATATTACTTCATCAACAAAGTACTAAGGGTATGTTTTGAATCCACACATCATGAGCTAATTACCAGATGGGCTGAGTACTGCAAAAGAAATAGCTCAGATAGATAAATATCAAAAAGGATGATTCAAAAAGCCATCTGAAATGCATTTTGTCTTCTTGCTCACACAAATGACCTTCAGTCGTTTTGTTTTGCATTGCTGTACCTTTTGCTCTGTTAGATTTCTGTAGTTTTTTCACAGTGTCTTTTACTAGGGTGGGAGTACAACGGTGCCATTTCAAAGGGCAACCTTTGCTCGGTCTCTCCCGGTGCCTCGTGCTAGTGCAGGAGTGGGAGCCTGCCTGTGCAGGGGGGCGCTTGGGGCTGGAGATGGGCTGAAACCACCAGGGAGGAGGCTGGTTTCACTGGTGTTGGGAGCTCTGCAGCAGGGCCCTGGCAGCTGTGAACTCATGCAGATTTTTAAGGGGCAGTGAAGAGGATCTGAGAGCTGGCACACGCAAGACTTGATGACAAGGGACAGGGAGCCCAGCAGTAAAAGCCACATTGTTCTCATCAGGCACAAGGAAGAGAGCGAGCAGAATCAAGCCATGCAGAAGCGACAATTTTTGTCCTCTGGGTGCCCCTTTGAAGCAGACTTAATATACTTTGTTTATTTGGCCAGCAAAACAATTGGTAGATAGAAGCATTCCTTGAGGTTTTTTCTCATCTAACTATTTGTTCCTTAATCTGTTTTCTTTTTTTCCCTTCCCCTTTGAATAATAAGGCCAAAAGCAGTTTCATCTGTATTTCTGCTCATCTCTAAAGTCATCAGCAGTGAGCGCCATGTTTGTGCTCAGCTGATGGTGAGCTATGGACTAAGAATAAAAACAAATGAAAGCACTTTTGCATATCCCATTTGACTTTTTGCAAGGCAGGTAACATGGTGGTGTATCAAGCTTACAGTATCTGGAGCTTATCCTTATTTTGTGACACTTTTTGCGGGAGAGTATTTTGAACCTTTAAAAGGTACCTTTAGAAGGGTAGAATCCTTCACCTTTGAAAAGGAGGAAGATACCGTCCAATTTTTGTCCTAACCTTACATGTGCTTCCTTTTGAAATGCAGTTCGCTTTTCTCTCTCTGATCCCTGCTCCGCTCCCCCCCCCCCCCCCCCCCCCCCACCCGCCCAACAAACAAACACAGTTAAAACAGAGAGGATTTTATAGCTGGATGAATATGTAGTTAATACACCGTCTTGACCTCCAAAGTTTAGTCTTTACAATGTATTTAGAGATGTCAGCCGAAAGGATTCATTAATATTTTACTGCATTACCTTACTCTCGCTGCCACAACGTTAAAAATGTGCTTTCCCCAAACGTTTGTTGCAGGAGTCTGATGGTCACATTGTCATGAGCCGTCTGTGTCTGCTGGCAGCTCCCTCTTCCACCCTAGCACAGGCTGCAGGAGGCAGCGGCTTGAAAAATTAATGAGAGCTAATTCAGCAGTCCTGTGCGATCGAAAAAGAAGACACACACACATACATACACACATGCACAGATGCGCAATGTCCATGTATATGTGTGTGTTTCATGTACACACTGCTGCTACTTGAACATACAGGACCAGACACTAAAGTTGCGTAGCAGGCGTTAGCTGGCATCCAGCGATGTAGCAGCATGCACCCCAGCACAGCTGGACTGCCTCAGGCCCTGTGGAGGTGTCAAATTCCTCACGGTAAGACCAGATTCCATCAGAAAAATGATAGCGTCTCACCAAAGCCTTTGAAGGAGGTTCGGGTTGCAACGACAGCACTGAGAGCTTTACGCTAGCAGGATATCCTCATGCGTTCAGTTGTGGTACCCCATACCTAGTGGTGCCGAAGGCAACGAGGAAGGAGCAGAAGGAAATGAAAGGACTACCTGTGATGTTACCGGTGACGGGAGGCAGGAAGAGATGGTCATAATACGTCTGAGATCTGTGTGTGATGTGTGTCCCTTTAGATAACCGACCCTGGCTTGGGGTCATGATCTGGTGAGTTCGGAGCCTGGGCAGGGACGGGATTGGGATTTTCCTTTCATGCATTTTGCTGGTCGCAAGCATATAGGTCATTTCTGCATATTGAGGAGGGGGAAAAATGGTTTCCTTCATATGTGACTAATCCCCCAGTTATTCTTGAGAGGAAAGTCTGCAGGTGCCCTGGTCATCAGTCATTGTCCAACTAGATTTCTCCATAGCAAAAGATTATTTTAGTTAGATTTCTGTTTTAATAATAGCTCTAAATAACAGTCAGTGGCACTGGCCTTGGGAGGTGCCTGTCAGGCCAGGAGAGGCAAGGAGAGATGTTTGGTGACCACTTGTGTGGCTTCCTACTTGTGCAGCACATTCCTCAGGCAAATCTTGAAGATATGTTGTGAATGATTTCTCATACCATGAACTTTATCAACTTGAAAGGATACCATGAACTTTATCAACTTGAAGGAGTTCCTTCAGTCATAGGAGTCTCACTGAATGTTTCTGAATACTATTTCGCCTCCAGCTCTTTTTCAGATCTTCTTCTGCTCTCCTAAATGTCCACCTTAATTCTTAATGTGCCCTACAAAAACCTGTAGGAGAAGCTCTTCAGCACAGTGGGGCAGGGTTGTACTGCACTTGTAGCTTCTGCTCCCTTGGCCACTAAATGGGGGATCTGCCTTTCCTGTTGCATGCTCACAGGTTGCTTTGCTCTTGCTTTCCCCAAGCTTTTAATAAAGCATTAGATTTCCCCTGTTTTCCTCCCTCTCAAGAAAGAAGCAACAAAAAATTATCTAAAATAGCTCATATGCACCCAAGGTAGAAACACTGTTTAAATATCGCATGATGCCATGCAGAGCAGCAGCAGTTTTACTCTCACAGCATCACCCAGGGATTAGCCAGTTTATCAAGTCAGGGAAAACTGCGAATGCTTCGACTACACAAACACAGGGAGCTGAACGATTTTCCTTGTCACACACGTAAGTGGGATTTCTGGGACGCCTGGTGTTACTGCGCTGGGTGTGTTGTCAGAGCAGCTGTCCTTGCACTGACTTACAAACTAACACCACTGCGTGCGTGAGCACACACAGGTTTCTAAATAGGGCTTAGGAAAACATACCGCAGCAGAAATCTGCTTCTCCTCCTGTTTTCTGAAGTTATGTCAGGACCATCGATGGGTGTAAGAAGGGAGTAAATGCATTCATAGGCTGGGAAAGAAAACCAGCGGGTTTCTTTGTTCCCTGTGGTCCCGGGGAACAAACGCTGGTGGTGATTCTGCTATCTTGTAGTAAAGGAAAAAAGTAAAGAGATGAGGGGTTTTGTTTTGTCTCTTGGAATGGCTAAAGATAAAGGAGTGGCCAATATAAATGCTGCATTTTAGATACATGCCAATTTAAACCACATCTTGGGAGTGTGAGCTTAGCTTTTGCCTGGAGAAGCCTGCCTAGCCATTGCTCCTACCATGAAATTCAACCCCAAATACCTTAAGAAAAACCCTTTGATAAGTGAAGTTCTTTTTCTTTTTTCAGTGGAAATCAGAGAAAAGTGAGACAATTAATTGAACCTCCTGTTTCTTTTTGAAGGCACTGGCAACACAACTCTAATGCTGACGTGTTACAGTGCAGAGGCATGTGAATGGAAGCAATGCCATGGCTGGGAGCTGCTCCTGCCCCAGCCTTGCCTCTGCCTCACCCGCTGGCACTGGAGCAGGGTCAGGCTGTCAGTCCCGAGTGAGATGCGGCTTTTTCCCAGGGCTCAGCCTCTCAGTCTAACTTTTTGGTGAGCTTTTTGTCTTTTATGGTGCACACAAGCTGCTGTTGAGGCACCTCTTGGAGCTGAAGTCCAAGTCGGTCTGTGGCTGTGGCTGCAGGCAGTGGGTCCCTGCCGTGGGATCTGGGAAGCCCGTCCTGCATCCTCAGCATTCACAGCCTGCTGAAATGTGAGCACTTTGATTTTAAGTGGTGTCTCTTTAAACAATGTTACCAGATAAATGCTGGAAATGGGGTATGACTGAAACTTCAATAAATGTGACATCACCTCCTTGGCCACGCTGTTTTCCTCATCTCTGAAAAAACAGTCCATTTGAAATAGCAGAAAACCTTTACTGAATTTGCAGTCAGCTCCCTGTCACCTTACAATGGGGTGGTAAAATGCCCACAGGCCTCACACAGGTGTCCCTGCTCTGCCTTGCCTCTTAGTGCAGTGTTGCACAGGTTGGCTGGATGGGAATAAACGGCCTGGACCTCACGTTCAACAACAGGGATCACTGAGGGAAGTGCAGGGTGATGCTCATCACTACCACGTGGTTGCTGTAAGAACTGTTGTAGCCGAAACACAATTTCCACAATGTAGTGAAAAAATGAAAGCTCAGCACCGAGAGTGAGTCAGGGCTGCCAAACCTGAGGCTACTGAAAACTGGAACATCTTCAATTTAGTGCTTGATGCTGCAGGAACCACCTGGGTTTTCTGGGAGAGGGGCAGTATGAGAACGTGTATTCTGTCAGCATGGTGCTGGCAACCACGATGGCCTTTTACCCCTCTGGCTAACGAGTGCTGCCTCTCACAGAGGCAAAGTATCACCTCACCCTTTAACTCACCAGAAAATTGGGTAAAAAAAGAGAAGCTGCTTCAGTTTAAAAGGTGAGTTTGTGGGAAGGTGGGGAAACAGAAAAGCAGCATTCAGCTCCGGGTCTTGGGCTTCTCCCCTGGCCACTCAGCTGTGTGCCCTTTTCCTACGCAGGAGTGAAGTTAGGGCAGAAACTGCTGAGGGGTCCATTTTCAGGTAGTGTAGTTAGCATTTATTTATTTAATTGCAAGAGAGAATGGTAATTGGGGACACCTTGGTGTGGTAACAGTTCACAAAGAATTGTGGCTTTTTTGTCTTCTGACACTGGCTGCTGTGTAGGAGAATAAAAAATGGGGTATAAAGAGAGCAGCTACAAGTGCATGGTGTATGGCAAAGGTGCGTGGAAGCTGCAAGCACTCACCAGGAGCAGGCCCCAGGGACAACCCCCCTTTGGCACCTTATTTCATGTAAGAGAGCAGGCTGATTTGCTCAGGAGCAGCAGGGTTGGGTGGTTGCTGTTGTCCTGATGCAGCACCTCAGTAACATTTACTGAAACGAGCCACTGGGTGCTTTCCAGGCAGCAGCACCTCCCCTGGGAGCTCAAGCATTTTGGAGAGAGCACCGCAGGAATCGGATAAAACCCCTTCACAGTCTCCTGGCTCTCATGTAAAGTGAAGCTCCTGCATAAAGGTGATGGCCAAGCACTCAGGAAATGCTCGAAACGCTTCTTGGACTGAGTATTCACCAAATTTGTGAAGAACTCAAAGTAAGGGTGCCAGCATTAGATCTCATCAGACTTGGCCTCCTTCCTCCATGCCTGGTTCTCATCTTGAGCCTTGAAACAGGACACACCACTGTTTCCTGAAGAAGCACGGCAGAATCAGCATGTCCTCTGCCAGCACCTGGAACGCAACATCCCTGCCAGCTAAATAGAGCGACTGTACTCTCTGGTGAATGTGTGCATCAGGCTGGTTGCATTAATCACAATGCTGTTAATATGTGGTAACCATAAGGTGATCTGCGTTTTGCAAATTTCTCCTTTAGTTCAGCCTCACAGCCGTGGTTACCTGCTAGCTAGCTCGCTGGGCCAAGGTCTGGGGCATCTGAAGAAGTGCCTGGTGGCCAGGCCACTTCCAGAGTGGTCCTCTGATAAGAGCAGCAGAGCTGAGGGGCTGCAGACCTCGCTTGCTGGGCGCTTTAAACACATAGTGGCTTCCCGAGCAGAAAGGACAAGTTGCCATGCTACAAAGCTGTGAGAAGGAAATCCAGACAGATATGGGGAAAAACTCTGTTCACCTTGAGGGTGGTTAAGCACTGGGACAGACCGGAGGGGTTGTGACATCGGCATCTTTGGAGGCTGCCAGACCACAACTGGACAAGTCCCTGAGCAAAGTGATCTTATGTTGAAGTTTGTCCTCCTCTAACAGTATGAATGGTAAGAAAAGCGTAGGTTCACCACTCTGACTCTCCATGGTGCAAGAATGGGTTTGGTGGACTATCAGCATAGTTCAGCCCCATAAAGAAACAATTTTGCAATTTCTTTTCACAAAAGCTGTGGGCTATGTTGGAAAAATGCCTTTTGTGACAATACCACAGACATGAAATTTGTTATTGCTGACACAGAGTAATAGAATAGAATAGAGTAGACTATTTCGGTTGGAAGGGACCTACAATGATCATCTAGTCCAACTGCCTGACCAATTCAAGGCTGACCAAGTTAAAGCATGTTATTAAGGGCATTGTCCAAATGCCTCTTAAACACTGACAGGCTCGGGAAATCGACCACCTCTCTAGGAAGCCTATTCCAGTGTTTGACCACCCTCTCGGTAAAGAAATGCCTCCTAACGTCCAGTCTAAACCTCCCCTGGTGCAGCTTTGAACCTGCAGCTTCTTTGGAAACACTAAAATATTAAGTCCTGTAAGGAAAGTAAACACACTGATGCTTATAAAACAAAATTGATTTTATTTTAAGGCTGTTTCTTCTTTTCTTGCCTAGGCTTATTCCATTGAAGAGCTGCTCCTGTATTGAACAAAACAGGAAGGAGTCCTAAAACCTGGGAAAATAACCACAAGGATCTGTTTCATTTCAGTCTGACCTGGTAACCTTCTAAAAGGCTATTTAATCCCATTCATCCAATTCAGTCCATTTGTAAAGGTAAGGGCTTCTATTATCATCTTGTGAGCCATAATTTCTTGATTACAAGGGTGGAAGAGGGAAAACAGGACCTTTCTCCCTGGCAGTGCTCAGCTCTGAAAAACTGGACACAGGGGCTTACTAAGGTATGTCTGTAGGTACAAGTATTTCTGTATAACCATATATATAGTTATACATATATCTCTCTCTCTCTCCATTGCTTTGGACCTGATGACTTTATTCTGACATTTTGGAGGCGGTTGTTACAGCAGCCAACACACTGTCTTTGGTAAGCTACAGCGTCTCTCGCAGAATCCTAAAATCGTGGCATAATTCAGGTTGTAAGGGACCTCAGGAGGCTTCAGGTCAAACCTCCCACACAAAGCATGGCAGTTACAACAGGTTGCTCAGGGCCTGTCCAGTTAAGTTTTGAAAACCTCCAAGGCTGAAGATCCCACAGCTTTGGGCATTTGCTCCAGTGTTTGACTACCCTCACGGCGAAAACAATTTTCCTTCTATTTAATCAGACTCTCCCTTGTTAAGGTATGTCTGTAGGTACAAGTATTTCTGTATAACCATATATATAGTTATACATATATCTCTCTCTCTCTCCATTGCTTTGGACCTGATGACTTTATTCTGACATTTTGGAGGCGGTTGTTACAGCAGCCAACACACTGTCTTTGGTAAGCTACAGCGTCTCTCGCAGAATCCTAAAATCGTGGCATAATTCAGGTTGTAAGGGACCTCAGGAGGCTTCAGGTCAAACCTCCCACACAAAGCATGGCAGTTACAACAGGTTGCTCAGGGCCTGTCCAGTTAAGTTTTGAAAACCTCCAAGGCTGAAGATCCCACAGCTTTGGGCACTTGCTCCAGTGTTTGACTACCCTCACGGTGAAAACAATTTTCCTTCTATTTAATCAGACTCTCCCTTGTTGCAACTTGTGTCTGTTGCCTCTTGACCTATCATGCAGAGCTCTGCGGAGCTTGGCTCCACCTTTTCTGTACCTCGCCATTAGGTAGCTGCAGACACCAATAAGCTCTCCCCTTGGACTTCTCCTTTTTAAGGCTGAACAAGGCCAGCTCCCTCAGCCCCTCCTCGCACGTCGTGTCCTCCAGCCCGCTGCCAGACTCGCTCCAGTATGTCAGTGTCTTTCTTGCACCGGAGACCCCAAACCTGCACGCAGTTCTCCAGATGTGGTCTCACAAGTGCTGAATTGAGGGGACTAATAAATTCCCTTGACTTTCAGCTGTGCTTTTGTAAATGCAGCCCAGTATGCTGTTGGTTTTCTTTGCCTCAAGGGCACACTGCTGATATGCAACTCCCACCCCCGGTCCTGGCTCCTTTTGTTGTAAAGCTGTTCCCTACTCACCTACCTAGTCTGAATTGCTGCATGGGGTTAGTCTGCCTCAGATGCAGGACTTCGCATTTGTCTTAGTTGAACTTCATGAAGTACCTGGCAGCTCATTTCTCCAGCATCTTGAGGTCTGCCCTGAAAGGCAGTCCTGCCCTCCCCGTACAACTGCCCACCCCATGCCCCAGGAGGGCAGCTGACACACTTACGATATCACAAACCTCCCCAGACCCAGACCTGGTGTGGTCCACAAACTTGCTGAAAGTGCACTCTGTCGTGTCCTCCAGTTGTTAATAAAGACATTAGACGGTACTGGCCCCAATATTGATTCCCTAAAGAATGCCACTAGAAACTGGCGGCCAGTTCAACTTTATCTGGACGGTTGGCTTCAAAAGGACGGTCATCAGCAGTACACTTTTCACTTGTTGTGGTTAGCTATCCAGTCCATGTCACCCATATGACTATAGGATGTTTTAAAAAAATAAATAAAAAACCAACAGAAGAATCCTTTTATTTTCAAAGTTTGATCAATCCATGAAAGAAAGAGCAGCACATTTCTGCAAAGCCCAAATAACTGTACAGCTCATTCTGCAGATAGATTTTTCTCACCAGAAAGGAAGTGCCTGTTAAAGAGAAGGAACCAGGAAGGGAGCCAGGACCAACTGTGGCCAGCATGGTTCTGCTGGCTGGTACCTTTAGAAACACATTACACCCTTCACACTTCTCCTTCCAGTGTTGCTCTCCTTAAAATCACTGAACACCCAGGTGAGGATCCATCTAACCACAAAGGACATTTTAGCGTCCCTGTTGGATCCTATGTCAGGGCTGCCCTGTATATTTTGATTATCATTCACAGTCCTATGGAAGAAATGGAGCAAAACTCTCCACCAGGGAATGCTGCCTGGCTGTATGAGCAGACACCTTTCCATTACACTTCAGAGGAAATCAGGTTGTCTTCCAGTGAGTTCCAGTCACCAAATGATTTTATTGTTACAATATGATGAAGCGATTTTTATTTTGTGCACTTCGTGGTGCTCAAAATGTTAGTTTTCACAGTATAGAATGGATGTGACAGCATTTGTCATGGAAGCACTCAGCAGAGTATGTTGCAACTTCATTTAGTTGTGCTGTTTTATGAAGTTCTGCAGTAAAATGTGCCAGCAAATTATGTCGTATTAGTTTCTTTCCGGTGATTAACTAATCATTCATATAATAAATAGCAGCTAACTACAAGAAAGAGATTTATTTGTCATAGAGTTAGAAGAATGTCAAACTTTTCCCATTTCATGTAAAAAGGCAGAGGAAAAAATACTTCTAAAATGACTTTGCAACATGTGCTTTATTTTAAGTCATTACTGAATCAAAACTACACAGTATACCCTTTTAACATACCCTACCCACTCAATGACTTTTTTTTCTCGATGATTTTTTTAACATGGAATGAAACTTACATTGCAATTGTAAATTTTCATGCTACAATGTTTTCTAATGAGCCATTTGTGTCACTAATAATAGTAATTTAAGAAAAAGGCCATTTTTCAAGCTCATATGTCTGTCTGTCTGTATTTGGGAACTTAAAAAAAACCCGTCTCAGATGTAAAAATGTGACTTGGAATATGTAAACATTTTCGTATACCTGAAACACTGGAAGAAGAATATCAGCTAACAGCAAAACAATGGTTGCCTTAAATCATCGAAATGGGAAAAAGCATGTCACAGGGAGCAGAGAGAAGCACACACTATTCAGTCTTTAAAGGGTTATAAGAAATGAAGTAGCTCCTTAGATCATTGAATTCACTTTCTTTTCTCATCTAATGGAAAGCAGTAATTTTGAAGAGAACGGCCCAGCAGAACACCCCAATAATTCACCATAATTATTCTAGCCATTAGTTAACCTTGACGAAGTGTCAAGTTTCAGTTGCTTTTTTTTTTCCTGAGAAAAGTCATTGATGTTTGGTGGAAATGTCTTCTGTGACTGTACAAATAAAATAAGGCATTTAAAGAGATTGTTACTTGTTTTCTTTTTGCTAACAGAGGCTTGTCCACAGTGTCCTTTGTACATCAAAACCTCTGCTTTTCTACAAATGGGTATGGCTAGAATGTCTTCAGTTCCCACTGCGGCCCTGGGTCTTGGGTGTCCTGAAGGCTAGACAGTGTCCCATTACTGTAGCTTGAAAGTCAGTGATGTACAACAGCATATTGCACAATCCAATCTGTATGGCTCCAGAAAGGGTTAAGAAGGTACACTGGAGTCATCTGAGGGTTCACTCCTTTCTTTTCTCTTTAAGTTGTAATGATCGTCTGGAAAATTAAATTAGCCAGACAAAGATGCAAACTTTTCGTTGATTAAATTACAAAGCAGTCCCCAGATAGTAGAGGAGTGGCACATTAAAAACAACAAATCATCCAACCTTCTTCACTGTTGATCCTTAATTTGAAAGGCAGCATGGATTCCTAAGGCCGTAGCTTCCAGGACTCCTTCAGTGAAAAATCATTGCTACCTAACTATAAAAGGCTTAGCTCTTAGGAGAATATTGTGCTTTTTTTTTTTCCTTTAAAATTCAGATGAAATCAACTTGATTCGCAGTGTGACACCAAAGAGATCAATTAGTTTTTTCCCTAGTCCACTTGATCATAGTCTCTGGTGAGCGATACAGGAATATTAGTTTGGCATACAGGTCTTCTTCTAGTTCCAGTTCTCCAGTCTCTCGCACTAAGAAAATGTCAGTACACAACTTCAAGATTCGGTCTACATTGGGTAGTTCCTCAAACATGATGGAGTGAGAGATCCCACTGAAAAATTCACGGACGAACTTCCCTATCACCAGGACAACCGAGGCATATAGTCCCATGATGCTGAAAAGAAAGAAAGGAAAGAGTTCAAATCATGCCTTGAAAAAGGGTCAGCCAAGTGTGAGGGAGCTCATCTACGCGGCTAAGTGTAGTCTGTCAGCTGAGTGAACATTAATTTCTAATTAGGATCTTGTTTCTGCTGTCCTGCAGGATGAAGGAAAATAAGGTCTCTGCAAACACCACAGAAATTTGGGAACATAAACAGCTGAGGCTGCTGAGTTTAATGGTTTAACGCCAGTCGCTGATGGTCTCGCGTCCTGTCTGCTACAGCTTGGAAGTCACAATGGGAAATCTGACAAGTGCTGGCTGCTAAAGGCAAATGATCTGTCAGATTTCGTATCTAATATTTTTAATTAAAGTACACGTAACTGGTGACAGACTAACGTTTACCTGTCTTCCCCTGATAATCCTCCTATGAGGAGTTCTCCAAAATCAGGCCAGAAGAGCACATCTCCCAGGAAGGCACAGTCTCCTGCCTTCCTCTGTCTGTGGAGATGCATGTCGTAACTGTTCCACACTCAGGGTCCTGGCTACGAGATTGGGAAGGCTGCCAAAACTGGGCAGAGTTTGGGCAGAACTTGACCTGTAGCTAAACTAACATCTTTTGAATTATTTCACTTCAATAGGAAATTGGTGCAAAGGGTGCTTCTGCCTTTTTTCCCACTGGAGAGCAGGTATAAAGCGTAATATCATTCCTTACAAATATGAGGCCTTCTATAGATAACATTAACAGACATGAATTTGAAAATCTCACAAAACCCCTTTTCAAAATGTTCTGATGTTCAAACACTACAACAAAAAGGAAGTAAAACCCCAAAACCAGCAAATAAAGTAATCTCTACTTCTATCTCATCTACATTATTTTAATTTTACATAAAGATTCCTTCTTACCCATAACCAGCCAAGAATCCAAGGCTCGGTGGACTGACTTTATCACTGAATATGAAGAGTTCAAGACTCTCTTCAGATGTTTTGTATCTTTTTCCAAGCTGATTCAAAACCCACCACTCACGAACTCCCTCATCGGACACATTTTTGACCAGGGAAACCGTAATGTTTTCCCATCTGCAGTCTATTGAAAAAAAGAAATGTTAATATACATACCAAGAATTGCAAAAGCCAAACTGTTTTGAGTCAGATACTTCAAACATCTGCATGATAAAGTGACTGAACAATGTAGGAGTAAAAGTTGGTTGTAATTCTCCTAAAACCCATTTTACATATACATGTATAAAAGTATAATATCTAGACTTCTGTGGTTTTCCTTCTGCAAATCTCATCTGAATGTGCATTAAATAAATAAAATGTTCCATGTCACCTACATTTTCTTCTGTACAACTGTCAAATCATTTCAATATTTTCAGGCCAATGTATCAATGACAGTCAGCATGTCTGCATTTCAGGCCTAAAGAAACACATTTACCTTGGAGGGATAGTGGTCAGCTTCTATATGTCAAAGTGAAACTACCACTGTAAATCATTTATGTCTTGGTACAAAAGATGTTATTCTCTTGTATCAAGAAAAGCATACTATCCTATTATGACACATACTGATCACACAGACAGGAGGTGAACTCCAGCCCTCATGATTTCTGGGGAACATACATTAGTAGTGTATACATTAAAGCCCTTTTGAAGAATCTCAAATTAAGATTTCTTTAGGACAGGACCTGACTAATGACAGTGAGGCACTCACAACTTATTGCTACTCATAGAGCTAGGTTCAGCCTCAGGAATTATTTTTCCCAATTAATCTAATCATGCTCACTGAACCTTGAACAGTAATGTACTACACAGTACAGTAATGTACTACATAGTACTACTACTACTACGCCCGAGTGCCAAATTTAACCTCTGTTGAGCAAAGTGTTCTCAGATAAAGACTTGTTCCTACTCTTCCAACCCAACAGGTTTTTCACATGTGCATGTGTGCACATGCGTGCATGTATTCTGCATGTCTGTGAGTACCTGTATGCATTCTGATTGGGTAATAGCAGTCTGACATTCAATGATTTATCTAAACTGGATTCTTTGTAGCCAATAAAGAAGGAATAGCTAAAAAAAAATCATTCCGTGTCATTCTTTAAGCTGAGGAGCTAAATTTGCAGACATGCAGCACTACTGACTGTTTGTGGTAAGGTAGCAGGAGATGCGGAGAAGTGAAACTTGTCATCACTTCCTCAGAAAACAAGGGAAAGCAGTTCCTGAAAGCAGACTTGAAGAAAAGAAGCCGGACTTCATCCTTAGAGTCCTTACTGTTAAATACAAAGCTAAAATACATCCAGATGCATTTTCTGCCTTATACTCTATATTACCTCATCTCTCCCCAAGCTTGCAGGCACCAGGTAGAAACCATTGTAAGTGCCTTTCAGCCTGAGGTGCCCCATAACAGCTCAGTGAATGTGCAAGTGTGGGTGCTGTGTTGCACTTCTTGCAGCCATACTCTGTTTTCCATGGTCTGGACACATACCTGTCAATAGCTGCTTTATGGGTTTTGCCAGAGAATCACTAGGAGCCTTGATGTAGTACGGGTACACTGTCTCTAATGTTCTGGAAAAAATGAGAAAGCAAATATTTCATATTTTTATAACTCTAAAATAATTTAGAAATACCTAACAGGCCTATACACAGTTCCCAGTAATTCTTGGCTTAAGCTATGATTTTATAGTGTTCAGATGTCACATCTGAAAGTTAGCTGGATTTATTAACTATGTTCTGTCAGTACTTCAGCAGGGAGCTCCATCCACAATGTTGCCGTTCACACGCCATGAATCCCACACACCTGGGGCGTGTGTGTTTGCAAGGAAAGTAGACTTTATATTTTGTTCCCCTGTTTAACAAAGCTGCTTTTATAGTCTGCTATATAAGCAGCACAAAGAAAGGCAGCACATCACCGGTAGTAAACAAGCTAGAAAAATATGTAGCTAGAAAAATATGTGGTAAGAACAGTTATTACTTCAGAATTGCAAGATGTTTCAATAATAACACCTGAAAAGAGTGAGAATTTTTGCCAGAATCTTTCATTGGGAAATATTTTCACAGTTTGTGGGAGGATTTCAAACTTAAAAAGAAAGATGTTTGTAAAAGTTCTTCCATTGGACTCAAAATTAAATCATCTTAAGTGGGAATAAATTACCAGCATCCAGAGAGAGAGACATTTCATTAAAACCAGAGATACTGTCCTAACTTTTTCCTCAAATGACTGAAAAATTCTAGGGAAGGGAAGCTCTCAGGGAAGTCCTGTGGCACTTTGCTACATCACATACACCAGGCTGAGGAAGAACAGAGATGGCCAATTTAAAATCCCTCCTGACCACTCCAGCAGGCCCAAAAGATAGGTAAGAGCTCAGCAGCTAAGTTGTCCCAGCAGAGGTGGTGGCAGAAAGCTCCCTGCTGAAGTAGTCAAATGGCTACTAGCTGCCACAACCATTCTTCCTTTATGACAAAGTAAAAAAAGCTTAAATCAACAGTATTATTGCAACACAGGCAAATGCAGGTATATCTTCTATGTTACTGCTTGCCTCCTGCAAAGAGAGAATTACGAATTAATTACCTCTTCCCACAAAAGAGCAAAATCTACCCTCCTTGGCACTACTTCACCTTAGGAAATATTCTCGTATCGTCACACAGCAGAAAAGTAAAAGAGACGTAAAATGTTTTTTAAATGCAATGATCACATGTGCAACAGCAGTCTGTTTGGACGTACAAGTGTACGTGGGTGCAGAAAAATAGCTGTGCACAGAAAAGACAAATCTCATTTCCACCTACTAACAGATATGAACCTCTCAGAGTTTTCACTATCCCAGTTGGCCTCAGCTTTAACTTTTCAACTCTTGTGGCCACAAATCAGATCAGGTGGCCTTCAGGGATGACGTGTTGGCTTAGCAGTATTTAGAGACTACTGCTGTAAAGTAATCCCCAGTGAGCAGGCGGAAAAGGAAGAGCCAGACTCCTTTCAAATCTGAAAGGAGGCACCACTGCTGTTAATGCTATAAGGCTATATCCATAGAATAATGTTTGATATTCATATGAAGAGCATGCTCTTTCTGCCTTGCAAATTTCCATTACAGGAAAAGATCTGATGTCAGAAACGACTGCAGATGTTACCCTTTGACCGCAGTGATTTAACACTTCCTTGCCAATCTAATACTATTCAAGAATAACAATGAGAAATACAGTCTGGATGGTTATTTAGAACAAAAAAATCATCAATACAACATCCTCAGATCAAGTTGAACTGAAGTAACTCAAAGGAGAGTTTAACTGTGAATATACTGTAATGAACTTGCGCTTATCCAATAAATCAAAGAAAAGTAACTAATAGCTTCACCATGCTTGTTGGTGGTGTTCCAGTGTTCGTGGTCTTCTCAGCCTACATTTATCATAGGAAATAAGCTTTTACCTTTAATGTTACTATTATGTGACTTCAACGCTGTTGGCCTCTGTGAACAAGGCTCCAAAGTTATTAGAGGGGGATAGATGGGCAGACAAATGATAGAGTTGCACAAGCCTGACCTCCTTAAGAAATTAGGTTTAAAAAGGGAATGGTTGAGTATAAATAGGCAAAGAAAATAACTTACACCTTTTCCAGTTGCTGTCCAGACATCATTGTAGCAATATCTCTTCTGGTGTTCTCTGGTAGGACAAAGGTAAGTTTATCTGATGCTATTTCGGCTTTGGCACCAAGGGTGAGATTTCTGTTGTAAGTAAAAGGGAAGACACATTGTCAACCTACAATGAGAACATAACCTAAACACTTGTTTGCTGAATGCTAGAGCTACTTGTCTAACTAGTCTAACTGCACTGACCCTGGCTATCCCAGTCTTTGCTAAAGCAAGCATCATGCTACCTGTACCTGAGGTGGTGTGTTTTCCCACGGAGGATATGTAGCAGCCTTAAAGGTGTATTTTTCTAACTGACTATGCCTTTGTATGTATTACAGGACAATGATGACAGATTAATATAATTTTGCTCATTACGTCAGTCAAAAAAAAATGGGAAAGGGAGCGTGCCTGCTCTGACTTTAGGCAACAGCACCGTCTGCGTTACCACACATTCTGTGCCAGGGCAGCTAAGGACGCTGCAGTCAGCTACAGCTTCCTAAAACCCCACCTCAGCCCAGCAGAAACGTGTGGCTAACAGGCTGATAGGACCCCCGTGCCTCCCCCCAGTCTTCACGCCAGCTGCAGAACACAGCTGGGGCAGGATCAGCTTTCGCACAACGCCTTGTGCCATGCCCTGCGGTCGGGATGCAGCAGCTGGGTGAGGCAGCTCCTGGGCTGCTGGGGGCTGCAGAGAAACATCCCCGGCAGATGATGTGCAAAGGCAGAAAGCACGTATGCTGCCTGAGTGACACAAAAGGCTCGTCTTACAGCTGCTTGTGGTCTCCTGGCCCAGATGAAAGACAGCAGTTTCCCTTTACGGAGAAAAAGTGGAAGGTCACTCTGGTAAGTCTTTACCACTTTCAGTCATTCACAGTCACAATGTAATCCACAGGATATAATTTGAGGGTGAAAAGGGTCTTTTTCAACTAGTGTATGAATGTTTGTAGTTATGCAAGCATATGGGCAAACTGAGTAGCAGTATTAAAATTAATACAAGGTTCACAAATCATGGAGTGATGCAATTCACTAGCTAATACTGTATGCTTCCAGGAAAATAAGGGGGGGGAGGGGGTCAAATAAAGTTGAATTAAGGGTGCAGATTCACTCCAAGCCTATTTTTGACTGTGGAAGGACTGACCCAGTATGTTCAGAGCTCCCACAGTGATTCAGCTGACCTGCTTCCTGTGCAGTCTTTTGCTGAGGATTGCTGTAACAATCCAGCATCTACTTCCAACAAAACAGGTAGATACTGGGGCTGCAAAGGTACTTAATTTCCATGGAGCAATGACTTAACTCCAATTTAATCCAGCAGTCTACAGGGATCCCAGCTGGCAGAGAGTAGCCAACAAACCACGCCGGTGACCGGGTGTGCTCTAGCCTGCATGCAACTACTTTATATTCCAGGCTGTCTCTTGCAAAAACTTCATTGTAAAGTAATAGTTCACTGAGGCCAAAGGAACCACAAGTGAAGAGGCAAAGGTCTTGACAAAATGGATCTGTGCCATTGTTACGCTATTTGCGTAACAAAATCTCTGAGTGTATGTGTATTTAAAAAATAGTTTGTGTCAGTTCCAGACTCCCTTAATAAGAGGACCGAGCACTTTGGTGTTTGTATTTCCTCATAGTTTTTCTGCCTTAACTAGGTCTAAGTATTCAGTCCCCATAAATGCTAAGCAGGTTGTTGTTTGGGGCAGTTTATTTGAACATCTCCATCTAAAACTGGCTAAAATTTTCTTTCTTTTTCCTCCTTCCCCTCAAGTCCCATTGCAAACTCCACCCTGCCTTTTTAAATAATGTACTTGGAAGCGGCTCCACTTCTCTTTTTATTTTTTGAGAACTGCAGGCAACAAATGTTTTCCTGCATAACAAAGGTCACTTCTCTCTGTCTCTCTCCCTCCCACTTTCAGGTTTTTTTTGCTCTGTAGTACAATTGCTGAAAAACTAAACCAAAAATGCAGCGTGGAACTATTGTGCTGAGCGAACACTTGGCAAATGATCCATCAACCTCATAACAGCCATGTTAATTACCTCTGAATGCTCCATGAAAGAACTACAGTGAACTCAGCTGAGAAATCCAGCAGTCCCTGTATCATTTTCTCTCTACTGGGAGGGCTGATGGTCCATAAAGAGTTTGAATTTCCCTCTAGATCTGCTAGAGTTATATCTTCTTTTCCATAGCCCTCTAGAAACTGCAAAGCAGCCTGCAGGTGCAGAAGAGGAAAAGAAAATTTCAGTGCGGTGGTATTCACAAGACACAGAGCCACATTTCCCAGTCAGGCAGAATTGTAAATGTTTGATTAATTGTAAGTGCAGTGGTTTGCACTGATTGTTTTCCTCAGGTACCAACTGGGGCTTTAGATGGGAAGGGAATAAACGAAGTATAGTCAAGCTAAGAAGGCAAAACAAAAATGGCCCTGCTGTTTGAAGAACGATGGCCACATAGGCCAAAGTGAGTCTGAAAGTTCATCAGGTAAACTCTGTAGAGTCTATTCAAACTTAAGTTAAAATTCTACTCTCTCTTGTGTTAAGCATCTTTCTGCATAGAAAGATGTCTGCAAAGGATAAGTCAACTTGAAACTGGTGACTTCCAAAGTGGATTAAGATTACAATATTACTGCTATAATACATGGGCTATTTGGTAGGATCTAATACAAAAAAATGCTAATTCATGAATGGGCTAGAAGCAAGCACTTCTTTTAAAGTTTATCTGATCAAACCCCAGTTACTTTAGTAATGCAACAGCTTCTACTAATTGCTAGTCTTTATCCTGTACAAACTCGTGATTGCTTTGTGCATGTTGCACCATGAAATAGTGAGACTATGTTTAAATGTTTATGTTTTGACATTTCAATGTCAAAACTTTTTTAGACCACAGACACTTTATTTTGACAGTGCCACATCTCCTCACGGGGAGATGAAAGCTGTGTGTGCTATAGGAAGGAGCATGGCGCTTAAAAGCGCCAACACTGTTGTGTCCCCACAGCACATTTGTTTTGGCAGTACACCAACAGCACCACATCTTCTGAAGGTTTGTGTCATTTAGAGGGGAGGTTTTTATTCAGGCGACAGGACAACTAGGGTTTCTGTCTCCCATGATTTTGTGCAAAGATGTCTCGATTAATGGTAACTTGTCTCACCATAACCCAGCCCTGTCCTGACAAATGATTTGTCCAAACCTTTACTTGTGTAAACCCTCTTTGTGGAAACACTTTCCAAATGATGGCAGCACTGCTGACCACTTACAACTACACAAACAAAACTCACAAAAGGCCTCCATGGAAACATGCACACGTTTTTAAGCAATGAGGTATTCTACATTTCACTTACAGTGTTACCCCTATAGCTTCCCAGAAATGCATTGAAACCAGTCTGATTCAAATCCTTGAGCTGACTCTGTTGAGCACTCATTGTAAAAATAGGCTGGGAAACAAAAGAACACACAGTTGTCACATTTACTTCATATCAACTGCTACACACACAGTACAGCATCCTGTGCATCACAGTCCAAGACAATTATGGCACTCAATTCAACAGGAGAAGGTTATGACCTTATTCCACCGAGAAGCAAGCTACCTCCAATTATCTTATATTTACCATGTGGACCTCTAGGCAGTTATCTGAGTGTACCTGATGTAGGATAATTTATTCAGATTCCACTGCCAGTAGGTTCTGTTTTGTAACTTGCAAATTAAGACAATGTTTTACATCAGTGATAAACTGACGTGTTTTTAAACCCAAAAGGATCATTTGTGGGAGCTTGCCCAATCCCTTGCACAAGGCAGGAGAGTTCAATTCAATGAAGGGAAAAAGAAATAGCACAAGGAAATACAGTGTAAAAACAGAGTTTGGTTTTAGCCTTTCTTCTTTTTTACCTGATAACCTCCTAGAGTTATTGTGATTGATACATCTAGAGGCTTGTTGGTGATGCCTGCAACAGATTTGATTAAAGACATGAAGAGCAGTGGGAACCAGACAATACAAATCAGCAAGACGATAATCATGCCACCCATTCCATACTTCACAACTTTCTTTTTCTTCTGGCCTCTTGGTTGGGGATATCTCTGCAAAAGCAAACAGCAACATGGTAATGTCTCTTCTACCAGAGGTACACTTGGTATGATTTGATGGGTGAATATATAACGATCTTAAGGCTTCCCATCTTCTGTGGTAATTTGCTACCCATTGTCAGGCCACTTATTTTGAGATTTTTAGCCAAACCTGCACAGACACTGAATTTCTGGTGACAACAGAGAAAAGTGCCAAATGAACCCATGTCAAGTGTGTGTCTGGTGTGAAAAATATTGTAAAACTCTGTGGTTTTGATTCTTCACAACCATAAAGAAGGGAAAAACTGTGTAGGGTAATTTGAAATTTTTGTCTGAATGAGTGTAAGCATGAACTCACAGGAACCAAACGTAAAGTAATAGCAGCAACAGTGATACAACAATTTGTTCAAAAAACTGATATTGGGAGTGACCCACTTTCTTGTATTTGTCCTTCGGAAAAGTTTTATCTCAAAGCTCCTTAAGGCAGAATTCCTCTCATAGGGCTTGAAATGCTGCAAACTGTATTTTAGGGAAAAAAAAATATTGTTTGCCAGCAACTGACATGCACCATCAGCAGGATTGTCTGATGTTGCACTACCTCCACATTCATTTCACACCTCACATACAGTATTTCTAAAAGTTGTTCACAGGCTTGATCCAATCTGTTTCTAGTGAATCCCGCACCAACTGCATTTAAATAATGTTTAAAGTTTTGTTGCTGTTCCTTAAGTCTTGACACTGCTGATGTAACATTCTTCCCTTTCTTAGCTTCTAAGACCAAAAGTGACTTTGCTTTTATCCTTCTCTTTTCAAATCAGGTCACACAGCACGTCTGTTCTGCCTTGTCCATAATTCCCACCCTCTGTTATTGGCCTCATGGTTGAATACCTTAATAGCTTCACCATCCTGTAAAATGCCTTAACATCGCGGTAATTTATTTTGGTGTATTCTCTTACAGGATTTAACTCCGCACAGTGTTTTAGGATCCTGTCTTTCATGCACTGCATACTGCACGCGCAAAATAAAGATGCATTGTATTGCACTGCACCTCAAACACATGCCAGGAATCTGGTTTTCAGGAAATTGTTCTTGCTTTACAACATGAATCCATAAAGTCCTAGGAGAATATTAAATTTGTAATACAATGCTATATTTAAAACAAATTAGTTACTTTTCAAAAGCAGTGTATCAAGTCATTTGTCTTGCACTACAGAATACTGTTTTCATTAAAATATCGTATCAGGATCACCAGGGGTATATTACTTGTCTGTATGAGATTAGTTCAGGCACCTTCAATGATGTTACAGAACAGCTTAGAGAGCCTCTAGCAGTCAAAGTACTTAGGCATACCACTCAATGTGAGAGAGAGACAGGGAGAATCAAAGTACCTTGAACAACACTCATGAAGTCATGGGTAGTTATTTTGCTACATGGCACTAGCAGCCACATGCTAGCTTAGATGTGGACATCTTCCCACGTCAGATCTATGCTACATATGATGAAGAGTGATCCTGTTGTAGCGTAAAAAAATGCAGGGAGATGGACAGTCAAAGTAGAACTGGATTATTATTTCTCTGACTCCTGAAGCCTCTCACGACAATCCATTCACGGCAGAAATTGAAGTCATACAGAAAAAGCCCATATACAAGATTTGTGTGCACTTCAGCTCTGAGTTAATCTAAGTGACATACTTGGAAAGTAATTGCCATTAAGAGACAGGATTATAATAAAAGTAGAAATACGTCAGTAACACTTAAAAATACAGCCATTTCATTGCAGATGTACAATTTCTGACTGGTTGGGTCACTCTTAAAAGAATGCTTAATTTCTTTTTCAAATTGGCAAAATAAGCAAGCATATGGTTGCAATCTTTATAGCGGTTATAAGGAATCCAGAATTTGCAGGTTTAATTTGAACTGAAGCTTAAATGATTTAAAGAGACTGAAATTTCAGTCAGACAAATGGTGGGTTTATCTGGCCTGCAGTTCAGTTCTGGATGTGCGGGGACTCTTCCGAGATAAAGGAGCCAGCTGCGTTCCCTCTGCGGTTACATGAACCTGGTGTCCTTGGGACCTACACGGTGGAGGCACAAACTCTTCCTTCTACTGACCTTTCTCTTCACCTACAGTTTCCCTGCTACTGTGGGTTACTCATTTAGTTGTTATGGACAAAGTGAGCCTGTGTGAATACCAGGACTTTCAACCTCGGCCTTGAAATTCAGGCATGCAATTAAGCTAGCGGGCGCATGCTTGTGGAGTTCACGTTAACAGTGGAAAAATCAGCTATGCACAAAAGAGAAGCCATTTGAAATTTCACTTGCGGTGACTGCCAACTAACATGAAGTACCCAATAGTCTGAATATTTCTGAACATGAACACCAAGTGTATCTTCTAACTAACTGTCTTTATGGTGGATTTCCCAATTATTTAGGGACTCGTGATTATTTCTCTTCATTTCTGCATGGGGGAGAGGAGGCCTGGATCACTCATATGGGGCTTCCTTACTTTTTCTGACTCTCGCCAACACTTCAGGATGAATATATGAGCATAGATATCTTCAACACAGATCCAGCTGGAAAGACTGAGAGTGGTATCAGTCCAAACCCAGTCCATTACTGCTCTCAGCTCGGTCAAAAACGGAACCAGGCGGAACCTGAAGGGAGACCACAGCAGATAACTCATCAGAAATGGGGGGATCACATTAAATGAGCACAGTAAGTGTATATATGACAAGAGGAAGAATTAAGCCAATGTTAAAAGACAGTTTAATGGGAGATTTTGCAAACACAAATACGATCATAACCTGAGATTGCACGGCTAGTACTGATGTTTTGGGGGTGGTATCTTTTGCCATAGCTCATGTTCCTCTAGATCTCCTTGTCAGGCCATAAACACACTTTTGCATCATTATGCCCAGTAATTGTGATTGAGCCACTGATGGAATGTACAAGAGACGCTTTCTTGTATCTCCAAATTCATCTGACCTAGGAGCAGAGTAGAGGAACATCCTTTCCACAGGATGGTGGGAATTTGTTTTATACCTCCTTACACAAAGTGGTGCACGGCTTTTTTGCAGTAGGTGGGCGGTCCTCAGCTGCATATGGAATTGGGTGTTATGACTCAGGATTAAGCAGCAGCAGAAGGTGGGCTAACAGGAAACCAACATGCATATAGCAGCTGTTCAAAGTGCATCATTCCCTTTACTAGTCCCACACTTTTCTGCTTGGCCAGGTCACAAAGACTATTTTGTGTGAAGAAAGCTTTCTTCTGTAACTTTTCCTACTGGAATACAATAAGCCCATACTGAAAATATTGGGAAAAGGGTGAAATTATTCCAGCTTTTCTGTGAAATATGTATATGCTTTGAACTGGCTTAATCACAATATCATGGTAACAGCGTAAGTGGAGGGTGGGGTATGCCTCCTTAACACCGCCTTTCACTCTGAGGTGACGCTGTGCCTGTTACTTGCACTAACACTCCTAACTCTTGAAGAGTTTCAAATGTGCAGCACTTCTCAAAAGATACACAAAGGAAACATTTTTTGATGCATAGCTCTTATTTCTCATGTGTATTGTCTTTCACTTTATTCTCCTCACCTGCTGAGATAGAGCCTGTAGACCTGCTCCAAAGATCTCTTTGGGATTTGATGCCTTACTAGTTTTTAGGACTGCAGAGCAAATAACATAACCTGTTTTCTAGCACAATGAATAGCCCCTGTCTCTGTTCACAGAGGTGATTTCCTAGAAGTGTTAAAAATGTCTCTTCATAGGGGCCTGAATGGCTGACTGGTATGTCAGGCTTCTGGATTCAGAGTGGGAGACTGATTTTTCTGAAATTTGCATTCCTGAAATTGATTTTTTTTGTGTACTACAGGGGACATATGGCATATACAGAGTGCGCTGCACAAAATTTACTGTCTCATTTCCTGCAGCCTGTGAAGAAAAATCATGAATAACCCCAGCATCTCATGATAACAGATCCTTATTTCACAAAAGGAAGGAGGAGGGCAGTAGGTCTAGGCTTACCCTTGAAATAAGAACAGGTTGACATAGTTGTAACTTTTTGTGAGGAAGTTGCCAAGAACACGAGTTGGGTATCCGCAGCGTATCTGATATGCTGATAAGCCAAAATAAACACATTTCACAAAATACCAGAGCTGGGCAACTGTGTTCTGGCTAAATTTCCTGTAATGGAAAAGACAGATAAAGGAAAATGATGAGCTTTGTATCTGTGTATGACTAAATTAGCTTGAAATGTTTTGTGCTCCTGGCAGTTTCCCTTTCCTGAGATCCTGTGAAAAGCCCTTGGTTTCTGACCCAACTGCAGGGTTAAAACAGTATTTGAAAGACGCTGGATGAGAAAGTCTATAAACAGCATCTGTTGTCACCTCAGGGTCACTGGGGAGAGACTAGGAACAGGCTTCCCAAAGAGTGAGAGCTATGGGGCAGTGCCCTCTCCCTCCGGATGCTAGAGGTGCCTTGCTGCCCAGCACAGGCCAGTCTGCCCTCAGCCCCCACGATGGCACATCCCTCTGTGAGCCCTGGGTAGACACTCCTTCTCTTGGCTTTTCAGAAGGCTGACATCTGGACTGAATCTAGGCAGCTTTAATGGCTATTTGTGTTCAGGGGGGCACCTCCAAGGTCATGAACTCATACAGGAATTTAAGTTGGAGTGAACTCTGAAGATCATCTTTTTCACCCTCCCCTGCTCGAATCAGGTCTAATTACACCAAATTGTTCAGGGACATGTCCAGTTAAGTTTTTAATATCTCTGAAGATGGAGATCCCACAACCTGTCAGGGCAATCTTTTCCAGTGTTCAACTACTGTCATGGTGAAAACATTTTTCATCATATCTAACTGGAATTTCCTTTTTTCCAACTTGTGGCCTCTTGTCCTATCTGAAAAGAGCTTAGCTTCTTCTCAACGCCTTCTTAATAGGTAGCTGAAGACAGCTCTTCACTTTCTCTTCTCCAGACTGAACTAACCCTGTTCCCTCAACCTCTGCTCACATGTCATGGGCTCCATTCCCCTGACCATCTTGGAGAACATGTGGAACTTTTGACTGCAGTTCAATAGCATGGTGGAACTGCAGGAGATGCCTCATGATGGACAGGATTTGTGAGCCAGACATGATCCAATATTTTCAATTACATTCCGCAAAACTATTTTCATTAAGAAATTTGCAGGGGCTTCTAGGAATCAGCCTGACTTAAAAGAAATACAGGAGGTTTCAGATGCAGTTTTGAGATTAACAACTTGATATAAATTTCGTAAAAGCACAGGAAAAGTCAAAACGCTTTTATTGCCTTTCAAGTGACCAAATCAAGTCAAAAGTTTCATATCAATTCTCAATGCACAGTAGATCGGAGATCCACTTGAAAAATGCATTTTTTTTTTTCAAATTGGGGCGCAATTACTACTGCACTGAGGAAAAATAAAACTTCTGGTTTTGAGAGGAAATGAGACATTTCAGTCTTTCTTTACACGATGCACCTATTTTGTTTTTTCCCAGTAAAATAACTTGACTGTTAACAAAGTGTAATGTGCCCAGGTGCCACACTCAATTTCCCTGTATAGTCAATGGAGTGAGGTAAATACTTCAAGGCAATTTAAAGTCCTAAGTTAGAGGGGAGTTAGCCAAGCACTAGAGAGGGAACCTTAACACCTCTGCAGTGCAGACTGAGGTGATAACTGCCTTGAGCCATGCAATGAGAAATGTTAGATTTGGGGGTGAACCTGACCAGGCACGTGATACAAGATTTCACGTGGCAGGTGACCACCTCCATATCATCTCCAGAGCCATGTGGCAGGAGCAGAGGAGGAGAACTTTTGCTCTTCAGAAGAGACTTGGGTTTTAGACATTCCTCAGTCTAAGGAGATTTAAATCCACAGTTCATACATTCCAGGGAAGTGCTAAATTGTAAGTTACTCTGAAAGAGACATTTTCTACTCGCTCTTCTAAACCAGCGTGCAGCAGTCTTGGGAATAGGGAACCGAATCAGAGGCCAACATTGTCTCAGCTGAGGGCTCTAATCACTCAATTACAGGCAAGTTCTCCTTCACCTGCTTGCATTTTGGCCTAAATTGAGAATAATTCTGTACATACTTATGTAATTAATTCTTCCTCAAACTTATGTTGGCCACAGTTATTGCTGTGGAAAGGCATTTCAACATTCTGCTTAGAAATGAGACCAAGAAGAAACCTGTTCATGATTCCAAAGCTTAGCTATACCCATCTCAAATTTAAATACAAACAACTTGGTAGAGCATCAGTATTCAACCCACATTGTCTGATTATAAGGGTTATACCTTTCTGTCACTCCAGGCAAGATAAAGAACATCCAGAAATGTATTCCGAAAACAAGGATGACCTGGAAGATGACCTTTCCCATGACAGTCTTTTTGAGGTACAGTGCTCGATCTACCACCATGGTACCAAACTGAATGAGCACCATCACCAAAAATGCCTCCGGGACCTGGTCCTCTGATAATGAAGAGGTGATATCTGCTGCTGCAGAGTGTTTCTGAAAAGGAAAACGCAACAGTGGTCGAGGAAGGAGGACACTCACATGATACTTAGCATCTACAGCATGTAAATCCTACTGAAGATAGATGCCTCTGTGACATACCCCAAAAGCCCAAAATCCGAACACAATGATAATGAAGTCCACTGTATCTGCGAGGAACATCAGCACATACACATCAGTCACCGCACTATAGTCTGGATGAATAAGATTGTAGAAAAACTGTCTGATGGGCACATACACCTGGAGAGTCCTAAAACAACATAGACAGCAATGTGATTTAACAACACTGTAACTTGCACTGAAGAAAAGAATGGCTGGGTGTGATATGATTAATGTTTCTAAAGATATCTAAGATCTACTCTGACAGCCTTCACAGGGCTTCACAGACACCAGACCCTTGTTCTGATTGCTTCTAAACCACTGTATTAGCATTTATTCAGTAGAAATATATGTAGCCAACCAAGTTCACACAGGATATTTAGCTTTTTTATCAGGCAGACGCTATTTGAACAACTGCTGATTTGTCTGATGTTCAGCTGACGGGACTTAGAGCGAAAGCATCCGCATACAATGAACTGTATATGTACCTATTCATCCCCTTGAATTAACGGAAGTAGTAACCTGCTCTCTTTAAAATGCTGTTTTACTGCTTTACTGTTTGGAACCTCCCCCCAAACCCACACAGCTCCTCACATTGCTCACTTTTTAATTGTAAAGGCCTTGGCTTTGATCATTTGTTCTCGAAACTTTTCCATAAGAAGCTCTTTTCTGGATTTTTGCTTGATGCTTAACACACTGCTTCCTTTCTGACTGCTGTTTCGTGTACTGGTACTTCCTGAAAAAAAAGGGAGGGAAAGA